>NC_135309.1:160418949-160749805 GCF_048772815.1 Callospermophilus lateralis | reverse complement strand
TGCCCTGTTGAGTTTTGCACTTACCTGGAACTGCCACTCCTTTCTCCTTTCCTATGTTTTCCTTTAAGAATGAAATTTGCCCTATGTCTGTCCTCACTGAATTCTGGAAGTGCATGACTGGACTTCACAGGTTCACAGTGGAGAGCAATTTGCCACGGAAGAACCTGACCTTGAACCTCACCTTATCCTACTCAGGTCCTGTTTCAGGAGATATTGGTCTTTGGACGCTGAAGGAGTTGAGATTTGGGGGGCTGGGGGATGGACGGATGTTCTCTGCATGGGAAGAGGTCGTGGATTTTAGGAGAAGCAGGGACTGAATGCTTTGGTCTGAAGGTCTGTGCCCCCCACAAACCCATGTGTTGCAACCTAATGCCGAGTGTGATGGGATCCAGAGACAGGCCCTTGAGACGTGAACAAGTCACGAGGTGGAGCAAGTTAGCCCTGCCACCCATGCCCTCACACCACTGAAAAGCCATTATACCCCAATGAGCTGGGTGCTCCTTTGGCCTCAGGTTATTTATCAGTAAACAGGGATCCTGACTCCCAGTTACATTCCCACACAGAGCTTTCCCAAGTATCAAATAAGATAACAGGTGAATGAGGCTTTGATAACAATAAGAAGCCAAAACTTTGTTTATTGCTGACAAGAGAGAAGTCCTTCCACTTTCAACCACTGGGGGCACTAATAAAGGAGCCGTGTCAGGGCACCTGGATGCTCCTGCGCACCAGGACAGGATGAGGCAAGGTGATTCAGATCTCCTCTAGACCAGGAATCCTTGTGCCCTGGATTAATTAAAATTTTAACTGGTGAAAGTGAGGTAAGAAATAAAATGTCTATATAATTTTCTAAATACAGAGATGAATACAATTAAATTGGAATTAAAGTAAAGATCATAAACCTTATTTTATAGGGTGGTCAGAACTAGAATTATGAACTTCAGCCCAGGGTTTGCTCACTGTGAAAGCACTACTTCTTAAAACAATAATCATACCAGTGACAATGATATTAATGATGCCAGTGGTAAGTACACACTAAGCATCTGCTGCAGACCAGGCCTCGGGCCCCATGCTCTGGATTCAGCCAAGACTTTCCATCACATAAGAGGTGCACTAACCTGGTGGACAGCACTTCGGTTTATGGACTCCAGGGTAGTCAAGGCCAGAGGAGAAGTCAGTGTGTCTGATTTTTTTGGTGAGGGGTGTAGCTGGGTGGTAGAGCATGTGCTTAGCATGTGCAGGACCCTGGATCAGTCCCCAGACACACAGCCATACCTACAAAAGCACATTTATACCACCTGAATAAATTACATTAGACGGCTCATTATATTAAGAAATTCATTCTTCTGGTAAAACGGTCCACTCACCACATTGCTTCCTTTCTTACGAAGCTCCAGATGGGCTGTGGGTCTCCCTGGGGTGCCCCACTCACCCCTCCTCCAGACCCGCCCCTGCCTGGGCACTGGTGCGCTTCCCCAGTGACTCTCTTCGAGGGATGTCCTATGTCCCCTCTCCGGTATCTCCCACACAAACTGTCTCCTCTGTCCCGTGATTGTAGTGTCACAATTGAAGTTTGACATCTTTAATGATGTTAAGGTGACGTCCATTAAGAGTGACAATGTCCCCTGGCCATACCTGTGCTTTGTGTGGCCTTCTCAGTGTGGCGGTCCCCCGTGAACTGTTTCTTGCAGTTAGATATTTACTGAGTCAATGGAACATTCTAAAAAGGCAAATCCTGGCAGAGCAAGAAAAAATCAGGTAGATGTTTGACAGGGAAACAACAGGGACTCCGTAGCTCTGATGACCTGCTTATGTCCCTCCAGGCCCCCCACACACCCGCAGGCCCATGGTGGAGTAGACAGCTCCATCCACACTGGACGTGACCAGCTGTGCTGAAGTGCTCTGAATGATGGGGGCAGGGGTCGCACCCTCGGGCTGCGACTGGCTTTCTCCGGCGCCACCAGGGTAACCACGGAGGAAGATCCCTAGAGTTAAGCACAGCCCTCTGGCCCAGCAGCCCAACCAGCACGGCCACACCCAGCCCAGCTCCTCCTGTGGAACAGCTCTGGAAACGCAGGAGCGGAGGGTAACACAGGAGCAGAGTGGAATGCACGCCCAGGGGCCTCGGTGAGCGTGACCGGACCAGCTTTGAACCCAGCTCTCCCAACTCCCGTCCCAGGCTCCCCCAGCCGTTTGGTCATGGCTGGTTGCTAAGCAGCCCTGGAGAAAATGTGATAGAAGAAATCTATCTTCATGCCTACCAAAGGTTCCAGTTTAGAGGCTCTGATAATGGTGTTGTAAGTTAGTCTTCTCAGCAAATTTTACATAACAGCTTAGTTATAGGAGCATAGATAGCATAGTCATAGTAATCTGAGCTTTTAACTAAAAAATCACTTTTAAGGTGAGGAAAAAAAGTATTTTCTTATGTGTTTGAGAAAACCAAAAAATAAATGAGATGAAATTTTATATAACGAGTAATGAGAACAAAGATGTGAAACCTCACATCAGGGATGGAGTAGAGAACTGAGAAATTCAAATAAATACTGAAATTATGCACTTTTTGGTTTATCTATTTGGGGTGATAGAATAAATGGCAATGATATAGAAACATCAGATAGACGTAGTTTATGTGTTTGACAAAGCTTATAGCTTTAACTTCCATAATGACAACCATTGAGACTGATCAAGAACTTCCTCAGATTCCAGCACAGCTGTGGAGGTGGATACTGGATGAGGTCTTTGGGGTAGCATACCCCAACACAGAGTTGCCAGGGATTCCATGTGCTGAACACAGATGGGACCTCCTGGGTGTCATGGGTCAACTTTGTCCTTTGCAAAATGCATGTGTTGAGCTTCTAATCTCCAGTGCTTCAGAGTGTGACCTTTGTAGGAAACAGGGTCCTATGGATGCAGTTAGCTCAGATGGAAACGCAGGAGCAGAGCAGTCCTTAGATGGGCCCTGATCCAGCAAGACTAGTGTCCTTAGGAAAGGGAACTGTGGTCACAGACAGGCACACACAGAGCAAATATATTGTGAAGAGACGAGAAGAAGGCGGCCATCCACAGTAGGGGGAGGCTGGGACAAACTCTCCCGGCAGCCCCAGAGGGAACCCACCCTTGGCCTTGCTTGACCTGGACCTGAACTCCCAGGCTCCAGAAGGTCAGCCATGCACTTGGGTTGTCCAGGGCCCAGTCTCTGGGCCCTGTGGAGGCTGCTGTGGTTGACTAAGGCAATGGGCACTGCCCCAGGTTAGTGCCCCCTGGGTTGGTTGGTGGCCATGCTGGTGGCTCCCCAGAGGCAAGGCCCCTCCCGTGGGTGAAGTTCTGCCACTGGACCTGGGTGGGCTCCGCAGCACCCACTCGCCTTTGATCCCCTGCCACCCCACCCTGTGGCCTTGGCTCTCAGAGGGCTCACACCCACACTGAACCAAGCTGTCTTCCCCCAGCTCTAAGGCCAACAAAGTGGGAAGGAATGTGCACAGAGGGACATGAGAAAGACTGGTCACCCTGGTAAGAGTGACCACTATGGCCAAAACCTTCCCGGGGTGATAGCAAATGAAGAGACCCTACCATCAGGCAATATGAGTTAAAACTGCTGTTTACTTGATTTCTACACTAAGCGTGAATCAATTACAGGATCAGAAAAGTGAAATAAAGCTCTGTTTTTCTGGAGAAGAGGAAAGCATTTAATAAGCTCCCCGGTCACATGTCCACTGCCTCACTCTCCTCGGGAGGGGAGGGCAAGATACAGACCTGAGGGGGTGGGGTGGGGGCTCTGCCCAATGCCCTGGTGTCCCCGGAGCAGGAGGGGTGGGTACGACAGAACGTGCCCCAGCCAGGAGGGCTTCTCAAGTGGCAGGCAGAGCACCAGGTTCCACTCATTCACCCCCAAAGCACCACTCCTGTGTCCCGCACACGTCGGGGGATGCAAGTGGTATCTGCTGCTTGTCACTGGAGCCTGAGCAGCAGGCGGGTGTCAGAGCTGCCACAGGAAACGATGCGCTGAGCCTGAGAGGGCAGCGCTGCCCTCGGACGGCCGAGGCAGAGCAAGGTCAGCTGGGGCAGCGGGCAGCAGCGAGACCCTCACACAGCTCACCTGGGCCATGGTCCTGCACACACCCCTCTGTGCTGCCACAGAAGGACCCATCCCTCCCCACAAGGGACAGAGAGAGCAGTGGGGGGCTGAGTGTCATGTGTCACACTAAAGCAGAGCAGACACACTGAGTCTGAAGCAGAAAAGGACAGTCTTCTGCAAGGTGACTGTGGAGCACACCGTGGGGACACTGCCTCCTGGCAAAGAAGTCTCTGCTGCAGGGCCCCTTCCTGCGAGGCCAGGCAGGGGTGGGTACGCCTGTGCTCAGGGCTGCCTTCCCCAGCAGGGGCCACTCTCTTCCACCCAGTGTAGCCCAGCCACCTGCAGAGCTGTGCAGATGGTGGCCTGGCCAGCAGCCTCCCAGCAGGGAGCGCAGTGGGGGCTGGGGAACCCAGTGCAGAGCCAAGTTCAATGGCTGCCTGAGGTGAGTGCCAGCACAGACCCAGGTCTTGAGGCTGGAAGGAGAGGCCTGTCCAGGAAGAAGCTGCCTCATTCAAAGGAATCTGAGCATCTAGCTTTAGTGAGGAGCACCGCGGGGCTGGGAGAAGTCAGCAGCAGCTCATGGGAGGCTCAGAAACCCATCAAGCCTCCACCTTGTCCCTCGCTCTGCCTGTCTCAGGACACCCACCCATCATCACCCCACCCTGGAGTCCACAGGTGGAGAAGAGCCATCCACTGAAAGGCTCCCAGGAGGTGGTGTGTCTGCCTGCCTGCTCCTCCCTGGCTCTGGCCAAGGACACCTGGCTTTGCAAGCCCAGGGGGCTCTCCCGCTTCTGTCGGCCCTTGTGCCCTGAGCTCCTGCTTGCTCCCCTCACTGAAGAACACAAATCCTGACTTCCCCCAGGTACCAGCAGCTCTGGGCGTGCAGAAAGCCCATCTTCTCAAGCCTCACTCTGGCCAGGTGGATGGGAGAAGAGAGGATGCCGGGCAAGCTTCAAGGCTGGACCTTCCGCTTTGCTAATCCTGAGAATTAGGCAAGGGGCGGGAGGGTGTCTCTCAAGCCTGGTAAGCCCAACTTGCTGGCAAGGAGGGAGCAGGCCTCCTCCACGTGACCCTCCGTGGCTCCCTGCTGCTGCCTGCAAGCCACTCCTGATAGCACAGGGGGAAGCGACACGGAGGCAAAGAGCAAGTCAGCTCTGACACCAAGGAGACAGATGATAAATTGAAATGATGAATTTCTGGTGCCAGCGCAAAATCAGGTAGCAGGGGTCATTTATCACATCTCCAGCACAGCGTACAGAGAAAGATCTCGGAGGTTTTCGGTTGGGCGGAAGTGAAATTGAAACATTTACCAAGGGTTTAGATAAAAATCCAATGTGAGGTTTTAATTTAGTAACCCACACTTTGGATGTGATTGAGGTGGCTTAGCTTGATCCAAGTGGCATTGCTATGCACTTGTGGTGCCATGTAACCGTTCATCACGTTTCCTGGTTCCTATGGACGTGTCACTGAGCACGGCACAACCCGGCTCCCTCAGAAGCTGAGTTCACATAAGCCTGCAGTGTGGTACCCGGCTCCACCATGTCTCTGTGGGCACTACCCATGGAATCAAGGCGAGACTCAAAAACCGTGGGGATGGCAGGCACCCTTGCTCATGCCAGGTGATCCAACCCTCCTCACGTGGGATCCACACCCAGAATCTGTCAAGAGTCCTTAGCAATTAGCATTTAGGCTGTTGGACTTAGTGTGTTGGGGACAGCTACGCACTGGACGGGGTTATCCTCATCTGGGTGGCCACACAGGCTGTCCCAGCCTCTCTCCCTGCTGGCTGGATGACACAAAGGCACCGTGACCACCATGTCTGCTCATACTTCCTCCCTAGGTGGCAATTCTTGGTCTTTTCTCCATTTCTGATTTGCATTTGAGAACACAAAGGGGTGTTTCTGTGTTGTGCCTAGACCTCGACCTCAGAGAAGAACAAGGATATTGTAAAACTATGAAATTTTAAGTAGGAAGTGGCCTCATTACACAGTGGAGTGAAAGAAGGCCGGTGTGCCACATCTGAAGTTACGGGAAGTCCAGGGGCCAGAGTCCAGGTCTCTGGGCTTTCAAGCCACTGCGCTTTCCATAATTGGCCCTTGTTCCCACTTTAACAGCCTCACAAGCTCTCACTGAAAACTCTCCCTGTGAGTGAGATGGTGCCCAGCACTTAACAGAGTCCATTAATTGGCGACAGTGGCCACTCTTATCAGTGGACGACACTCCACATACGGGAGCTGTGCAGAATGAAACCTTTGCAAGTGACTGCAGGGTGTATGTTCCCGGCTTTGGAAAACGTCCAGCCCCATGAAAGCTGTCCTTTATTGCCAGATGCTGCTGGGTTTGGGGCATCTGTGGGCATCATAGGTACTTTTGGGGGAGGCACTGGAAGGACAATGCGTCCCACCCTACCCTTCCCCACTCTCTCCTCTGCGAGGTCTGCATGTCTCAGACGCTGTGTCCAGGTACCTGGCTGGGGCCAAGCTAGACAAACTCTGAGCTCTGCCTCTTCCCACCTCAGCTAGGCCCAGGCCTGGCCACACCCTGCTGCCTGCTCACAGGGGATGGCACCGGAGCCTCTGGAGTCAGGAAGTGCAGCACCAAGCTTCCTGGAGCAGATAAGCTTGCAGAGTGGCACCTGACTGAGGCAGCCCTGCCTATGGGACCGGGAATCTGGCTGCTGTGGCTGCCTGACAGAGCTCCAGACAGGGTCCTAGACCACACAAGTCACATTCTCACGACTCTGGAGGCTGGGTGTGAGACCAGCGGGTGGCCAGGGCTGGCTCCTGCTGAGGGCTCTGAGAGAGCTCACCCCCTCCCTTGCTCTGGAGGTCACTGGCAACACTGAGCCTTGGCTTGTAGACATGTCCCCAACCCTGCCTTCACCTTCACGCCTTCTTCTCCTGTCTGTGTCTGTCTCTGTATAAATTTCCCACTGCGACAAGAGCCCCAATCATATTGGGCCACACTAACAACTTCATGTAACTACCTCTGTGAAGACTCTCCAAATACACAGGTCACACCCTGAGGTTTAGGTGTTAGGACTAAGAGGTGGCACAATTCAACCCATGACAGCAGGGGTCAGAGAGAGTTGAGTGAAGTGCCCAGGGCACGAGGTCCACTCTCAAGGTGCACCAGGACAGGGCTCTCCATGCCATGGAAGTTGCCTGCCCACACCGGGTGCCTTCAGCATGCCACTCACCTTGCTGTTGGGAAGAGACCAAGACATCCTCCCAGGAAGCCAAAAACATCTTCATGGTGATACTGCAAAGTCCATATGGCAAAGAGAAGAAAGAAAACTGAGGACGAAGGGCCTGGGAGTCTTTTCCTAGAGACACCATAGAGGGACTGAGCAGAGAACTCACCGCATATATGCAAACAGATCACCAGGAGCTTTCTTCTTAGGCCTCTTAGGACACTGATTTCAGCCACCTGGGCACAAATAGGCATCACCACTGCCTGGTGTGGTGGACAGCAGGCTCCGGGTGCAGAGGCCCCCCGAAGCCCCAGCTCTGAGTTAGAGCTCATGTGGACTAGTCCCATCCCACCTCCTCTGCCTCTCACCTCCTCATCTGTAAAATCTGGTACAGCAGCTCCTACCTCGCTGGTTCATGGTGAAGTTCCAACAAGTGACGTATATGTGTGACTTGGAGCAGCATTGAGCCCGTAGACTGACACTGCTGTTGAAAGCTGAACTGGGAGGCCTTTAGATGACAATGGCTCCAGTGTCCTTGTTCCTATATAAGCAAACCCAGACCCATCTCAGAATGTGTGGCCAACCTCAGAAAGGAAATCAAACTCGCCCAGTGAGGACCTGCTATGGAACCTCTAACCAGAGATTGAGCCGACCTGGTACCGCTAAACCCACCTGTAACCAGGACTCCCTGCCTCCACCTGTCAAGTGCTTCCCCGATCTCGCTTTCTCCCCTCACCCCTCCGTGAGCCTGAATCTCTCGGGTGCTGCTCGACTCGTGACTTGCTAAAATGATAAGCTATAATGCGCCTCGGTGTATCTTCTAACATTGTTCTTTAGACCTCGACTAATTTAAAATGAGATTTTTTTTCACTTCATAATATCAAATAGTCCACAGTCCACACCCAAATCTTTAGAAAGCAGCATCCACGCATGCTGCAAGGCCACCTGCCGTGACGTGGTGGAGGATTCTGGGAGGCCGGGCCTGACTGGGGGTCACTGTGTCCACTGTGACCACTCAGAAGGCCACAGCACTTTGATGCTATATTGGCTGACCCTGCTCCTCTGAAGGGACCCTGGAGGAAGCGGCACTTCCCGCAGGTCCAGATCCTCATCTTCCCTGTCTCCGTGCCCCTGGGTCGTTTTTCCTTAAGGCAGGTCCCTGGTGCTGAAGTCCCATGAGAACCCCTCGCGGCTCTCTTGCTTTGTTCCGAATTTTGCATCCATTTTCTTTCATGAGGTTCAAGAACTCTTTGGGCACTGCTTTTCTTTTCATCTCTTTCAATCCAGTCCTCTCTGGTCCAATTCAATCTGGATATAGAGATAGAGTTATGACTCTCCATTCCATTTCCCATTTTACCATTCTCGTGGGGAAAACTGATGAGCCCTTTGTTCAAAGCATTTTGAAGACAGCGGCTTTTTTAATCTACCTTGTGCCTGCATCTACCTTGCTGCCAACCATATGCTCCCCGGTACCCGTGGAGAAGGGTCTTTGTGAGGCATGCTTAGAAATGTAAATTATATGGCGTAGAAAAGAACTATATCGGGAAAAAGAAACAAGCAGCAGAGGTTGGGTGACTGCCTTTGGGAGACAGACTGGAAAAAAACGGATCGCAGAGCTGAAGGCTGGGTCAGGGCGGAGCCCGAGGACAGGCCAAGGGGAGGAAGCTCAGGAGCCACGGAGCCACGGCCCACAGACCACGTGGAGAGGGCAGCCGTCGGTCCGTCCTCACAACAGGAGCTGATACGTGTGCCTCTGGGGTCTCCAGAATCATAATGGAGGAGTGCGTCCAGAACACAGCGAGCTTGCGCTACTCTACCTGAGCACCCAGAACAACATACTAGAGACTCGGCGTCTCAATGCCAGAAATGTGTGTTCTCACGGTTCTGGAGGTGGAAGTCAGGACCAGGAGCTGGCTGGGTGGGTTTCTGGTGCAGGACTCTTCTTGATCTGTGGATCGCCTTCACACTGAGGGCTCATATGTGATCTTTCCTTATCCCAGCTCAGAGAGATGGGGAGAGCTCCTCTTTACATATAAAGCACCAATCCTGACTGATTAGGGGCCCATTCCTATCCTTAATTGTCTTCTAAAGGCCTGTCTTCAAGTGCAGTCCCAGAGAAGGGGAAAGACGGCATTGACTCTGGTCACTGGCAAAATACCTGAGAAAATCATCTCAAAGGAGGGAGGTTTATTTGGGCTCACCGATTCAGAGGCTTCAGTCCACGTCAGTTGGTTCTGCTGTGTGGGCCTGTGGGGAGGCAGAATGTCATGGCAGAGCTGAGCTGTTCACCTTATGGCGGCCAAGAAGCAAAGAGGGAGACAGAAAGAGGCCGGAGACAAAGGCACTCAGCAAGGATACTGCCCGTGACCTACTCCTCTAACAGGCCCGCCTCTACTCGGTGTTGCTTCCCAAGAGCCCATTCCCTATGACTCCATAAGGACTTGTCCACTGGTCAGAGCCCTCCTGATCCAAGCCCCCAATCCTGAACACTGCTTTCCTGGGGACCAAGCCTTCGACACGCGAGTCCCTGGGAGACGTTGACAATCCAAACCACAGCAAAGACTCAACCTGTGAATTTCAGGGTGAATTGGCACAGTCTATAACATCCTTGTAGAGAAGGGGGCAGCCAAGGAAAGGGTGCTGAATTTATTTTATATACATAGAAAAGAAGTACGTGCCCAGTGATGACAAAAGACCAGATTCCACTGAAATATTTCTGTTCGGATCAGTTTCCTTGGAAGTAACTTAAGATCATGAATTATATTCAAATACTCTTTCTAAAATCTCGCAAAACTGTTTATCTGGGATATTTAAAAGAGAAGATAAGCTTTCATGTAGAATATACATGCACAGGTTTGGCTGGGACTCTGAGATCTGAAATAGATGAAAGATTCCAGAGCACAATTATGAAAAGGTAAGCACTGTGTTTCTGGCACACGGCCTTGTTCCCATGTGCACCCCGGGGATTCCCATGCACTCCCCTGTCCCACTGTCCAGCTCCACAGCCATGGGGGGGGGGGCTGATCTCAACCTCCCCAGAGAGAAGAGAAATCTCAGCTCTACGCCTGGAGCCAAGACTTGGTTGCAAACACCAGGACCTATCCTGGGACACAAATCAATCCTTCCAGAAAATGCAGAACAAACATACCAAGACCTTGGCAGTCTGTGGGGAGTTTTTCCTTGCTAAATAAATTGCTTTTGACAAAAGCATTAAGCATCTGCCAGAGAATGTGTCTCATCTTCATGAAGCTATTCCAGCCCTCGCTGCTCTCTGCCCCAGACCTGGACCAAGCACATCTGTTTGGTTTCACCTCTTTCCTATTTCCAGAAAGAGAAAGGCACATTGCTCCATGTTGACTGTAATGAAGACACTGCAGAGAGCGTCCTGGAATTTGGGCACAGCTCAGGCCAGGAGCGGCTGGGTGGGCTGCTCAGAGTGTCCTCTGTGGGTGGGGCTCAGCATCTCTGCCTGACTTGTTTCCTCTGCATCCTGCACAGGCTCCAGCCAGTCCCGCCCAGTCCCTCCCTGCTTTGACTGGCCTCCCCTTACTCTCGCATCGCACCCCCTGGGTTCCCAGTGACGGTGCTGGGAGGTGAGTGATTATCATTTCTTACCCTTAAGACTTTGATGACATTAATCAAATCTGTGTGGCCTTTTACATGGAAACCATGACTGTCGTATTTAAGGCAATCAGTTGGGGATTTTGCTGAGTATTTATGGGTTCCTTTAACTGCAGTCACAGTCCATATTAAGTAATGGCTTGGTCTTGTCTGAGTCAAACCACAGTGTACTATTTGCCCCATGATATTTTTTCTGTTTATTAAAAACTCATTTGTTTGTGTTCAGAAATCAGCGAGGTAACCCAACACTTCATTCCCTCTGCTCACCCAGCATTCTCCTGACCTCTGACTTGTGCTGTGCACATGGAGAATGCTCTCCCTCTCTAGCTCCAGCGGCCCTTGTGGTTTCTTTCACTGGTTTGGTCATCTGAGAGCAGCTTGTGGTGGTGCATCTTCTCCAGTGGCTCTCCTCCAGGAAGAGAGACAGCCAAAGTCTCACTGCCGAATTTCATTGGGGAAATCTTTCTGTGTGTGGAGGCTTTGAGACCAGCACCAGCAATCCCTGACCACAGCTGAGCCTGGCATGGCATCCTTCTCCACTGTGGCATCATCAGGGAAGGGGTGGAGAGGCGTAGGAACTATGCACTTTTTAGTCATTTTAAGCCACTAGCTACAAGTTAGTTGAATAATGACCCTAAATGGAACTGGAGTCTCCACTTTTGAATCTTTTTTTCCAAACTTGCCTTCCCAGGGATTAAATTTTCAAAAAAAATCTAAATAGAATTTCTAACTAAAGCATAATTTTTTAGACTAATGCAATGAATGTAGAGACTAAAAAATCCAATTTTGAATAAATAATAACTGACTAATGGTTTTGAAAAACTTATGCTGCTAACTTTGCCTGTGCTTCAGCGGAGGACAGACCTCATTCATCCTCCTTCATTTATTCCCTGGCTCTTTTGCTCAAAGCCACCCACACTTGTGAACAAACGAGTATTTGTAAACTATTAGCTTCGATGTGCTCATTTTGCTTTTAAAGATTTTTTTTTTTATCAAGCAAAATAAGTGGACACTAAATTATGTTTAAAGAAATGAATTACTTTGCTATCAGTTCTCAACAACATAATCTCTATTTAGCAGATGTAATGTTTTAATGACTAATTGAATTAGTCAAATTTTCCCAGAGAAGCTAAAGGGTGATGTGGATGTGGAGGTGTGTGATTGTCAGCTTCCTGATACTGTGACAAAATACCTTAGAAAATCAACTTAAAAGAGGAAAGCATTTTGGCTCACAGGATCAAAGTTTTCAGTCCAGGGTCAGCTGGCTCCGCTGCTTTTAGGCCTGAGGAAAGGCAGAAACATAGCAGAAAAGCATGGCAGAGAAAAGCTGCTCACCTCAGGGCAGCCAGGAAGCAGGAAGGAGCCAGGAACAGGTGCACTCTTCCAGAGGACGCCCCAGTCACCTACTTGCTTCAACCATGCCACACCTCCTGCTGCTCCCACCGTCTCACAACCATCCTGCAAATGGATCCTTCAAAGGCCAACCTCTGATGAGGTCAGCACCCCGTGGCCCAACCACTTCCCCAGATCCCCACTCTGAACACGGCTGACTCCAGCCTTTGGGGACATTGCAGACCCAACCATAACAATGTGTATATTCACGTCTGTCTGTCAGTCCATCTGTATCTATACCACAGAACTTTGAGGACTGAGAAGTCCCAAATCTTCAGGGCATCCCAGCAGACTGGAGACCCAAGTAAGAGTCGCGGTTCAGCCCCATGACTGTGGGCTTGCACAATCCCCTCATCTTCTCGGGGAAGTCAGTCTTCCTCTAATAAAATCTCAACTGGTGAGAGGAGGCCCATCCATATTATGGAGGATCATCTGCTTTCCTCAATGTTTTTTAAAATTTTTATTTATTCTAGTTTGTTATACATGATGGCAGAACGCAGTTCATTTCATACTACACATACAGAGCACAATTTTTCAAGTCACTATACACAAAGTATTTTCACACCATTCGTGTCTTATACATGCACTTAGGGTGATGATGTCTAACTCATTCCACCATCATTCCTGCCCCCTGGCCCCCTCCCTTCCCCTCCCTCCCCTTTGCCCTATCTAAAGTTCCTCCATTCCTCCCATGTTCCCATTCCTATCCCCATTATGAGTCACTATCTTCATATCAAAGAAAAAATTCAGCCTTTGTTTTGGGGGGCATTGGTTGCTTCACTTAGCCTTATATTCTCCAACTCCATCCATTTACCTGAAAATGTCATGATTTTATTCTCTTTTAATGCTGAGTAATGTTATACCTATCCATTCATCTACTGAGGGGCATCTGGGTTGGTTCCACAATTTAGCTATTGTGAATTGTGCTGCTATAAACATGGATATGGCTGTTTAGTGTGCTGTTTTTAAGTCCTTTGGGTATACACTGAGGAGTGGAATAGCTGGGTCAAATGGTGGTTCCATTCTAAGTTTTCCAAGGAATCTCCATACTGCTTTCCAGATTGGCTGTGCCAATTTGCAGTCCCACCAGCAGTGTATTAGTGTGCCTTTTCCCCACATCCTCACCAACACTTATTGTTGTTTGTTTTCTAATAGTTGTAATTCTGACTGGAGTGAGAAGAAATCTTAGATTAGTTTTGATTTGCATTTCTCTAATTGCTAGAGATGTTGAACATTTTTTCATATGTTTATTGATTGATTGTATATCCTCTTCTGAGAAGTGTCTGTTCAGGTCCTTGGCACATTTATTGAGTGGGTTTTTTGGTTTTTTTGGTGCTAAGGTTTTTGAGTGCTTTATATATCCTAGAGATTGGTGCTCTATCTGATGTGCTTGTGGTAAAGATTTGCTCTCATTCTGTAGGCTCTCTATTCACCTCACTGATTGTTTCTTTTGCTGAGAAGAAGTTTTTTAGTTTGAATCCATCCCATTTATTGATTCTTGGTTTTAATTCTTGCAGTACAGGAGTTTTATTAAGAAAGTTGGAACCTAATCCAACATGATGGAGATTTGGGCCTACCTTTTCTTTGATTAGGCACAAGGTCTCTGGTTTAATTTCCCAGGTCCTTGATCCACTTTGAGTTGAGTTTTGTGCATGGTGAGAGATAGAGGTTTAATTTCATTTTTGTTATATGTGGATTTCCAGTTTTCCCAGGACCATTTGTTGAAGAGGATATTTTTTTTCCAATGTACATTTTTGACACCTTTGTCTAGTGTAAGACAACTGTAGTTGTGTGGGTTAGACTCCATTCTGTCCTCTATTCTGTACCATTGGTCTACCAGTCTATTTTGGTGCCAATACCATGCTGTTTTTGCTATTATTGCTCTGGAGTATAGTTTAAGGTCTGGTATAGTAATGCCACCAGCTTCACTCTTCTTGCTAAGAATTGCTTTGGCTATCCTGGGTCTCTGATTTTTCCAGATGAATTTCATGATTGATTTTTTTCTGTTTCTATAAGGAATGTCATTGGGATTTTTATGAGTGACAAATCCACTGAAAGAGAAGCTAGGAAAATCACCCCATTTACAATAGCCTTAAAAAAATACTTGGGAGGGCTGGAGATGTGGCTCAAGCAGTCGCGCGCTCGCCTGGCATGCATGTGGCCCGGGTTCGATCCTCAGCACCACATACAAAGATGTTGTGTCTGCAGAATACTAAAAAAATAAATATTAAAAAAAATTCTCTCTCTCTCTCTCTCTCTCTCTCTCTCTCTCTCTCTCTCTCTCTAAAAAAATACTTGGGAATAAATTTAGCAAAAGAGGTGAAAGACCTCCACAATGAAAACTACTTACACTCTAAAGGAAGAAATTAAAGAAGACCTTAGAAGATGGAAAGATCTGCCTTGTTCTTGGATAGGCAGAATTAATATTGTCAAAATGACCACACTTCCAAAAGCACTATACAGATTCAATGCTTTCCTCAGTGTTTACTGACTTAAATATAAATAGCATATAAACTATACCATAGCAGCACATCTAGACTGCTGTTTGACGAAGTACTGTTGCCCTGGCCTGAGATGTCACACACAGAATCACCCATCGAGGTAGACAATGGTTTGCTATGTCGGACCAAGTTTCTGAGAGTTTTCCTGGGATGCGCTTCCATGAGGGTCCCATGGAATCTTACTAGGCATGTCTTTTTCACTGCTATTACCTAAAGACCTAACAAGAACTATTTTAGTAGAGGAACAGTTTATTTGGTAGGCGCAGTTTCAGAGGCCTCAGTCCATGAACAGTCAGCCCATTCCTCTGGGCCCCAGGTGAGGCAGAACACCCCGGGGAAGAGAAAAGCAGCTCAGAACATGGCACCAGGAAGCAGAGACACTCCTCTGCTCACTAGGGACCCAATATCTACCTCCAAGGCACTTCCCAACAGAGCCCCTCCTCCAGCCACTCCCTACCTGCCAACAGACACCAACCAGCTAATCTGTTCATCAATGAATAGATGCACGGATCAGGTTAAGGTTCTCACAACCCAATCATGTCCCCTCTAAACTCTCTTGCGTTGTCTCCCACCTGAGCTTATGGAGGACACCTCACATCTAAACCATAACATCATGGCCTTGGTCTCTAAAGTTCTCCTCCCAAACCCTGTGCTTGTTCATTTCAGAAACACCTGTAATTCAGAGGCTTCGTTGGCAACATCTGAGTCTGACTTCAGAGAACAGTGACTTGGACAATTCCCAGAGACCAACAGCATTGGCCTTGCAGGGTCCCTGTTAGCAATTCTCCCAGACACCACCATAAGGACCAGGTCCTCATAAACTCACCCTGAGCCTGTGGTGGCCTCCGCGCTCATCAGGAGCCTGCTTGAGTCCTCACTGGATGAGTGTCATCCATGGACTCAGCAGGAGCTGTGCCCACTCAGCTGTGCCCTGGCCGGCCTCATGGAACAAGGAGTCAATGCATATGGATAAATCAGTGACCTGACAGCAGGCAGCAGTCTGGAGGACAAGGGTGTCCTCCACGGCCCCTTCTCTCCCTCTCCACAACCTCACTCTCCCAATAGTTCAACCAGGGCTTCAAACTCTGGCCATCTTAGTGGAACAGGCAAGACAGAGAGCAAGCAGACACCAGGACTGAGCCGGAGAGAACAGGTACCCTGACATGGTGAGGTCAGTAGTGCTGGGACCACAGCACAAGGGTTTGGGGGAGAAGGTCACTGGACACCCTCCCACAGCTGCAGACCCCTTCTCTGCCCAGCTCCACCCACTGTGCCCTCGAGGGTGATCTTCCCTGGGTGATGATCAGGACCACCTTGCCCTCCTGCTTCATCCAGGGGAGTCACTGACAGACTCGGGGAAGGAAGAGAGGAAGGTCCAAGCTTTTGTTCATTATCTACCTGCTCTGGCCCCAGCGTCGGGGCAGGAAATTCTTCCCACAAGGTCAACGGCTCCTACCCATCTCCACCACGGTGGCCCCTTCCACAGCTGCAGTCACTGGAGATGGAGTGGTGGCTGGCAGCAGCTCCGATGGCTGCCCATGAGGGCCTCGCAGCTCTTGCTGCCCCTCAACCCCGAAGGCCCCTCTAGGAACTAACTGCTGCAGGATCCTGGGGATCGATTCCTAGCACTCCCCTTATCTACCTAATGAGCTCAGGATTTCCATATAACAATTCAGACCTTATAAGCAACGAAGTAAAATGCAGGCAACTCCTTGGAGATCTAAGACATCAGAAAGACTCGCAGGCCCTGGCACCAGAAGTAGAAATATGAAGAACAACAGAGAGCTGTGTCGAAAAATAACTAAACTTCCTTGGTCTAAGACCCCACCGGTGAAAAGCATAATGACAATGACGCTCACTGGGCAGACACTCACCTGGGCCTCTTCGTTCAGCACCCAGTTCCCGCGCCTCCCTGTTCCTGGCAGAACCTGGCTTTGTTCAGGGACCCACTCAGGCAGGTGATCCTGCAAGGGGTTTGCACTTGGGTCTCTGTGCAAGTGTGTCTGCACCTTGCTGACCCCTTATGCTGGCAGCCTTTAGTTTGGGCGTGATCACGGGCGCACCTGAACCCTGGGAAGTGCGGGGACGTTGGCCAACCGCATCCACCCGCAGTGTCAGGTCCCCCCTACTCCTCCTCACGCTGGTGGCCATCCATTCATGAGCCCACCCACTCGTTTGCTGAATCCGTCTTCACCTACCTGAATATAGTCAAGGCTTCAGGACCAACGTGCAAGGTGATATTCGTGTGTAACTGTTGAGCCAGGCAGGAGTGGAGACAGATCTCTCCACCATGGAGAGCAGTCCTGAAGGGAAAGCAGCCACGCCGGATCGTGAGCAGAAACCCTGGTGCTGCCCTTGACTGCAGTCACCTGGGTCAGCTGCTCAAGATCATCTCACAAGTTCAAAAAATATAGAAAGGACAAGATGAGATCAAAGGGCAGCAAGGATTATGGGAAAGTGCTGTTTAATATGATGAGAAAAAAAGAAGAGGCACACTTGCTCTCCTCCATTAGCATCCCTCAGGAGGCTGAGCCAAAGCCCAGCTTCCTCTACAACAGGAGCAGAGGTGTGAGAGCAAGTGGTCCTGACCCACAGAAATGGATGTGTCCGCCGGACCGTCCCACGGGCTCACAGGGATAGGCTCAAGAGCCCTGGGATGCATCCTTTCCCGCACTGGTGGGAATTCGCAAATCGATCCTGGAGCATCCCTGGCTGGTAAGCAACGGAAACGGAGTTAATGAAACAAAAGTCCCAAGTGCCTTGCTGATGTCAGGGGTGGGTGACTCATCACTGCTGGCTAGGGAGAGGGTGACACCAGCCATCTGCACACCCAGTGACCCCCGGGAGAAGACACCTGAATTTCAGTGTCACCCTGACATGTGCCTCATGCTGCTTTCTGGGGCCGAGCCCCTTACCTGCTCCCCATCAGCACCTCCTCCTCTCCGGTCAGCGGCTCAGGCCCACTGAGCACATTAGCCCATTCCCAATTTGTCTGAAATTCTGTTTTCAACCCAGGAAATTTAGACATCTGTGGCATAATATTCAATCAGGTTGTTAAGATACTTAATAGAAAATTTTCAAAAAGCCATAAATAATTTAAATACATATATGCTTATGAGTTGTATACATGTGTCTATTTGCTTAAACATAATGATTATTACCAATTTATTTTCTTTTATCATTAACTTGCCTTGATATTCCAAATATGAGTCAGAATGCAACTAAATAATATATTCTTAAAAAAAAATACTCTTCTAACCCACAGGGTACCAGGAAACGTGAGGATGGCAAGGTCAGAGCTGGCTTCTTCTAGGCAAGGACCCCTCTCCTGGAGGAGCTGTCTCTTCTGCTCACTGTGAGTTTGTCAATTTGGAGACACCAGCTCCTTCCTAATGGAGTGGCATCATTACCCAGTGAAGGGACAGTGGTCATGCACCTGTCCATCACCTCACACACTATGACCCAGTGACTACCCATTTCTCTAATTCTTTAAAACATTTGCTCTAAATTAGAATGATTTTATTGTCAGAATATTTCATAAGTAGCTGTTCTCACTTATAGAACAAGCTTGGGATAAAATGTGGCCTTGTCTCTTTCCACATCAGTTCTCCAGGTGTCTGCAGTGCCAGGTCATCGGGAGTCTGGATTTCCTCCTCCTGAGTCCTTCCCTCAGGTCCAGCTTGTCTGAGAAGCCTAGTGGACTTGCCCCAATGGGGCACCCCGCCTGCCACCCAGCAGTTTGGAGGAGCAATGCCAGCATAGGGGGACCCCAGGGCATCTCCTCAGCACCCTCCTGGGGCTCTGCAGCCACTCCCAGCAGGTCTCTGCCCTAATGCCTTCACTCCATCTAGAACATTCCTTCCTGATCCTCTGGATCCTTGGCCCCCATTTCCTTCACAGTGGACAGCACTGCCTGCCCTCACATGAAATATATGACTTGTTCCCTCACTCAACCCTAAAGCCCTGTCTCTAGGACCCAGAACAGGGCCTGGCACAGGAGAGGAAAACAGCAAATATCTGTCAGATGAAGGAATGGACGACTAGCAGGCAGGTTGGCATGAGTGGAGGTAGCGGGCAGGTGGGCAGGTTGGTTTGGTGGCAGGGCTCAGCTTGTTTGGGGTGGTGGATCATGACAATGAATTTGACTTCATCCTTCAGGGGATGAGGAGCCACTGGAGTTCCCGTGCAGGGGAGTAACCATATGGTCACACTGAAAAAGGCCACCATGCCTCCTATAAAAAGGAACATGGAGAAATATGGCGGACTCCAACAAGCAAGTGGGGAGTTTTGTTGTAGCCTCCTGGGAGAAGCTGAGAGCCACATTGGAGTAGGCACCTGGACAGAGCAAAGTGGCCCACACTATACAAATTTGTGAGCCATAACTGGACAACCTGGCCAATGGATTGGAGGTAAGGTGTGAGAGCAAAACCAAGGGGCACCCAGGATTTGTGGTCACAGCCTTTGGCCATCCATGGACAAGCTGTCTACTGAATAGGGAGGGTGGAAGGAGGTGCTGTTTGGAGTGGAGGTCATTGCTGACCTTCCAGAAACACTGGACCAAAGCACCAGTCAGATACGTAAATGGAGGTGGAAAGCCACCAGGCACATGGGCAGAGTTCAGGGAGAAGAGGGGGTGGGAGCCGGTGGGGGAGACGCCAGCCTACTACGGCCTCTGTGAGGGAAGGAGGTGGTGAGAGGAGTGGGACCAGATGGAGACCCACATCAGGGAGAGAGCCACGGGCTGGGAGGAAGAGGGACAAAGGACCGGCCAAGAGGGCTGATGCATAATGGGAAGCCAAGGAAAGTCCAGTTACAAGACCTGCGGAACCCGGCAAGGTTCCTATTTTCTCTCTCTTTTCCCTCACTTTGAGATGAGCTACAGCAGGGCAGTTTTCAGTTGCTGGGAATGAGCCAGGACGGAGGGAGATATTAATGCAAAAGAGAGAAAGGATAATTGCAAGAACCAACTTTAGCAGTTACAGCTTAGAACAAGTCACATTACAGCAAAGATGAAATAGGTGCTTAAGTCCAGAGGCTGACAGGGGGTGCTCAGATAGAGAGATCTGCTAAAAGGACTAATGGATGAGAGGAACACATTGCTGACAGAGGAGAGCAATAAACCGCTAAAACTATGGAAATGCACTGCCTATAAGTATCTATAATTTTCCTCGGGAACAACTGAGTGTTTCTCTGGAAAGTATTTGTCCTACATAATTGCTCTTAAAGTACAAAGCAAAACAAGCCTCCCGCTTCCTTGGATGAGCAGCGCACACTCACACGCCAGGCATATGCATCATGAGTTTCTGGAGGCGTGACTCATGCCCCCCACATCACACAGCCAGGAGACGGGCGTGCACGATCACACGACCACCCTCCCTTCCCTCATGGTACAGGGGCCTCTCAGACCCTCCAAGGCCTGCTCCCAGAAGAGTACTGCTGATGGATTCACATGAGCTACAGGTTCATCCGATGTTTACTGTCTTCAAGTTTCAGGAAGGTATTATTTGTCCCTTGACAGAACAATGTAATTACAATCTGCCTTAAATGGGTTTCCTTTGATTTCTCCTAGAGCTAATAATCTGTTTCTGGCTGAAAAATATCCTCAGTAGAAAAGCTAGATGTGGAAATGGCTCAGCCACTGACTAGTTTAGGCCCCCCAAATTAGTCAGTTCACCTCTCTTAGCTCTGGATTTTTCTCCATGAAGAGGTGCCATTGCACCTGACTCTCACAGCTGTCGTTTAGAGGAAGTGAGACCGAGCTGTGGACACACCTGACGGAGTGGGAAACAAGAACAAGGCCAGAGGGTGACTGAGTAAGGAACATTAGTGGCTTCAAAGAGCTGCCAAGGCTGAGGTGGTCGGGCCCGACCCCATGGTTCTTACCAGGAATCATTTCCCATAACCATCCATGCAATGGCCATTTTTTTCTTGTATGTGTCTTGTATTTTCAGAGACATCACAGTGCCAAGCCTCCTTCCCCATTAGACATTTTGCAGTTGAAAATTCTGCATCTGAGTGACACAGTAGGTTTTGTACTAGTTCCCCAGAAATCACCAGCAAAACTGACTCTCTGATTTAGGCTTCAGCAAGCATTTATGATTTCAGCCTGGCAGTCTAGTTTGCTTTCCTGAATTTGACCTCTACAGCCAGAAGGAATTCCAGACCATGGAAGGACTTGGCAGCCCACATAGATAGTGAGCCCAGGGACAGGTCTGTGAGTAGACACCAGGAATCACACGGAGCAGCTGAGAGCAGCCAAGAACCCATGTCCCAGACACCCCGGGCATGGAACTGAGTTCCCAGTGTACCACTGACTTGCTCCGCCACGTACCACATGGGACCGTGCATTTAGAAATGGGCACTTAAGGGGAAATTTGTTGCTGAAGACTTTGTACCAAGGCACAGAGGCCCCCCTAGAAGGCAGGCTCAATGACCCTGGGCTGGCAGGGGGAGAGCTGCTACAGGCTGTCAGGTTCCCTGAAAGGTCGAACCACAGGAGAAGTACTGCGCAGCACAAGGAGACTCTTATGAACTGGTCACCTTGGGTAGGCCAGCCCAAAGAACCCCTGGACAGGAAAACAGGGGAACACAGTATCCCCCTTATCTGGGGATACATTCCAGGACTCCCAACTGATGCCTGAAATCATAAATAGTACTGAACCCTATGTATTACTTTTCCTGTACATTCAACTAGTGATAAAGTTTAATGTCTAAATTTGGTACAGTAACAGACTAGCAGCAATAGATAATAATAAAATAGAAGATTTGTAATAATATACTTCAATAAAAGTTATGGGAATATGGTCCCCCTTCTCAAAATATCTTATTGTACTCCAGGCACCCTTCTTCTTCTTGTGATGATGAGGAATGATACAATTCCTACCTGATGAGCGGTGACTGACTTAGGCATTGTGACATATTGTTAGGCTACTATGTAAGGGTTACTTGAACACAGCATAGTGATAATATTATAGCCCATCTGATAGCTGAGAGGACTGCTGGGTGACTAACAGGTGGGTAGCATATAGAGTGTGGATACACTAGACAAAAGGCCAAGTTGGAGAGGAGTAGGATAGCATGCAATTTCATCACTCAGCACACAATTTAAAATTGCTTACTTCTGCAATTTTTCCTTTAAGATTTTTAGACTGTAGTTGACAGCAGATAACTGAAACCACAGTAAGAAAACCACAGGTAAAAATGACTAAGGTCCTCACCTTATATCCTGACTGGGAAGACCTTTTAGGACAGAGAGTGTGGAAGCAGGGCAGGTTGAGGCTGCCAGGACATGCTCTGTGAGGAACTGTTCCATCCCCAGCTCCTTACCTGGCAACATGGCCTGTGCCATAGAGATCCACTCAGCTACAGAAAAGCATTCAACAGATCTCAGCACATTCTGCTGCAGCCTTAGAGGTTGGTGCTGCGCTCCTCTACCTCCCTGGGTCATTTGTGTCTTACAAGACGTATTTGGGGGAAGAACTAAGATGCTCCCAATCATGTCTCAACTTCCTCTCTGCTTCGGCATTTCTTCAAGGAACATCAAGATGAATTCTTAAGGAACTAAATCAAAGAAGGGCGAACGGGAGTGGTAAACGACCCACAGAGAAAGCAGTGTGTGAAAGCCAGAGAGGATAACACGTAGGAGCCTCTGAAGTCCAAGCATTTCCAGAATGCTCGCAAAATTGGGGGCAGCGAGGTAGAAAATGAGGTCAGCAAGAAAAGTGGGGTAGAACTGGGGAGCACCCCAGATGGCCTGTCACAGGGTTGGAGTTTGATCCTGTAGGCAGGGGAAACCTTGCGCATTATTTTAAGCAGGATTGTGACTTCACTTTTATCTTTACAAAAAGAACCAATAGCCTTAGGAATGACAGAGATGGCAGCCATTCAGAAGATAACAAAGGAGTATTGTGAAAAACTTTATGCTTATACGTTTAACACTTTAGAAGGAAAAAACCACTGTGGTTTTCATTGTTAAGGTTTCTTTCTAGTTTGCGTCTTTCTAGTTTGGTTTGCTCTGTCCAGGGTAGCCAGAAGTCAAGATAGCCACTGTCTGGAGAACTCTGATGGGGACATGAGGCTCAGGTGGGCCTGTCCTTGATGCACGGTGAGGAAAAGAGACCACAGTGCATGAAACAAGACGTTTATTACTCACAGGTCCCCGGGAGATTAGAGATGGTGACAGTGAATTAATAAGAAGTCCAGAGGCAGCAGGGAGCTCAAGCTGTGTGGGGAGAAAGTATACATTCACAGAAGAGAGAGAGACGGGAAGAGGCCTGGGGAATGGTGCCTTTGTCAGGCTCTGGTGCCGTCTCTCTTAGGCCCCCGTGGCTGGGAGATGGTTATCCTAAAGAAAACCCACATGAAAGGGGGATTTTGGCTGTAGCACTGACCACTGGGTTTTAGTGGCCGTGTGGGCCAGGGGTGTGGGGTTTGGATCAGCAGGACGAGGAACAGGCAGGCTACATCAAAACCAACCACGCAGGGAGGGGAGTTTTAACTGGGCCAAAGGTGGCCGGTTACCAAGGGGTTTCAAACAACTTCTGTCCAGCCTAAAAACCTACGCTGAGGCCATGTGAAATAAACTTAGGACAAGGAGGAATTCCTAGGATCCACAGGCTACTAACTCAACCAAGACCAAAGAGAGGCTCTGACCCGTCATATAACCACTGA
Organism: Callospermophilus lateralis; assembly: GCF_048772815.1. NCBI lineage: Eukaryota > Metazoa > Chordata > Mammalia > Rodentia > Sciuridae > Callospermophilus > Callospermophilus lateralis. Next base: position 160,726,356 of record NC_135309.1, on the reverse strand, counting down.
AGACATTTAGACTTCCACCAAGGTCTAGGGCCTCCGCCTCCCCTGGCTTCGCCTGGTGAGCGGGGAAGGGAGGGGGAGGGCACACTCACACTCAGTGGCACATATCACTTTGACTCACACCCACTGGTGAGAACCAGTCGTGTGGCCTGAGTTTCAGTCTAGGAAGGAAGGACATGAGTCACGGCTAGTGTGGAGGGAGAACTGTGAGCCCTGTCTCCTCACATTCAACCTCCTCATCGCTGTCATCATCGCTGTCATCATCAATATCTGAAACGCATTGTGCCCAGACAACCTTCTGAGCCCTGTGGTCGACTGATCTGCTGGAGCCCCCCAGGAATCCTATGAGTTTGATGCCATTTTAACTTCAGCTGACCCAGAGAGGCGGGGACACTTGCTGGGAATCACATGACCAGGAAGTGGTGAAGCTGCAGGGTGAGGCCACGTGGAATTGATGCACGTCATTCCACAGGCCCCTCCTTCCATGGGTCACCTCTGAAACTCTCAGTCATGCGCGTGACACACAATTCTGTCTCCTGTTAACGGCTCTCAAGCAGCAGCGTGTGTTAACTTGGGAATTAGAAAAAGAACACCAGGAAGATGCGGAGAGGTCAGCCACCCGCAGGGAAGGGCATGGTAAGCGGAGGCAAGCCCTGGAGCCAGCGGCTGGGCATTGGGAGGGGCTCTTGGAGCAGAACCCAGACCCCTAGAGCGCACCAGGCCAGCCAGCTAGGAGCAGCTGCCCCAGGAGCAGGCCCTGGGGTGCGGGTGGCCCAGGAGCTCTCTGGGGAAGCTGCACGGCTCCTGCCCCCTGGGCTGCAGTTCGGACGTCTGCGCCAGCTTTCTTGCCACGGTACTAGAGCTTGATGGGGTCTCTCGGCTGATTTTTCGGTGGAGAACATTTTCTATCTTGACATTTTCGTACTTACTTCGGCTCTTCGTTTCAGTTGGCATAAACGTTGTCAGAGGTGAAAAAAAAAATGGACATTCAGGTCGTTTCCTTTAATTATGTAAAAACTCAGGAATCACTGGCTTTATGTAGAGTTCTGGGTTGAGCGCCCCTGGCCGGCTGTCCCTGACTTCATCACAGCCACACTACACAGACGTCGGCCCACAATAGGAGGGACTGCCCTCTGGCGGGACATCACTCAGATCCAAAGGCCAGTGCACAGACCTGGCACGTAGAGTCAGCCATCCCACCTCCCTCCCTCATCTGCAGGAGATTGACTTGTAGCAAATGAACGAGGTCCAACGCCCCGCTGCAGGCCTCAACTGCTTCAAGTGTCCATACTCCTCTGCTGTGTTGTTTCCTCTTGTTCAGACCCAGGAAATAAATAACCCGTATCTGCCAACCTGGTCTGGAGACGCTGCCTACGCAGAAGCAGCCCTTGCTCACCTCTCTGCCACCCCTGGATCCCACCTGGATGAGTTATAGAGATAAGTGAGTAAGGCACAAACAATCGACCCAAACACAAACATTTAAGTTTTTCATGGCATATGAAATGTCTTTGTAAAAACAACTTTTTTAAAGAACATCAAATTGTAGACTTTATTCATTTATTGTTATCTGATGCTGAAAATTGAACCCAGTGCCTCACACATGCCAGGCCAGGGCTCTACCACTGAGCCACAGCCACAGCCCCCTCTAAAAATAACTTTTAAAACTACATTTTTATATATGCCATTGTAGACTAAATAGGATTTCTATGCCAAATAAACCAAAGTATTAGCAGCCACAGTAACATGTCTGTGTATGGAAAACTGAATATGGGAAAAGGCTTGCTTTCCTCCCAGAGGCCCCACTGATAAAGGGCGAACAGAAACAAAACAGTATCCTCCCATGAGGATATTCTCATGTGTATTTTTAATAATGGCCAAATGTGCTCATGCTCCAGAACCTACAAGAGTAACTATAAGATCACATCCGCAAGTGGCTCTTCTTAACATGCCAGGTATCCAAGTCCATGGAGGAAATATATGTGTAAATAAGAACACACACAGAGTTCGCTTCATAGTAAATTAGATCATCTGCTCAAAGTAGAGTGAGAATTCTTGACTTGCCTGTAATATGGTTCCCAGTGTATGTGTGCTTCCATATGTCAAACAACACAATTTCAACAAATTGAGTTTTAAACATGTGACTGGCTTTCATTAGCAATTCATGAATTGGGCAGCTTCCCATGCGACAACAGGGAGATGCTCTGTTGGACATGACAGACAGAACAGTTGGCTTCTGAAAAGGAGCTTGAGCAGAAACAAAGAAATATAGCACAAAAATGCAGATTGGTTAACATCAGGTGATTTCAGGTGCCTTTCCCTATAATTGTTAAAGCAGAGGGGGTGTTCTTAAAGTCCTCGCTCAGGTTACCTGAGCCTTTCCCATTTGTTTTTATGAGTCTCCTGAGTCTTGCTGTTGTTGTGGTTGTTTTATGTTTTTAAGTCTCAGTTCGACTAGTTAGCACAAGTAGCTCCATTTTGATTAGATCTACTGGGGCCTAATGCAGGAGAACAGCCCAAAACAAGAGCTTTCCACAAATTTTACTTAGCAGATACCATTCAGATAGGAATGGGGCCTGCAGATTCTCCTAACTTAGATGTTGTCCTTCAATTTCTTTGTGGGTCTGAGCTTCCACAGTCCTCACTGTTAGGCTAGAAGAGATCATGGTTCAATGGCAACAGGTATCATCTCAGTCCACAAACTAGAGATTAAGAATGATTTTAAAACATCTTCTATCTCTGACTCAAAGCTGTCACCTTGATGGGGACAGGCCTTTCCTCACAGTCATCATTGCGTCTCCCCATCTCTAGGCCACTCAGACACCAGGCATCCCAAACCAGACCAAGGCTTCACTTGGCCTCACCTGTAAATGATCACTAGTGCCCACTAGTGACCAGGAGGACATCCCCTTCCTCTGTCTGAGGTGTATCCTGTGACAGTGGCTCTCAGGAGCTTCCATGTCACATCAGCATGGAACCCTTAGAGATCCAGGAAATCCCCGAGTCTGTTTCCTGTGACCAACCATGGAGTGGCTACTGCTGGGGAGCAGGCCCAGGGGAGCAGCTCCTCTAAGGCACACTGTGCTCCTCCCTTCACCAGCTGCCGAGCCTCAAAGTGCCTAGCCCCTCCCACTAGCCACCCAGCTCTGCCCGCGGTCCCCCAACCTTCCCTCTATTAAGTCAGAGTCAAATGTTCCCACCAGAGAGAGCACCAGCGAGAACAATTTTGCTTTTCAAACTTCCCAAAGATGAGAGAAACAATAGGATTTCATCATTGTGATGCAAAAAAAAAAAAAAAAGTAGTGACAGAGCCATTATATGGCCACATGGAGATGGCCTGAAGTGTTTTGTGGGGCCACACAACTATGACATTGTAGGTCCCCCTGAGTGACAGTTGTGTTGTGGGTAGGCCTAGGCCATGGACAACTTGCATTCATGAAGGATTGTTTTTATAAAGGCACTTTTAATCTTACGTCTCTTCTGTTGATTAAAGGTCTGTTGACAATACTGTTTCTTTTGTTTTTTAGTTTACAAGTTTTCACTAAATATCATTATGGTTTGTTTTAAAATTGGAGTGCTGTGTAAGAAATACGTGAAACAGCGTTGCTTAGAGATCAAATACCCATCCCGTCTCCACCTCCTTCTCACCTGTGAAGCAGAAAACCCTATCCTACCTCTGGGGCACCCACATAAAGAGGCCTCTGAGAAGCCTGGGCTCTTGCTCTGGCCATTTCACACGTCAATAATAAAAGCCCTTGTTGAGCTCAGGTGTTCTGGCTTCAGTAAATCACATCTCTAAATGTCTTTGAAAATTCTATGCAATCATTTGCCCATTAGGACTCTCGAGCACACTCCAAATCATATGCACCCAAGCTGATAGAAATTTTAAAAATGTCTTGCTTAAAGAAGGCTCATGTACACAACACACACACACACACACACACACACACACACACACACGTGTCCATGGGCTACAGGAACACTCTCCTCCCTCCAGGCACAACATGTGGCACAAAGCAGACATTTGAAAACTAAACCCATAAATGAATAGCTGAGTAACAGCTCAGAGCACCATCTAAAGGTGTCAGCAGCTTAAATATTAAAAAAAAAAAAAAAAATCAGGACTCTGCAGAACCTGCAGAGTGCACTGGGAAATGTATGTGTAGATAAATGCCCTTGAGCACAAAGAATTATTTTTCTTTCCTCAACCCATGAAACTATCCACCTAGCTTATTTCCAAAATAAGAAGTTTATAACCAAAATCAAATATTGTGTTCAGTCCAAACCAGACAGTTCAACTTCTATAGGAAGTCTCTATGAAGCTTTATAGAAATGGAGAAAGGAAAAAAATCAAATCCAGGAAAAATAATTTATCAGCCACTCCCTCTAAAGCCTCTGGTGAAGACTCTTTCCTCACCTCTTCTGGCTTCCAGTGGTGGTTGGAGCACAAGACCCTCAGTGCCCTCTGTCCATGCCTTGATTTCTGGTCTGGCCCCCAGCTCTAAGAGATAGGAAGTTTCTGTTACACAAAGCCTCCAAGTGTGTGCTACCCTGTCGTGACAGCCACAGGAAACCAACCTACAGCTGCATGCAACTCTGGGGTCCTGTATAAGCCACATGCATGGAAGAGCTTACCCAGACCATCTCCAGCATCACTTTTGTGGGGGGCTTCTGGCCCAGGCTAGCAATCTTGCTACCCTCCTTCTTCCTGGCTTAACATGTAGTTCACCAGAATTCCCTGCCACATTCACCAGTGCACACGTAGGTGGCTTGGATTTAGATTCAAGGTTCAGAGCAGCAAATGCAACACATGTGCAGAGAGGCCAGGGTCATCACAAGGGCACCACAGAAACTGCAGAGTCCAACGAAACATGGATGGCAGGTTTGTATACACAGAAATGCCCCCCAGCACTCACCCTCTACCAACTGTCACGCAGGCTCATCTGCATGTTCATAGGACACCACCACTGTCTGGTTTGGAGTCCATGTCCTGGGCTTGCAGCCTCCCAGGGCCACAGCCACCGGTGGGATTTCTGGGCTTGGGGAAGGCTGGTCCAGACCATTACCCCTCATCCATCCACACTTTGCTGCAGCAAGCCATTGGGAATTGACATTTAGTATAAAGGTTTTATAACCACAATCCATATTTCACTTCTTGCCATAAAATAATAATTTAGAAACGCAGAAAAACACACTGCTAACAACTTAACATTTACTTTCAATAAATAGGAAGGCTTTACAGGGAACTGCCGCCCATTATGGAAATCATAACTTGTGTTGGTGCCAGGAAAATGTGTTCTAAGTTGCACCGTGACCGGGACCCAGCTACAAAACCCAAGGCTTCCTTTGCATTATAGATTTTTATTATGATATATTAACAAACACAGTGTAAAAAGATGTCCTGTTGAACAAAGCACACACCGTTGAAATGAAGATGCCAAAAATATGTCAGCCTTTCTTGCAGGAATGGCAGAATCAGAATTGCCCCTCATTTCAATGAGGCAACTATCAATGCTGAAACACAGATTCCTGTGTGTTCGCAATGACCCTGCCTGTGTCCTTCCCCTGATGATTTATGCATTCTGCAGTTCCCACTGCAGCAAACATCTTATCTTCTCCCGAACTTTTCAGAAAATAATAGTCTTTGAATCTTGAAATTAAATTGCATTTAAGCAATACCACAAATTCTGCACCTGCTTATATCCTTCCAGCACTCTCATGACTTGCATTTATGAAAATCGGCACCAATCTGCCATCTATTCTGGAATTCAGACCTAATAAGACATGAAACATCAATAGCACAAAGACAGCAGCATTATTCATCTTATAGTACCAGCAAAAACAGCAAGATGTCAGGTGATAGAAGTATCAGGAGCTCATTGAACTAGAATTAGGGGTGAAAAGTGAGTCAGCTGTATATTTTTCTGGTCAAAGAAAGTTCATTTTTGTTTTTGTGTTTTTCCTATATCCAAGTAAGAAGTGGTATTCAAATGCCAGATGGCCACCAGTACAAAAAAAAAAAATGAGTGAATTGAACCTTTAAGTGTATCTTTGTGCCTACAAAGAAATTCCCAGACCAAGTCAAACTCTGTTAACCATTGCTCTAAAACAGAAGGAATTTTCTTCCCTATCTTCCAAACAAAATCTGGTGTATACAAAAGTGGATACCCTTTAGAGACATCATTTCATGCTTCTCAGAGTTGAGATGAAGTGGATAGAGAGAGATAAAATGGGGGAATAACAGTCGTTTGGATTCCCAAGTTAATAAACACATCACATTTCTGTACTTTGCTATTATAATGGTAATATCACTTGACTTAGCTGTTTTAAAATGTGAGATTGAGCACAGAGTGTTTGTATCTTTCCCACTGAGGCCCTTGTGAGTTAAAGGGGTAGTATGCTCACTCCTTGTGGATGTGAAATTCATGAGATTCCCCGATGGAGGACCAAGGACACAATAAGAAGGAAGAAGTGAAACTTGTATGGAACTTAGAGCTGGACCAAGTGGATAGAGGGCAGGGGAGACCAGGTCAAGGTCCCTCCTGCCCCTGGTTTACCAGTGACCTTGAGCTTGGCCTTGCCAGACTGGGGTGTTCTCCACTGTAGATATAGACATCACCTTGCCCTCTTCTCCACGTTGTCAGGACTCTAGGTGAACTAAGTGCCTACTCCTGTCATGTTCCCCAGAATTGAATTCTTAACTCAAGGCTAAATTGGGATGGAGTCTTCTCACGGCAGCACAGGGAAATGAACAGAAGCAGCCAAGGGCTGCTCGTGAACCCCCTGGTCAGGAATCTAGGTGATTACTCTGAACGATTATCCAGAGGAAGCCAGAGGCAGACGAGTCTCCTGGCCGTAAAGGAAGAGCTTCCTGGCAGTTAGAGGTGCTGTGGAGGAATGGGTTCTCTGGATCCAGGAGTTAGAAGCAGAGCTTTGGCAGGAGGGTCCCTCGTTGGAATTTTCTTCATGCAGACCAGCCCCATGGAAACTGTTGGGAACTCTGAAGTGTCCTGAACTGGACTTTACAAGTTGGATGCATGGAGAAACAGCAGGACATACCCTGGCAAGAACAGCATCTCTCTGGTGACGGGAAGAGAGACAAGTCGCACTCTGGCCCATCGCCACAGCATGGGTTTCTATTGGCCAAAGCAGGCCCTTCTGGAAGACAGTGTTAACGTGAAATGGAGAATCCCCAAGCAGCCAAAACCAGGTGCACCCTGCAAGAGAAAACCCAGTTATTTTTTGTAAATATCTACAATAACCATAAATGATGTCATGTTCCAAAAACAGTGTAAGAAGCTCACTTTCAACTAGCCCTTGCTGTCTGAAAACCCCACAGTAACAAGGTTGAACGATTTTCTCGCTTTCATCCTATAAGCCAGCCATGCCTCTGAGCTTCCTCTCACCACTTTGGTGTGGATGCTTCAAGTCCTCAACTATTAGTTGAGCATGACAAACTTTCAATTTCTTTTTTTACTTGATCTGATTTTATTTTTGACAACAGTCACTGAAGTCTGCCAGTTGGCTTAAAGGACTCTGAGTGACCCAGCGGGAATTTCCCAGTGCTGAGTCAGCACAGGGTGAGGACACCACAGAAAGCCAATGGGAATCATTCCAGCCCAGGGTGAGCTCAAGGCCCCCCTGTTTACACTGGCCATACGTGGGACCTTGGGAGGTCACTTAACCTCTCTGAGCCTTACCTTGCTCATTTGTAAGAGAAAGAGAACAATACTTTATCACAGGGTTGTTATAAATTTTAAATGTCCCTGGCGGTTAGGAGGCACTCAATAAATTATAGCTGTTATTAGGTTAATTGAGAATGCTATAGATTGAATGTGATTTCCATCTCGCACAGAAAAGCCTTCCTAAGCATTTTTCCGAGTGTCTTGATTTAACTTCAGCCGATCATGTCAATCACAGGAAGAGCCATCCACTACCCCCAGAGAGCAATCCCCAGGACTCACCTAGAGTCCTGACAACGTGGAGAAGAGGGCAAGGTGGTGTCTATATCTACAGTGGAGAACACCCCAGTCTGGCAAAGCCAAGCTCAAGGTCACTGGTAAACCAGGGGCAGGAGGTACCTTGACCTGGATGTACTCCCTCTCTGAAGCCTGGAGTTTTTAAATCTTTTTTCCAAAATTCTGCTGACCAACAAGAACCTGTGGTGATCCAGCCCCAGATCTCTCCGCAGCCTCACAAAGAAAATGAACAATGCTGACCGCCCAGCTCAGGGCTCACCCACACACAAGCCCATCTGAGACAATCGTTCAAACCTTGGTTGGCTCTGCAAGAAGCCATCCAGATGCAGCTCCAGGTGTCTGAAGCTGATGATTCCCCAGAAAGCTTGAGATGCCCAATGCAATTTTACTCAATGATGTGTCATTTGTCCTTAGTATTTTTTTTTTTAGTTAATAAACTTTATTTTTAGAGCAGCTTTAGGTTCTCAGAAAAAATGTGCATACATTCCAGAAAGCTTCCACCTGCCCCCCCAGGTTCACACATGCACAGCCTCACCCACTATCAACACTGTGTGCCAGAGCACCGATCAGCCCCATCACACATCATCACTGTCCAAAGTCCAAGACCACATTAGGGTTCGCTCTGGGTGGTACACTGTGTGTGGGTCTGGGCAAATGTAAACTGCCACCTGTCTGCCAAGAGACTATCATATTGCATTTCATTGCCCTGAAGATCCTCTATTCATCCTCCTCTGCCAACCCCTAGCAGCCATGAATCTTTTATTGTCTCTATGATTTTGTCCCTTCTAGAATGTAAGGAGCTGGAATCATATATTACATGACCTTTTCAGATTGGCTTCTTTCACCCAGTAAGATGCATTTAAGTTTCCTTTCTGTCTCTTCCCATATTGATAGTTCCTTTGTTTTTAGCACTGAACAATATCCCATTGTCATATGGACCACAGCCTCAGGATCCACTCAGCTTCTCACTTGCCGCCAAGCAACATTGTGCATGAATAAAGCTGCTGTTGTCGACCCTGGGCAGACTTTTGTGTGGACACGAGTTTTCAGCTTATTTGGGTAAAGACCAAAGCACGAGATTGCCCGATTGTATGGTAAGAGTATGTTTAGTTTTGTAAGAAACTGCCAGACTGTCTTCCCAGGTGGCTGTGCCATTTGCACTCCCAGCAGCAGTGAACAGGAGTTCCTGTTGCGCCACATTCACCAGCACGTGGTGGTGTCTGCATTTCAGGTTTTGGCCATTTTATCCAGTATACAGTGGTACCACATTGTTGCTTTAGTTTGCAACTTCTTAGTGGCATATGCTGCTGAACATCTTTTCGACTATTTGCTTTCTGTGCACCTTTCTTGATAAGGGATCTGTTCAGGTCTTTTGCTCATGTTTTGCCCAATTCTTTCCTTTCTTATTGTTGAGATTCTAGAATTCTCCATATATTTGGGTAACAGTTCTTTAGCAAATGTGTATTTTTCAGGTATGTTCTCCCCATCTGGAGCTTTTTTTCCTCACTCTCTTGACAGTGTCTCTGGAAGGACAGTTTCCCATTCCATCATTACTGGCCCTTTGGGAATTTTAAAGTAACATCTTTGGGTTTTGACCTCACGTAGTCTTGACCACTGGGCTTCAACTGCGGCCCTCGTTGTTGTAGGTACTCCTGTCCACACGTGGTCAGGCGACACTGGGATTGTGTCACCAAGACAGTTTATGTGCCCATCATCCCCGCAGGTTCCCTGCAAACACCCTGCCACATTCATCTGGATTTAGAGGATCTGAAGCGCCCATGGGAACAGGGCCTCCAGCAGAGAGGAAGAAGAATAGTAGCCCATCATTGCCAGCACGAACCTCTGCGATTCCTCCTGACCGCTGAATGATGGTGCTGATTAAATAATCAAGTAAGCTGCAGGCAATGCAATTACAATAGTTACTTAACACTTAATGAAATGCTCTTGTGAGTCCTAACTTGGTGAGTCTTCCAGCTCTCCCCAAGCAGCCCCCCCCCAGCGTCCCCCACTTTCCTGTGAAGATCCATGATGCGATGGGCAACTCAGGGTTCCCTTGGGGACTGAATCACACAGTGGAAAGGAGCCTCTTTCACCACCGCTGTGCGCACACCAGGCTGGCACTGAAAACTCACACCAGCAGTAGGGTCATCCAGCACCTGAGGGGCCAATGGGAATCCACAACCTGGGAGACCACAACAGGAGAGTCAGCTCCATGCAGACACAGGGCCAGCAGCTGGACTGTGGCACCCTGATGAGGGGCATTCTCAGGCTCAACCAGGCTGGTGACAAAGAAAGAAACAGAGGCAGAGGAGTGCCACAAACAGCTAGTCCTTGGCAAGTGTCCCTCGGGCTTCTAAATACTACCCTCTGGGCTCGGGCATCTGTGGTCAGGTGCCAAGGACAAAGCATTCGAAGTCACGTTCAAGGTTTTACTTGCCTTTGCTATGGCCAGTGCCCATTTCTTCCTTCCAGATCTGTCTGATGAGCAGATGTCGGCATGTCAACAGTGCTTTCAAGGAAAGAGCCCTTCTCAGAAACACAGCATCTGCCCTCAGACCTGTTCATCTTGACGCGTTCCCATGAGGGGTATAAATGAGTCCAGGGGACCAGAGGTGTTGCTGTCACTCAGCAGTTAATGGCGTGCTGTCTGGATCTCCAGTTAGCCCTCTGCCCCTGCTCTGAGCATTGCTGAGCAGAGGCTGGGTGGGGCCCAGGGAACCTGTTAGAGAAGCCGGCTCTGCTCCTCCACCTCCATGGAAAGGGTGGATTGCATGTGGTCCCAGTGTCACGGCTGCAGAGTGACCCCAGTGCTTTCTAAGACAGTTTGGCACTTCTCCTTCTGTGTTCCAACCCTCAGGTAAACAAGCCTCCCTTTGCCACCCTCAGCTCTGTGCAATGAGAACTGTGAGTAAGAAACCCATCCGCAGCGCTGCTGTAACCTCACTGTCTGGGAGCTGCACGGGGCTGGCTCCTCTGCGCCTCTCCCCCAGCTGCCCCATCTATTCATTGTTAGGGGAGCGTTGCTATGGCAATGGAGGGCAGTGGAAGGCAAAGAAATCAACAGTCACCCACACAAAGCAGGCTAGATCTGGGGCTAATTAAAAGGTTCTGTGCTTGGGGTCACCAGAAAAACAAGAAAGATCCATCAGAAGCCCTCAGGCACAAACTACTCCACCCAGATGCCCCCGGAACACCTAGCCACCCAGGCAGGTGCTGGATGTTCCCAAAGTCTGTGCTGCATTTCCAGGGTGCCGCACCCATGGGGCCATCATGGCTCCTTGGCTGGGCCATCTTATTAAATGGACTCAATCTACTTTCTGCCAGTGAACCAGAGAAATTGATTAAAAGTCGCCTACTTTCCTCAGGTCTTGAGCTAGATCTGATGTCATTTATAATTGAAATTGCTTTCAAAAGCTTATGCAGGGTCTTTAAGGCCAGTTCTCGGTGTCTCAGAGTGTGGCAGGCACCACGGGGTGTAAACAGGGCTGGAAGCTCCCTACTGCTAAGAAGGAGTTAGCACTTCCTTGAGCTTTAATGGTTTTCTTCCTAACTGGGGGCCCTTGAGGCCGACTGGCTCTGCATGTCCCTAGCAGCCAAATAGCTTCAAGAACCTGCCTTCAGAATGCAGCTCAAAGAGCCCTTGGTGCCCAGTGGTATTGTGGTGCTCCGTGAGCAGCCAGTGGGGCCTCGGGCTGAGCCCCCTAATACATACCCAGCTCCAAGTAGACAGACTCACTGAAAACCCAGGAGGGCTTGGATTCCCACCAGAAGCGGAGCTTTGGCCCTTGAGAAATCTCTGGAAGCTGAGAGAAAATGAAGTCCCCAGAAGAAAGAATGCTACCAAGGAGCGATCAGAATGTGACCCAGGACCCTACACTTAGAAAGGAAGCTGACACCTTCAGGGAAACAGGCAGACCCTGGAGACCAACCTTCCCTGTCACCATCTGGGGTCCCAAAGGCCAAGGCAGCGAGCTCCTGACCAGCTCAGCCTGGGACGCTGGACTCTCCCTGTAGCCCATACCCAAAGTCACCAGAACCACCGGTAGAATCTGGTGGGATTTAGATCTACAATGATAATCTCACCCATCTGCTCCTCTTCCAATGCCTGAAGTTCTTTCTGAAAGATCCACGTGACTCAACTCCATGGTTCTGCTCTAGTCTTGAGACCTTGGGAAAGCTACCTGAACTCTGCCTCTGCTTCACCCGCTCTAAACTGCAGCAACGAAGTCACTGAGGAAACTGAACACGGTCATCAAGACAGTGCTGAGAAGGATGCCCGAGCACAATAGTCCTCAGGACACCGGGTGTGTCCACTGGGGTTCATGGTTGCAAACCTGACCTCAGAGCCTTCGGCACACAGTAGCTCTGAAAAGAAGTTTCCTCTCACTGACCTGGAGGGGCATGATGGCCCTGGGTGGACAGAAGGGCTCCACCCTCCCCAGGGGGCTCCTGTCAGACTGCCTGGTGCGGGGTGCCCACACTTCCCTGGCCTTGCTGTGTCTGCTGGCCATGCCCTTGGCTTGCCCTGGTTCTGATCTCCCCCTGTGTAGTTCAATGTGGGGGACAGTGCAGACCCCTGGCCATGCCCTGGGTCCAGCTTCACTGCCCGGGGAGTAGGCAACTCCCCACAAACCAGAGCTCTGTCTCCTGGCAGCCCTTCCCCTTCAGATGCTCCAGGCCCCTGTGGGCAGCCAGGCCCTTCCACCTGACCCTCCTGGCTCTCAACTCCTCCAGGCACCTCACCACAATGCAGGAGAGCAGCCTTCTGACATGCGGCCGGGCATTCCACGTGCAGTGAGTGCTCCCGAGCTGGCAGGATCCCATCCCTTAGCACAGCAAGCAAAGGGACCTCCCTAGCAGAGGCTCCAGGACCCTCCAAACACACATGGCCAGGAGCATCCTGGCCGAGCAGGCCCTGGCTGCTCTGGACTGCAGGGCCCTCTATCCGAGCAGTCCATCTTCCAGCCACTGGTCTAATTGCTCCCTGTGGCCTCGAGCAGCTCAATTTCCATTTCTTTAGTGGCTGCAGGACTTGGCTCACGTCTGGCTGCTTTATTAGCATCTACTTTTACTCATAACTAAGAGATGAATAGGTAAGCATTTCAAAATTAACATAAATCTCTGTTAAAATCAGCCATTCATTACTAACCGCCTTAGAAATGAGAACCGAACCTTGCACCTTCTAAAACAACTTGAAGCATAAAGATGCAACTGTTTATCAATTAATTTAGACCTAAGGGAGGCTTTTGCTTACACAGGAACTTTAGGATCTGGTCTAATGGATTGAATTTAGACTGCTCCACAAATGAATTCCGAGATCCTGGCTATATATATTCACAAAGCTGTGACTTCCTGAAGTTTTCTTGGCAAAGTGAAAGAAGATATTAAGACCTGGACTCCTGTGTGCTTCCCAGAGAAATCAACACTCAGTTTCCTCTGCCATAAAATTCATCTGACAGTAAATGAACATAAAGTAAGAATAACCCCGTTGGGGCTCAAAGGGACTCAATGCCAAAGCCATCCACCAAGTTCTTGCCTTGTCATTCTGAGGTCTTTGAAAAACAGGCCAAATCTTATCAAATCAAATTTAAAACAGACATAAAAGATTTTCAGGAAGCTCTTGTGTGGATTGAAATCAAGATTTATAGCAATGAAAATAAATCTGATTTCCAAAATGACTTCTGATAACATTGCCTTAAGACCTTTAGCGAAATTCTTCTAGAGAGAAGTATTAGTCCCCAGTGTTCAGCCAGGAGAACAAGGTTAAAGTCGGGAATTTGCAAATTAAAGATAGCACCGTTTGTCTCAGATCAATAGGCAGTGATATTACGGGAACAAAGCCCCCCAAAATAAAGCAAAAAATCAAACCCAATTTGACCTGACATCACCCAGCCTTTAGTGACATAAAGACCACGAGATCTTATTCCAGAGATTCTGGGCACAGATTGATGATCCGAGGCAAGGGACACATGATTCTACACCAGGAGAGGAGACGGAGGAGCCAGAGAAGGATAAAGAGCAGAGGGAGAGGGAGGAGGAGATGTCTACATGAAATGGGCCGAAATTCTACATGTATGCTCCCAGTAAGTGGCAAGAAATCGCCCCAAGAACTATTGTGTTCGGAACTGGGAAGATTCCATCTCAGACTCCACAGAGTTAGCCTGGGAGCTGCACTGGCCCCCGCACCTGGACCGCAGAGGAGAAAGTGGCCTACTCTCCTCTTTTGCAGTGACCTTAAGCCCCCAGAAGTCTGCACAGAAAACCCACAAATGGGGAGAGTGGTCAGAGACCCCCTGCCTCAGCATCAGGTGCCCGATTCATGGGCCCCCAAGCTCCAGGTCTGTCCAAGGCATCTCCACCCACCTGAGCACTCAGCCACATGTAGGACCACACAAGGCTGACCATCTCCATCTCCAGTCCTGCTCTTCTGTCTTTTCAAAGGGTGGCATTGGATCTGGAAGCATCCCACTTGGCAGGGTTACTAAACTGGACCTGGTCTACTGTTTGCTGGGAGTAAACATTAGCGACCTAGTATGTGATCGTATCACATAGAACAAGCCCAGTTTGGCTCCCCCAGGTAGGGGTCAGCATAGCCCGCCACCCCGTGGGTTCGTGGGGCATCCAGGAACCCGACCCATTAAACCTGGCTCCCCTCTGAGGGAAGGGGTCACAGGAAATGTTGCCTGTTCCTGCATCACTGTGGCACAGTCTCACAAGCACAGCACAGAAAACCCCTTGATCCAGAAAGATCAGAGCAGAGCCTGTGTATCAAGATGGGAAAACAGAGGAGACAAAACAGGAAATACTCGCTGCCTCTGTGAATCTTCTCAAGAGCCTCCCTCCTGCACGTTAGCCCTGTGGGTAAAATCCAGGGATCACTGGGCAAATCCAATGGGCCACTACGAACAGCAGAGCCAGCGAGCTGGGATCCAGAGAAGAGAACATTGGTTGACATAATGACAAAGGGCACTTTGCATAAGCAGTTAGCTGTGGCAGCTTCTGGGCAGACTAGTAAAGGCACGGAAAGAAGGGTGCTTGGGCAGAGCATCCACCAGGCCTAGAATCTTCCAAGGATCAAAGAGCCCCTTATGCAGTGGTCACTAAAATGGAATGCTGAGGCCGGAGCTCCTGCAGCAGGGGATCCGTCTTCACTGTGCTGATGCTGAGGATGAGGCAGCTCAGCCCCTCCCAGCACAGCCTGGGAAGCAGGATGGAGCGGGAGCGGGAAGGAGGGAGGGCTGGTAGGAGCAGGAGAAGCACTAGAGTGCCCATTGGTGTCCATTTCAACCTTAATTTATCTGGATAATCCTGTGTGCATGGAGCCAGGACAGAAGAGACAGAGGGAGATGCATTCTGAGACCCACCTCCTCCTCTCCTGCCTGGAGATGGTTCAAAATGGAAGGTGGATACAGATAGCTAATGTCAGTTCCTCATGACAGATGTCCCTCCCCTGGTCCTGGGCTGTCCAAGGACTCTACCCTGGTCCTCAGCTATGGCACCCAGAGCTGACCCTCTCCTTGGCACATCCACTTGGATGTCTGATGCGCATCTCAACTGCGACAGCCTTTCCTAAGGAACCTGCCCTCTATCCAGGACCCAGCTCTGAACATCACACCACTGTAGTCCCTGTTGCTCAAACATCTGAGAATTATTCTTGAGTCCTGCGTTTCTCTTACTTCCTACCTAGCCATTCAACAAATGCTGTTAACTCCACCTGCAAAACAGGGCAAAGCCAAGAGTCTGAACCAACATCTCCCACTGGACCATCAACTTGATGCCGTGTCCAGTCTCCCCACTGGCACAGGCACTGACTCCAACTCTGATCCGTTCGCTGTGCAGTAGTCAGGGAGATCCTTAAGAAACCAACCAGGCCCTGTCACTGTCCCCCTTAGGCCCTCGTTTACAGAAATCCCGGGGCCTATGGAGCTTGTAGATGTTCATATGGTGACAATCAAGCTACGAAGGGTGGCTGTGGGCCACTCACGCCTGCCACCCCCACCCCACCGCCCTGTGCTTCAGATGCAGAACTTCCCAGAGCTCCCAACCCTGATGGCCTCACCCAGACGTCTCAGCACAATCTCAGGCTTCACATGTCACATGCTGGCCTCCTCATCCCTGCACACTTCCCTCCAATCACAAATAGTCCCAAAATGTACCCCTACTCAGTGCCTGTGCTGCCCACCCCCTGCCCCAGCTGCGCAGGTCACAGCCCGCTGTGGCCCTTGTATCTCCTCTGCCCTCAGGTAATGCACTGTGCTGCATAAACACTCTCTCTCTGCCCTAAGAGCTGTTGCACAGAGACCTGTCTCTGCAGGAAGACCCAGCAGTGCCCAGCAGGGTGGCATGCCATTCACCTGCATGTGGGCTCCTCATCTCTGACGGTGGCTTGCAGGCCGACTTAACCTTGAGTGCCTCACTAGCCTCTGGAGCTGTCCTGTTCCTCCCTGTGCTTCTGCCCCCCTCTCTGGAGGCTACTTTCTGTAGCTGCTTGTTATAGCGCATAGTCCTAACCTAATCCTGCCTCATGGAGCAAGAGGGGTGCACCCCACCTGCAGAGAGGTGAAAAGCCCACCAGAGCCCACCTGGGGAAGTCTTTGGCAGCAGCACCCCAGGCCTCTCACCGACCCAAATCAAAGACTCACAATGGTGCGTCGGAGAACCACCTGGTGAGCTTCTTAACATGCAGCTTCCTTGCTCCCGGCCCGGACAAGGTCTTGCGTGTGACCATAAGGTGGATTTTTAACCAGCTCTCCACTTGATTGAGAAGCGTGGGTCCAAGGACCAAACCAGGACCTGGAGCTTAGCCTTCCCTGTCATGCTCAGCACCTTCCTGTATCCTCTGAGGTCTAGGATGGCACCTGGGACAGCCCTTGAGTGCTCCAGCCTGCCCTGTCCATCCCGGCCACCCTTGTCTCCCTGACTGCTTTCCGCGGTGCCCTGGGCCCGCCCGGGTCCTGAGCTCTCCGCCAGCAGCCTCCCCCGCAGGACAGCGTCCCTGGCGCCTGGCAGCTGCCTGCCTCTCTTGACCTCCCCGGTTCCCACGGGGCTGCCCAAATACATCCGCGGGGCATCGGAGTCCGTCGTGGATACGCAGACGCGGAATTTTACAAAGGAGATGGAGGTTTACTTTGGCTCAGGGTTCTGGAGGCTGGAAGTCGAGGAGTGTGGCCAGCGTCTGCCCAGCCGCGGTGGGCAGCCTCGTGCTGCTTCCAGGGAGCCTGGAAGGGAGCCTGCCCAGGAGACCGAGCACAGGGCGCCTTCCTGAGAGTGTCCTGCTCGGGGCCGGTGCAGGCCCGAGAGCAAGGCCGGCCTCCGCCCCTCCTGGGGACGTGATCGCTCCCCAAGTCCCCCCTCCTCATTGGTGGCTGGATTTCAGAGGGGGCGGGCCACAACTGGTCACCCCCGCATGGCCTTCTCGTCCCCCACCACTGGCTTCCCAGAGCAGCCCGCAGCCCCACCGACCCACGGAAGCCCGCCACAGAGTGTGAAGACTGTGTGAGTCTCCGCTCACCCTCCGGGTGGCCGAAGTCCACCCCAGGAGAGATGGCGCTTCCATCAGACTTGCTGTCTACCCGTGGACTGAGAAGGGATGCGAGAGAGGCTGAGGCCCTGGAGACCTGGGCCTCTCGGCAGGTGTGTGCCGTCCCGAGTCCTTCCTGTGGCCAGTGTGCTCCCCTCTCCTCTCTCGGGGACACGGTATTCGCAGCTCCAGCTGCCGCGACAGTGTTATGCCTGGGGACTTAACACCCTGATAGAGCTGAGGGTCCAGGACCAAGAGGTCAGTGACGGCGCTGCCTCCTGAGGCCTCTCCTTGCTGGGAGAGGGCGCTTCTCCCTGTCCTCGCCTGACCTTCTCCCTGCGCATGCGTGTGAGGACACGCCTCAAATCCAAGGGAAGCCCCGTTCTTAAGACCTCTTTTTATTTATTTATTTATTTGTTTATTTATTTATTTATTTATTTATTTATTCATTCATTCATTCATTTATTCATTCATTCATTTATTCATTCATTCATTTGTTTGTTTATTTACTTATTTATTTATTTAATATTTTATTTTATTGGCATTGGGGATTGAACACAGGATCACTTAATCACTGAGCTACATTCTCAGCTCTTTCATCTTGAGACTGGGTCTCTCTAAGTTTCTTAGGCCCCTGTTAAGTTGCTGAGACTGGCCTCAAATCTGTGATCCTCTTGCCTCAGCCTCCTGAGTTTCTGTAACTGCCAGAGTGTCCAGCAAGATCTCTTTTAAAACCCTGTCTCCAAATATAGTCTCATTCTGAGATACTGGAGGTTAAGACTTCACCTTTTGAATTTTGGGGACATGCAGTTCAGCTCATAGCACACCCCAATATCTTCATAACAAATTCCTCCTTTTGGATGAAGCTCCTCTGAGTTGGCAGAGCTACTGCAAACCCCACGTCTTCCACACTGATGGGCAGGTCCCCAGCAGGAAAGTTTGGGGATTGCTGACTCAGTTTGCTTTGGCCCCACTGGATGGGGACTGCCTTAGGTCACAGGCCATGGTCTCCTGGACTGAGTCTCCCCAAGGGACATTCAGCTCAGTCACAGCATGTGACATGTGAAAGGTCAGCACCATCCACCCTCTGCAGGACATTCAGAGGAGGCGCTCCATTAGGAAGGCTTGATTAGATCTGCAAAGCACCTGTGTTTATGCCTGGCCCCACTCCTGAGGTTCTGTAGCCAAGAAAAAGTAATGCTAAGAATTATTGCTTAGAGATTCGGAATTTTTACTGGAGTTATAAAAAGCCAAGGATTTCTGAGTAGTCTATGAATCACAGGAAAGAACCCTGATTATTTTGTACCCAGGATCTGGCAGTATTTGGTGGTGGATAAATGCAATATCTCATGAAATCCGCTTCCTGTGGTGTTATTTCAGAGTTACCATGGACCACCCTTGCCAAGGGGGGAACTGCTGAGCAGCAGCCTATCCTCCCTGTCCTGTCTGCCCTGAGCTGCACAGATTGCGACCAGGAGGCCCACGGCCTGCCTTCAGGGAGCTGGTTTCCCAGGGGCATGCATATCTAAACAAGGGGGAAATTAAGAGAAAGACCTCATTCTATTCAGATCAATTAAAATGAAAGTCTGACAGGGTCAGGCAATGTTGAGGAGGTGGAGAAGTGAACACCCACTTCTGGTGGGTTATACAGTAGGTTCAACTCAGGAAGCATGCTGGTTGTGCCTGGCAGAGAGGAAGATGTGCCCACATCACAGACCAGTACGTGTCCTTAAAGGTATCGAGAAGCATGCTTTTTAGTGCACTATCATTTGTAATAGAAAAAAAATGGAAACAATGTTTATTGACAGGATACCATACAAAATAAATATGAGCCATATCTAAATGCACCAGATACACAAATCTTAAAGTCATACTGTTGAGCTTTCTCTAACGCAGCTTGCAATATGGATACTGTGCAGGCAAGAGTCATGGCAGGGCCAGAAGCACTACTCAGGAAGGCTGCTTGCAAGGGGCCCTTGGCCAGCATCTGGGATGTAGATTCTGGGAGGGTCCCACATGCTCAGGCAGATGCCAGTCACGCGTCCAACCTGTGCAGACAATATGGCCCACCTCAGCTCCTGCTTTCCTTCCAGGAGGCCGACACGTCAGCCAATGGCCAGTCTCCAACATAAACCCTGGGCACTGAGTCCCTAATGAGCCTCCCTGCCCAGCAGCACTTCACACGTGTTGACACAACACACCGCTGGGAGAAATTAAGCATGTCCTGTGTGACTCCACCGCGAGAGACCCCCGGAGCTCATGCCTGGTGTCCCTTGTGACCCCTTGTTGATTCTGCTTTCTCCCTCCCCTGCAATAAACCATGCACACAAGTGGGACTACCTGCTCTGTCTCCTGCGTCCTCCTCGGGAACCACTGGACCCCCCCGACGTGGGTTGGGGACCCCAGTACAGATGCAAATAGAATGACAGGAAGTGTTTTGAGCTTAAGAACATGCAAAACAAGATTATTCATTGTTTATGGAGACACATGTATGATGTGAAAATATCAACACGCCCCAGAGTGGCACGTGAGCTTGCATCATAGATGCCCTTGAAGGAATGCAGCAGACTTGGCAGCTTTACAGTTCACAGTGTTCTCATCTTGTTCTCTACCTTGTTCTGGGATTTAAATAATTTCATAATGAAAAACATCCAAAGGACACAAACTGAAAACACAACCAGGCACCTCGATGGTTCCGAGGGACGTATCTCAGGTGCGGCTCCCCTCCCCCCTTGGTCACGGATCCCCCTAAGGCTGGACAGGAGGGCGAGTACCAGCCATCATTCAACACCCACACTGGGCTGTGAGGGAGCAGTTCTCTTCTCCAAAGGATGTGCCAGGACAGAAGCATGGAAAGAGAACTGGGGACCGAGGGTATTGGCAATAATGATAACAGGATCATGACTCTGAGCCCTGCTCACCTGCAGCAAGCGCAGTGCAGCCAAGTGCCTGTTGGTGCTCACAGGGCTCTGCACATAAGGGACAAGAGAACCCGAATCAGGGACTTTGACTTCCTGGGGCTCCTGGCCAGTGGATGAGGCACAAGTGGACAGACGTGAGGACCTGGAGTGGAGAGGAACGGTGACGGTGGCCCAGGTCTGGCTTGCTCACCACTCATCTCTCTACTGTACGCCTTTAGGATGGGGACACCACTTGCCCTCCATGATTACATGCTGAATGAACTTGATCCTGGCAATGAGAGTCGTGTGCCCTTGTACAAGCAAGTCTCAGTCACGCCTAGTGTCAGTCCCAAGAGCCGTGCCTGCACAAGTTTCCCCTCACCCACAGAGCAGCCCTGGCCCAGCGCCCCCACCTGGCTGTGAGTTTCCTGAAAGCCAGCACTGAGCCTTGGCATAGATCTCTGTGGCCACAGAAACCCACTCTCTACCTCCTACTGCAGGGAATGGCCCTGACCAACAAGAGCAGCTGCTGGCCCTCTGGATCCAGCCCTGTGCTCTCCCACCTGGCCATGCCAAGCATCCGGGCCTGAGAACAAGGTGGGTGCTGGTGCCGGCACAGTCCTGCCAGACCAGGACTCCTGCAAAGAGCAGCTCTCCCTTGAGCACACGGTGCCAGGCGGCAGGACCTTCCTCAGCTCTGCACTGTGAGGTGAGGGTCCCCACGGGTCCTTCCTCCCACCTGGTTCATGGCATCAGACCCAGGCGTGCCTGCCTCCTGTGCTCCCCTCCTCCCCCACGGCACTGCCCTGACAGTCCTCACGTCACATCCTCCCATCTGCTTCCCAGAGACCCAAGGAAGCACAGTTGTGTGCCAGCCCCAGCAGGAGACCAAGGCAGAGTAGGATCCAGACAGTAATTTTTCAATGACTAGATGGCTTCTTGGAAAAAACAAGTTTTAATGAAAATTAAGCAGTGTTCTACAAGGAATATAGGAATTATTCCCTGATACGGCTTTAGGGCAGAGTATTTTGTATGATCAGTCTACTGTCTGTAAGGTACTCTTTCTTTTCAGCAACATCTTTATTCATGAGTGATTAGCAGTCAGTGACAAGACCTCAGCCAGGCCTGGTGGCAGATGCTTGTGATCCCAGCAACTCAGGAGGATGCCAAGTTCAAGGCCAGCTGCAGCAACGTAGTGGGGCCCTAAGCAACTCAGTGAGACTCTGTTTCAAATAAGAAATAGAAAGGGCTGGGGCTGGGGCTCAGGGGTCAGCACCCTGGGTTCAATCCCAGTACCCAAAGAAAAAAAAAACAAATCATGCCAGGTGGAAATACCGACTTATACACGTCATTGAGCAGACTCTCGGCCTCACTGATGTGGTGCTGCTCCCAATTCCCCAGTCAGCAGTGGGAAGTGTGGGCATCAGGAGAGACGGCTCGAGTCTTGATCAGCTTGTGCTCCAGGGGCATTAAACTTGTTTAGAGGTGCCATCGCTGGCCTTGGTGACACAGTCACACTACTTTCCGCTGTCGGCCCTGAGAGTCCTCTGCATGAGGTTTCCAGTGGCTGGGGAACGGAGGAAGGAGCAGGAGTGCTGCATCGGCTCAGCATCCTCCTGGCTCAGAGTCCTCCCCGTGTCCTGTCGAAGGAGAGCAGGAACTCCACTGCTCCCCGGGAGATCCCCAGGGAGGGGCCAGTGCCCACAGGGGGCCCCTGACCAAGCCCACTGGGGCGGCTCTGACTTTGCATTAGGCAGCTTCCCAGTTGCACAGTGTGCAAAGGAGCCACAGCCCTGAGTATGTCAGCATTGCAGGCTGCAGTGCCCCTGCCCTTCGCCTAGCTCTATGTGTGAACAGAGCTTGCTCTCCTTAAGGACAGCGACCACTAAAAACATTCACTGAGCATTTGCTGCATGCTGATATTTCCTTTTTTATTTTTCATCACAAGCCCACAAGCTCAGAGCTCTTATTATTGCCATTTCCAGATGAGAAAAATGGAGACTCAGAGATGTTAAAGGTCTTGCCCAAGGTCACACAGCAAAAAGGGCGTCAAATTTAAAACCAAGCAGTCATATATTATGTGTCTGCCTTTAACAACCTGTTTTCATTTTGATTTGTTTTTTTTAAAGCCAATAGTCTAAAACATTTTTAAAATTTAATTTCATCATTTCATAAATGATAATAGAAGATTGGGGAGATGTCATCTTGGGAAATGAGAGTGGCCAGCAGGTCGGGGCGTTGGTGATAAGGTTCTCCTCTATAAGAAGCCTGCTGCTCAACCTTGGTTGAAAACATGTTTGGGATCCTGTTCCAATCCCCTCCACATGCAGACAAGAGAATGTGGGTGATGGCCAAATCAGCGGCCAGCCTGAAGGTCAGGGAGGAGGGAAAGACAGAGCTTCTCAGAGCCACAGTGACACTGAGAAAACCTGACAAAGACATGGAAGATACAATAGGACAGACCTCAACCTCCCTGTGTAACAGGTTTTCATTAGAAGGTGTGCTAGTCAGATTTTTATTGCTGGGACAATGAGATACCTAAGGAAAAAAAAAAGAACTTAGAGGGGGAAGATTTATTTTGGCTCGCAACGGCAGACGTCGCAGTCCATGGTCAGCAGACTCGTTGCTCTGGACCTGGGGTGGGAGAGAGCATTATGGCAGAGGACACCTGTCAGTTCATGGCAATCGGGAAGCAGAGGGGGTGGGAGGGGCTGGAGAGAAGAGAAACCTTCCAGGGCCTGCCCCCCCCACCCACCTCCTCTAACAGCCCCCCACACAGCTTCCACCACCACCCCAGTGCCAGCAGCTGGGAACCATAGTGGGTCAGTCCACTGAAGAGGTCAGAGATCTCCTGACCAATCTGGCCCCAAAGCCCCACCTCTGAACACTGATGCATCAGAGACCCAGCCTTCCACACGTGAGCCCCTGGGGGATTCTAGATCCAAACCATAACAGAGGGGTTAAGATTGTTAGAGATTTGAGCTTTCTTAAGTTAAATTATTTGACCATCCAGCTATCAGCCAGGGCTATCTGCTCACTGAGCCAAGGGCCCTTGAGCGCCTTGGCTGTGCTTCCCTACGCAGGCTGGAGAGCAGTGGGCAGGCAGAGACGCCAGGGGGGAGGGACGTCTCAATTAACCTTGGGCTTCAGCATTTTCCTCAATTTTATCCACCAGGTTTGAGAAGGGTGCCAACGTGCAGCAGGTGGACAGAGACGGCTTGACGTCTGCGAGAACCACCAGTGCTCAGCTGGGCTCTTGCCCCCAGTCCTGCAAGTCTGCTAAAGCTCAGCACCTGCATCCCCTCTGCCATAAGGAGGGACACCTGATTTCTGTGGGGGCCGGAATAGCAGCTCTTTGAAGCACCTTGCAGAGGCCCTGGGAGACAGCATGTGCTGAGAAGAGGGGGCTCCTCTGCCAATTAGGAAGCTCACCTGAAGAATGACCAGGCAGGTGTGGGTGACCCAGTGGAGGTGCTTCTTGTCCCAGTTCTGAGCTCCTGGGCGTTTCACATCTCCCAGTGTCCACAGGTAATTCTTTTATTCCCAGAATTTTCAAGGAGGGGTTTCCAGATAAATAAGTTTATGACTTCTCAAAATTATATCTAAAAGCAAAGGGGAGAACTTGTGGAATAAATAGGGATCCAACCAACAGAGCTTTTTTTGAAGGGATTAGTCCCTGCACCAGGCCTGGGGCGGGGGGGTTCTGATGGCCCTGGACAGACTCTGCTTCGACTTCAGGATTGCCCATGCAGAGTTCAAGAGAGTCACTGAACTGTGTGCTAAAAAATATCATGAGTTACGAAAGACGACTCTTCTACCCATGAAGAGGCCAAAACCCAGAAAAAGTGAAAAGGTTGTTGGAGCTCCTACAGCCACAAGAGGAAGCGCTGAGCTCCCAGCCCCACCCAAGGCCCCCACCAGAGGCTCTCGGGAGGGTGGAGAAGGAAGGCCTAAACCAGATCTCACAGCCCAGATGTGTATTTTAATTAATTCTGAACACATCAGTTTGAAGAAGTAACAAAACCATGATTTTAGCCAATGAAAATAATTATGTAAGACAGACTTATTTTGCTGCTGATCTCACTCAACAACATATGAATTAAATGTAGAAATATGTCAACATTTTCACTTTATTGACAAACTTCATATGAGATATCAAAGCTGATTCCAAGGGTAGCATTCAAAATACAGAGTCAGGAAAAAGTGTGAAAGACTTTGAAATAAGCAAAATTAATTCTATTCCAGAGTATCCTTCTAGGAGATCTCTGCCGTCTTTGAGCTGCTATACCACTGTGTGAGTGGTGGATGCAAACGGTAATGCGAATGGGTAGTGCGCACCTTACGGTTTGGATATGAGGTGTCCTGTGTTGGTGCAGGAGGGTTCAGAGGTGAAATGATTGGACTGTGAGAGCTCTGACCTGGTCAGTCCCTCCTCATTGGAAAGGAATACTGGTGGTGACTATAGACAGTGGGGTGTGGGGAGGAGGGGGTCCCTGGGGGTGTGTCCTAAGGGGTGTCTCTCCCCTGCAGCCCCTTCCTTCTCTCTCTCCGCCTTCTGACTGCCATCAACAGAGAAGCACTCTCCCCCAGCCCCTCCAGCCATGATGTCCTGCCTCACTGTGGGCCCAGCGCGATGGACTCAGCCCACCATGGACTGAACCTTGGAAACCATGAGCCAACACAAAGCTTTCCTCCTCTAAGTTATTCTTGTTGGGTGTTTTGGTTACAGAATCATAAAGCCAACTAACACTCCAAAGAAGAGCAAATCATGCCTTGTGGAGACACACTTGATTACACTCAGTGATAGTGACCAATTTTGTGTGTATTTGTAGATATGTGTCTATATTCTTGATGATCTTGTGTGTGTGTGTAGTTTTCTTGCTTTAATTTTCCTTTGAACCAACAACATCATTGGTTCAAACAACATCATCCTAGCCCCCTCATTAAAGAGTTAAATAAGGTCTTTGAAGCATGCTTATTGACTATTTCTGAGAGTCCTTATTTTACTATTTCTCAAAATTGTCATGCAATAACATACAAAAGACAACGGCCAGTTTTCATCCAAAAGGTAGAATTCAAGCTTGATCTCCATCCCATGAAATGTCACTTCTGGCTGTAGCCTCTCCAGCTTCAGGCTATTTTGGAGACTGGTGTGCTCACCACCCAAGCAGCTACAAAACAGTGTAGGGACCCATCAGCCATAGTGTGGCAGGTAGCCCATTTCTCAACCCCACAATCAGGAGATTCTGTTTCCTGAATAGAAAGAAGCCAGCCCCAGGTAGAATGAGGAAGCCAACCTATTGTTAGGCCACCCTGATGCCAGGGGAGCCTGACACCTGCACTCGCTCACATCCTATTTATTATCTCTGCCATCTCCATCATGCAGAACACAGAAGTCCTCCTCAACCCTGGGAGGCAACCTGTCCCGTACGAGATGCTTTGTGAACTTGACAGAATATACACACAGACGACTGTTGAAACTCTTGGGTTCTTCCTTCTTGCATTTGTTAAAATAATCTCAAATGAAATGACCTCAGAGGGACCTTGCCACTCTAGCCACTCACACTGCGCCCTGTGGATGCATTTAAATGGCCACGGACGTGCGTGTTTTGTTTTCCAAATCTGTCAAAAAGAGGTGAAGGTGTCAATCTGATGGGAACAAGGATGAGTCTAACGTCATCATAACACATGGGGGAATTCTAACAAGCAGCTAAAATTTTCACCTCTGCATGGAAACTACAAGAAAGTTGTCAATCTGGAGTTAATTTTAGAGATGTTTTAGTCAAAATGGAAGGTTAAGTCGGAATAAGACAGTTCCGGGGAGGGGAGCATAAGGCTTCCGACTGGCATCGCCCTGGGACACAGGCACAGCTCCTCCTTCCTCCCGGCACTCAAAGGTTGTAAATGTCACTCATTCCGAGGGAAGCAACAGGAAGTTGACAGCTCAAGATCCTGGAGAACTGGCGAAGGTAATGATTGTCTCAAACTGTGTTTATATATAGTGTCAGCGCCGTGTGTCAACACCCCAGAGTCCTGTGACCTCCTTGGAATCTTACCGATAAGTTTCATTTGGAATATGAACAACTTTCTGGTTTTACCTTAGTCTCTTTGAGTGTGATTGACACACGAAGCAGAAGGAATAAAGTCTGAATAAATGTACTGAATAAAGTAAATTGCCTATGTGCATCCCTCGGAGACCGGAGGCTTCTGCTCCCAGAGAGGAGTCTCAAGGACACAGCTTCCAAGACTAAATGTGAGCTTTGGGGCTTCTGACTGGTGATGTCTAGGATTTAAAAGGACTCCAAGCTGGGTGCAGTGGCACACGCCTATAATCCCAGCAGCTCAGGAGGCTGAGGCAAGAGAACAGCAAGTTCAAAGCCAGCTTCAGCAACTTAGTGAGGCCCTGTCTCAAAATAAAATACAGAAAAAGGTCTGAGGATGTGGCTCAGTGGTTAAGTGCCCTGGGTTCAATCCCTGGTGCCAAAAGTACAAGTTAAAAAATAATAATAAACAAAAGGACTCCAAGACCACTCTACCCCTAAATATCTGTAGTCACCTTCTGGAAATCTGAAACCAGAGACACTAGAAGGGGCAGCCTGCCAAGGTCATCATCTTGGGCAGGTGGGGCCAACTGGGCAGCAAGTCCAGGCTCCTGAGGAGCTTCCTCTGCACCTCTCATCAGGGCACGAGTGGGATCATGGAGCCTGCTGAGGCTGAACTGGGGGTTCCGAGCCTTCAGTCTAGCTGCTGAGCCTGTTTTAAAGTACGGCGGTTTACAGGAGTGGCGGCAGAACTTTGAGGAATCTGGCATTTTTACCTTAACGGGCTTTGATTATCAAACTGGCAGCTGTGACCCTCTGCTGGGTTAGACTGTGTCCCACGCACACATGCACCAGACCTGTGAATGTGACATTACTCAGAAATAGGATCTGTATGATGCTACCCCGTTAAGGTGAGGTCAGTGGGTTACCCCAATCCAGTGTGCCTAGGTCCTTATTAGAAGGGACAAGACACCCAGAGGCAGAGCCTGGGTGCTGGGTCTAGAAGCCAAGAGTTGTCAGCACCCACCTGAAGCTTAGAGGCCAGGGAGTGTTCTCCCTGGGGGCTCCCCAGAGAGCCTGGGGACACCTCGGATCTGGACTTCCAAGGCTTCACGACTGTGGGAGAACTTCTGTGGTTTTACAGCAGCTCCGCACACCTGTTAGAGGTTGTGGGATCAGTCAGTGCACCTGGTCCAACCAGGAATTCTGGGGAGACAGGGAAGGGCGAGAGGCCAGTGTGGCCCTGCAGCAAGGACAAGCACCTCCCGCGGAGCCCGGGCTTCGGTTTCTGTGAACAGCAGATCACAGGAGAACAGGGCTTCTTGCTAGCCCACTTGGCCAGAGAACCACCAAGTGCTCTCTCTGAAGGCAGGTTTGAAAAAGAAGGAAGAAAGGAACAAAGGCCTCCTGCACGGGCAGAGAGGGCGGGAGGAGAATCAGAGACCGCCTTAGCCAGGCACCGCCAGGGAGCCGGCCCTGGGTGGAACTCGGCTCTGCTTCCTGGGCAATCTGCGCCTCGGCTGGAGCAGCTGTGATCAGCCCTCCCACGTTCTGGGGAAAAAGAGAACTGAAGGGCTGGGGATACAGCTCAGTTGGTAAAGTGATGGCCTTGCATGAACAAGGTCCTGAGTTCAATCCCCAGCACCCCCCAAACAACAAAACAAAACCAGAGAATTTAAAGCAAACAGTGTCCTGGCACCACCGTCAGTTTTCATAGCCCCTTTGGGAGTGTGTACTTGCTGTGAAGTCCTGTTCAGCTGCAAGGGCCCAGCACCTACACCCTGCTGCGCGGGGACCTCTGGAGCACGGTCCCCACATCTCGATGTGCTATAGGTCACAATATCCTAGAAGTAGTCACTTCTGTGCCCAATCTGTGCCAATCAGTGAGAGGATAGTCCTCCCTACCCCACAAAGGCAGACCTGATCATATATATGACTTGCCTTGACCTCCAGGGAGCGGCAGATGTGGGGCACATGGTGGAAGTGACATGGGACCTTCAAACAGAAGCTTTCAAAGACATTCTGTGGCCCTGTGGCCTCTTTCTCTCTGCCTGGAGCCCAGTAAAGTCCAAGGACTGATGTCATCTGTGATCCAGAATAAAGAGTCCATAGACCAGAACTATAGGTGGCCTTTCTTTGACACTGAGTGTGGGTAAGAAAAAACCCTCAAATAAGCCACAGAGATGAGGGATTCTTTGTTACTGCAGTGTAGTGTTGTCTAAGCTGACTAGTGCGCTTTCTTCCTGAGACTGGTGGAAAAACCCAGTGAATGGTGTGGTGGGTCTTTAGACAGAACCATGGTGAACCTAGTGGTTTATGGCTTAGATACCATGGCTTCTGCAAATAGCCTTCCACCACCCTCTCAGGGATAGCTCCAGCTACAGGGAGCCTCAGCAAGCAGACCTACACCCTGCCCAGGGAAGGTCTCCCCCAGTTTTGGTCAAGGATGGGATGTGAAGGACCAGCTAATCCCAGACAACTCTGCTGGGTCATTCAGCTCCAGAGCCCTCTTGGAGCTGAACAGAGCTCTCACCAGGCCTGCATCGAGCCTGATTCTCCATCTGCCCAATCCCGTGGCCCCCTCCCTTCACAGCTGTTGGTCCCAAAGGACCCCCCACTGAGCATTACCTCCAGGCCTGCTTCTGAGAACTCAGCCCTCCAGGGAGCGGCAGATGTGGGGCACATGCTCTGACTGGGACCTCAGAACACTGAGGTCACCCTGAATAAAAGCCAGGCAAATCCCTTACAGCCCCCAACTTGTTGCTGCTCGACCTCAGTAAAGGGCTCAGAGGCCACTTTCTGCCTGGCACAGAGCATAGTACAGAGACTTTCTGGAAGAAACCCAGTTTGCACACAGCTCCAGGATCCCGATAACAGTGCCAGGTGAGAGTCCCTTCCCAGCACTTATAGCCTGAAAATGGACAAGGGCCACTGTGACTGGAACAGGCTCTCCTGGGCTTCCAACACGCCCCCTAACAGATGTCCTAAGGGGACGGCTCAACAAGTTGTTGGGATGGATTTCTTTTTTAATCTTCATAAAATAGAGATATGGAAAAAATTAAATCTTTAATTCCCATAATATTAGCCAACCACATAAGAGAAAAGCCAATCTAACGTGTTAAATATCCCAACATAAAGAGGCCCTGGAATCCAGAGCTGTGCTGCTCAGTTGAGAATGACACCAGCAAATGGTTTCTCCCATCTCCATCTCAAAGAGCCAAGGTTAGAGAGGCATGCATTCTAGGAGAACATGTGGAGCAGGTGTATGCAGGGTCTGTGACCCAGAGAGGGTTTGAATCACTATCTACTAGTAAAGCCGGAGCCACCCTTGGAAGAAACAGGTGGAAAACATCCATGATATTGAATGAACTTTATGTCATTAAAGATGCATGCTGAGAAAGGTCTTCTGCACCAGTCCGCTTTGAGGATGGAGGAATGGGACACAGCGCACCGACCCTACTCCTAGACACTATGTACCACCAACTTTCTTCAGCTAGTTATCAAGGGCATCATGCTCAATCACCTCAGGACCCAGGAATTGGGAAACGTGGGCTCTGTCAGAGGCGCTCAGGAGTGTGGGGTAGCCCTGTGCTCGTGGGAATGCAGAGCATGGCTGTAACCCACAAAGCCGGGCAGCACTGACCTCTGAGTACATTAACCTGTTGGGTCTACACGTACCTCATGCACTATTTTCAAAGTCCCCAGAAAAGGAAAGAACCTTTCAGATGCTCTCAGCTCTCAACACACAGAGGCCGTGGCAATCCACAAAACCAGCTCACCCAGTGCTCTTTCAGTCAGGCACACCTACGGCCCCCCAGTCCTTCCTGAGGAAGCTGCCCACAGGGACAGAGCAGAGGAAGGAGCTCTTTCACAACAGGGAAAAGTGCATCTGCTAGGAAACAGTTTTTCTTTCTCTGAGATTTTTTAAATTGTTGTAAAATATACATAAAATTTACCATCTTAGCCACAGAAGTTCAATGGCATCAAATACATCCCTAGTAATTCACAGCTGCCACCACCTCCATCTCCACTACTCTTTTCATCTTGTGGAACGGAAACTCAGAATCATTAGTTACTCCATCCTCCTCTCCCAGGCCCTGGCCACCACCATCTTTCTGTCTCTGATCCTTTCTGTCACAAGCGCCTCATGTAAGTGGAATCATGCAGGATTTTGTCTCTCCGTAACAAAAAGCTTATATCACTTGGTTTAATGTCCTCAAGGTCCATCCAAGTTGAAGCGTGTGTCAGAATCCCCTCCCTTTTTAAGTCTGAATAGCGCACGTTGCGTGTACATGGCGAAGTTTTTCTGTCTGCTCATCCCCCAAAGGTCCCTTGAGTTGCCCCCACACTTTAGCTCTTATAACTAATGCTGCTGTGAACAGCGAGGGGCGAGCGTCTCTTCAAGACCCTGCTTCCAATTCTTAGCTTAGTGAATGACCAAGCATTTAGCAAAGTGTCTACAGGATGAGCTCTCGATCCACAGGCAGAGATGAGGCATGAATTCTAAGAGAAAGACCTGGATTCAGCCGAGTAAGAAAAAAAGAGAAGCTGAATTTTCCAGCAGGGGTCTGAAGGCTGAGACACGACCTGACAGGTGGTTTGGATCCACATCAGAGAGGGTGGGTCTCGTCTCCTGAGGGCTTTGAAGTGAGCAAGGCACCAGAGAAGTACTGAGGGGCTTTGATCACTACATGGCGTGGCTGCTCGAGATGGTCGGAATGGAGAATGGCAGCACTGAGCGGAGGCTGGGGGAAACCAGACCATAAAGACGAGCCATAAGCCCGTGGTCCTTAGGATGTGTCACTCACAGAGTGGGGTCAAGAAACAGCTGTTGTCACTGAGTTGGGAAGTGGCAGTGGAGACGGGGGCAGATTTGAGACAGAGAGAAGCAGAATCTATTGGACTCATCAGGACCTTGGACTTGGAACAGCTACTGCAGCTGAGGGGTGGCCACCTGTCCAGGCACAGCGTCCATCCTCCAGGACGAGGGTCAGTCTCCCTCAGGTAGCTATGGAGAAACTGTTCTGGAATCATTAGTCTTTCATAGCCTCAGTCCCCAAGCGCTGTTGCTGGTGCCATTTAGGGGCATTTATTATGTGTTTTGCTTTTGTTTCTGTTTTTACCTTCAGGGTTCCCAAAGCCCACTCATACTCTATCTAAAAATGGACACCTCATCCAAAACTGGGCAAAAGTCATTGCCCCCAACGGGCTGGAGGAGTCTCCTGGACGCAGCTGTGGTGTGCTGAACAACAGAAGCAGGGCTGTGGTTTAGTGCTGCCTTCTGAGAACCTGTAGGCAGAAGAGATCCCTGCTCAGGGCCCTCCCTGACCGTGGAGATGCTCAGCACCCTGGCCCAAGCCCCTGCAATGCAGTATCTCCCCCAGTAGCAAGAAGAGTGAATACCTTCCACTTGGTTCCAGATACCCCCTGGGAGAGCAGTAAGATCCTGGGAAAGACCCCCGCAGCACACAAGTGAGAACAAAGTCGTGTGGCTTGTCCATAGCCGCCCGAGGGAAACAGTCAGGAGCCAAGAGCACAAATGACCTTCCAGCAGGACTCGGGGCTGTGGCGGGCGGAACTCCAAGATGACCCAGTGAGGGCTCACATGCCCTGCTTGGTGGGGACAGGCTCAAATGATGAGCCACATCACGGTGCACCGCTGACTTGAGAGACGAGGTCATCCTCGGGGGCCGCAGCTGATCAGAGGAGCCTCAGCAGGATGTGGATGTTTCTGGAAGAAGGTGAGAGGGGTCTGCTGGAAAGAAGTCCCCCACTCTGACTGTGAGGATGCAGGGAGCCACAGGGCACAAGGAGGGCTCTTCTGGTGCTGGGACCAGCCACGTCCGGTGGCCGCAGAGAATGGAAAGAGCTACTGCAAAGGACAGAGGTCTGTCATCAGCCTGGTGACCTGGGGAAAGCCTCCAGGAAACACCTCAGTTCCAGTCCCCTGGGGTCCCCAGGGAGCCCAACAGCACATGCCTGGCCTTGGGTCTCCAGCACTGTGAGCTAACCAGTCCCGCAGTTTTAAACTCCAGGTGGGTGGGATCTGCTGTGCAGCAGTAGACAACCAAAACAAAGTTCATGTGAGATTCTCCTCAACACCACTGACTTCCTTTGGCTGGATTTTTTTATTTCTGTTGCTGTTATTGCTACATCATTATTTGGCTTCTCATATCACAGCTGGGGTTCCAGGGAGGAACGGCATGAGCAGTAAGTCCACCTTGGGAAGCACTATTTATGGAGGTGTGGACAGAGTTAAGAGAAACCGTCAAAGGAGCACGTGGCACTACAGAGACAGCAGCAGCACCAGGGGACCAGAAACCCAGACCCAAAGGAAAAGGAGGCTAATTCCCAGAACCCAGAGAGAGAGATACTAGATAGACAGCAACTGTAGCTCTCGGGACAGAAATCAGCCAAGATGTGGGGACCTCACAGTAGGACCCAGAGGCCCTCTTCCTGTGCCTCTGGCCAAACCCAGGAGCAAGGCAGAGGGCAGGCAGCAGAGCCAGGAGAGCTGGTCCCTGGGGGTAGAGGAGGGCATGGGAGGAGACAGAAAAGCAAAGGAAAACCCTCCGCACAGCAGAGATGTTGATACTGAAGATGGCCCTGAACTGGGCAGGGAAGGGCTGCGTGACAAGTTCCTAAGTCAGCAATGCCCTATGAAGCTGGGCCAGGGCAGGGTGGAGACCCAGGCCCCGCCACACAAACATCAGGCAAATGCAGAGCTGAAGACACTCCCGTCTCTCACACAGCCGCGCTGCAGCTCAGCCTGGTTCCTCTCCACAGGGAAGAGGCGCAGAGGCTGACAAGGAAGCAGCAGCTCCGTGAGCGCATCATAGACAGAAGTGATGTCCTGCGGAACCTGCATCTGGGGAGGGACATGGCATGGCAGAAGCTGCAGCTGGGGACCTGCAGAGAGGAAGCTGCATTTGCATTTGGGTGGGGCAGGGCCACATGAAACAATCTAGGTCAATCTGGTAGCTTTGCCTGCTGCTGCAGTTTGGTATGGTCTGTCCCTAAAGGTTCACAAGCAAGGCAGCTTGGTCCCTGCTGTGGTGTTGAGGCAGGACAGCCTTTAGGAGTTAAGGCCAAGAGGAAGGTGATTAGCTGTCTGCTCAAATTCACTATTTGTTCTTCAGCCTCCTTGTGATGCACACCAGGCTGTGCTTTTAGGGCCTTTCAGCCACCAGACCTGGAGGCCAGATAAGCCTCTTTTCCTTATAAAGCAGTCAGTCTCAAGTATTTTGTTATAGCAGCACAAAACAAGCTAAGATACATGGCTTTTTGGATCTGCACATGGCTAATTCTTTCATGCAGATCTTGATCCAAGGTCCTGATCTCTGTCTCTCAGCTCTGATGACAGTGCCTGGCCGAGCAAGAAGGAAGGTCACCCCACACGTCTCAAGCATGGGGCCCTGCTTTCAGAAGCAAGACAATTCAGTGAAGTGCTGAGAAGGAAGGAGGAGCCAGAGAACCGAGCACCCGAGGCAGAAAGAATCCCTGGGAAGGAAGGAGAAGAGGAGCCTGAGGTTCCGTGGATAGATTCCTGCAGGAAGCCACGCCGAGCAGCCTCCGTTCCCAGTCCCAGGATCCGCGCGGCTGCTGGCTGTCCTCAGGAAAGCTGAGGGTGGCGTCCTACCCCACCTTTCTCCCCGAGCAGCAGAGAAGCCAACGTCCTACCTCCTTTACACCATCTGCTGTGCCCTTGTCCCCATCCCTCGGCCACAGCTGGTTCCGGAGTGGCCATGCCAGCACTTGCCCTCCACACACCCACGTCCTCCACAAGGTGGATGGTCTTTCCAAACACAGCTTTTATCACACCCTCCTCGGCTAAAAACAGATCATGACTTTAGTTAGGGACAGGGAAAATGAAAATGATCCTGGGGCATTCTGTGGTCCATACAGTAAGGAAATAAGATGGATGGATGGGTGGACGGGTGGGCAGGTGGGTGGATAGATGGCCTGTCGAAAGGACATGGAACCCCCAAATCAGATAATACCCATGAATGAATAGAATACTGACATAAATGACCGCATTAGTAAACAAGTGTCAAGTCCTCCTCATGGAAAAATTCCAATCATCAAATATGGAAGGAATGAGGGAGCCAGAAAGTCACCATTGGAACACCCTAGTAAAACCTGGGGCCAGTGTCCACCAGTGGATGCTCAAATCAACGTGCCAAGAATTAAGGAGGAGCAAAGCATCCCTCTCTGAAATTCAAACAGAGAACCCAGCTTCACTAGAAGCCCCACAGGAAACACTGCCATATGATCCAGATTAAAATCACCCGTGGAGGCTGGTCGGTGTCAGGAACACCCACTGTGGTGCTAAGAAGGGCACTCCTCCCTGTGGTTCCCTCTCTGAAAGCCCACGACCTCTCTCTTATCACGAGGAACCATCACACAGCCCGAGCCGAGTAGGTTTTACCGAATGGCCGGTCATCTTCAAACATGCCAGGGTCACAGAAGATTTAGGGAACCCCGAGGAGCTGTCTCAGGCTGGAGGAGACGAGAGGGTGAAAAGCCGTTGAGACCCTGAACTGAATCCTGGATCCCAAAAGAACCATGTTGGAAAAGCTGGGAAAGTCATAACCAAGACCTCAGGTTAGTCACCAGCATCACACCAGCTTGATTGATGAATTTTGAGGACTATACCGTGGTGACATGAGAGGTTGAGATTGGATGAAGGACATGGGGGGGGACTCTCCGTGCTACCTTCACAAGAGTTGTGGACATCAAAAATCATTTCAAAATAAGAAGTAAATAAATAAATAAATAAAGGTCACTCCCCATGGTACTGAGATAAAATGTGAATGCCTACGGTGGCCTTTAACTATCATGACCTGGCCACCTGGTTTCTCTGTTCTTCTGTCACAGTGACTGCTGCACAGATTTCCTGAACCCCACCTCCACCACGGCAGAATGCACCTCACCCGCCCCGTGCTCCCCAGGCCTGAGAAAGCTGTGCTGGCCCCTCTCCTGGCCCCTAGTGCCCCGACCTGCTTTTGCAGAAGTCACCCCCCTGGTAGACTCCAGGGGCCTTGAGGCAAGAACGGAGTCTGTCTTCCAGTCCTCCATCAGGGCTGACTGCATGGGTCAGTTGGGAAGGAGGGGGAGCAGGGTAACTGTCTCCATAGTCAGCATCTGGTTAAGTAGGAGCCTTCAGACAGACCCGCCACGGGCATCCTGGGAGATGGCCCCACTCCCCACTGTGCTCACAGCCACTCCCAGCCTGGGACCTGCCCGCAGTCACCTGCAAAGGGCCAGCCAGCAAGTGAGGCAGAAGGGTGGACCATGCACAGGCAGCAGGAAGAGGGTCTTGGAGAAGAAAAGGGGAAAACAAGAAGGGTCAAGCTTCTGACCCAAGTCCTAGCC
The DNA here is from genome assembly GCF_048772815.1 of Callospermophilus lateralis. Classification (NCBI taxonomy): domain Eukaryota; kingdom Metazoa; phylum Chordata; class Mammalia; order Rodentia; family Sciuridae; genus Callospermophilus; species Callospermophilus lateralis. Next base: position 160,690,547 of record NC_135309.1, on the reverse strand, counting down.
ACAAGGACAGTTCCTGAACATCCCCTAGCAATGACCAGCCAAAATATTCCCTAAAAAGCACTTTTTCTTGTGACAACCAGTCCTTGTGCTGATTAAGGCTTAGAATCACTTTTCTCTAGATTGGCTGAACAAGGCAAAATAGAGAGAGTTGATTGACCCCTTTCTAAATCCTATATTTTTATGTCAACCCCCCAATTAACTATAAGGACAGATCAAGCCCATAAAAACTCGCAGCCAACAGACACCCATCAGCAACCCTCTCTTGGAACCCCTCTCCTTTGGGAGCTCAGCGTTCTTTCAATTACTCTAATAAATACTCTTACTTGGCTCTCACCCTTTTGTCTGTGGATTTTATTCTTTGAATTTGTGAGACCCATCTATAGGCCATGTTACAGAGGGTCACCTCCTTGGGCTCAGTGGAAAGCCAGCATCTGAGCTGCTCAGTCAGCACCAAAACGACCCTCCTCAGGAAACAGAATTGCTCGTGTATATGTGAAAGCATCAGCGTGAACAAGGTGGCTGGGCTAGGAACAGAGCCTAGAGTTTCCTCATTAAATCAAAGCCCCTTCAGAGTCGCTCTTTCCATAGCCGGCTTGAGTGAGGACACATATTTGAAAGTAGTAAACCTAAGCAAGCTCAGTGATCCACCTGGGATCCCAACTATTCCAGAGGCTGAGGCAGGAGGGTCACAAATTCCAGATCTGCCTCAGCAATTCGGTGAGACCGAGTTGGGGGGAAAGACAAAAGAATAATGGGATTTCTGGAGCTAGAGTCAAATGTTAACTGTTTTCCTGTTAATGAAAAATAAAATAAAAAGAGAAAGAAAAAAGAGTGGCACTCATTTAAAGGCACTCTTAAAAAGGACCTGAGATGTGGCTCAGTGGTAGAACAACCCTGGGTCGATCCTGGCTTAGGAAATAACAAGTGATAAAACTGCATCCTTTTATAAAAGGAAAAACTTCATTTGTCAAAGTTTTGTTGACCTGCTCCTCAGTGCTCTCATGAGCCCGAATGACTGCAGCCTCCAGGCTGCCCGCTGCTGCCCAGCTCACCCTGCACTCCCCCCCTGGACATCAGCAGCTCTCCCAGACCACCAGGAGGAAAGACTGTGAGTCTTCTTCTAGGTCAGTGATGACAGGTTTTTTCTTTCTTTTCTTTAAGTTGCTCCCAGCATACACTTGTTTCACATTGATTTCTTACAATTCCAAAAGAGGGTCCAAGCAGTGGGCAGCAACAGGGCTGGGATTTCAAAGCCTGCTCTTGACTCGCAGCAATTAATGTTCTATTCGTGTGGCTCTTCCGTAACGGCTCCTCCGCCTCAGGATGGATTTTCCCACATCCATGTTCAATACTGACCATAAATGGGGGGAGAGACCAAAAGAATAATGGGATTTCTGGAGCTAGATTCAAACGTTAACTGTTTTCCTGTTACTGAAAAATAAAATAAAATAAAAAGAGAAAGAAAAAAAGAGTGGCACTCGTTTCTCAGGAGAGGAGCCAACCGTTTTTGAAAACGATGGTCTTGTTGAGCCCGTGTCCACAGCCTTCTGGAGGAGAGCTGAAAGTAGCCCTCACTGACGCAGCTGGCATCCCCTTGCTCAGGAGTACCAGGCGGCCGGGGCATCTGTGCCGTCCATCCCTCTGGATCTCCACCCAGGAGGGGATGAGGAACACCTGACATCCACCTGCCCCCAGAAGGTGTCCAGGGACCTGTCTCGGGGCCCCTGTCCCTGCTCTCCTGAACCCCAACCTCAGAAACAGAGACGAGCTTGCAGGGAAGCTTCTTGCAGTTGAAGGCTTCCTTGAACTTCCTACCTTTGTGGAAATACCTATCAGGTCTTCAGACATGTTCAGGAGCCAATGGTTAACCCATCAGTCATCTAACTAAAAGCGTGAAGTCCTTTCTTTGGTCCTTAGCCCTCCCGTCCCACTCACCCCCCTAGGGGCTGAGTCCTGCAGCTCCCTCTCAGAAGCACCTCATCCACAGAACCCTGTTTTTCATCTGCATTATACTGGTGAAGTGTCGGCTGTGACTTTTCTACCCTGGAAATGCGGTGAAGAAATGCCGAAGTCTGACTGGGCACAAAATCACGAGCCACTCACAGCCTTGAAGATTCAAACAGCAATTTTTTATTCCCAAACTCACACCGCCACTCCACAAGCACATTCTGGGGAAAATCCACACCTCCACCAGGCTCTGCATCCCAAAATACTCTCTGAATCCCCCGAGAACTCAACGGCAACTCAAGGAGTGGGCGGGCACCTGAGGCAGCAGGATACTCCCTATTCCCAGCAGGGTCCACCTTAAACCTGGACCCACCCTAATCCAGCAGGATCCTCCCTAAACCCGGATCCACCCTGGTCCTTGAGCAGGGTCACCTTTCTCAAACATTCATGCAATGTCCCTGCAAATGACCTGGTCCAAGGCAAGCCCATTTCCACAATGGAGAGTCCTCCCTCTAAGCAACATGGGGTAGGCTGACAAGGAAATCGCCATGTGTCATTCTTACTTAACTATGGCTCTCAGCAAAGAAAGGCTCCTGTGTTCCTTTGCAGAATAATGAAAGATAGACAGTGTTGGGAGAGGACACAGAAGGGGCTGCAGTCCCAGGGGCAGAGGGACCTAGAGGACTCATAGGGGGGTAGACAAATGGTAGCGAGGAAGGTGAGCCACGTCACACCTTGCTCCATCCCTCCTCCCACCAGCAAAGAGCAGCCAAATGGGGTCAACGTGCCCTTCCTCCATTGCTGGCCACCGGTCATCCTTTCTGCCTCTTCATAATGAAAAGTAATTGGCCTCAGAACATACCAAAAGGTTTGTGCTGTGTGTGTTGGAACAGGGCCAGAGAGAATGGAGGGGAGGAGAAGAGTCAGAGGCTCCCGGAGGAAGACTTTGCAGCCACACCTTTCTCAGCAGAAAACCTTACACGTGAGGTGACCTCAGAAGAGAAAGGAAGAGAACTAAGAGGCTATCCTCTTCTCGGTCTTGCAGAGTCTGGCCTCTGCCCTGAGATTCGTCACATACTGTCACGACTTTAGTGTCCTACATGTCCCCAGCAGTAGGCTCTCTGCCACAATCTCCTCCAGTCAGATGCCAAGGTCCCCAGCAGGAGACAGACCAATGCCAAGGAGGTGCTCAGAAGCGGTGGATACCAGCAGTCATCTTGGCCCTCCCAGAGAGGTTAAGACATCGCTGAGCTTGTGTCTAGCGCTTTGAATGAGGCAACCGCCAGAAACATAGCTCTCCCATGACAATTCCCTAATCCATGAATTTGTTTTAGGATTAGGGATTTCTTAAGATTAAGACTTAGGTTCAACCATCTTTTTAGCACCTTTGTCTCATTTGCTAGGAGCTGAATTTTTTCCAAGTGCTCTTCAACTTGGGTTTGCTCAGAGACACAGAAATATCAACTCACAACTTAAAACACAGCAGAAAGCATTCTGTGCCATGGAAAACACCCTGAGCTATGGTCTAGGCTCTTAGGGCACAGGCCTTTTGGACAAGCTTGCTGTTACATGAACTGCTTTAAATTTAAAACATTTTCGTGGCCTCCTAGTGTTGCTATAATTTGTCATATAATGATTCTTAAAAATGTACAAACATTAGTAAAAATAAATGTGAGATTTTTATGTTTATTGCTTTTATACAACCATAAAACTGAAATAAGTTGAAAAATCAAACTGTCATATTTAACCTTAATTTGTGTTATATACTTTTGTTGACTTGAATATAGTTGACCATTATTTTATCAACTTTGAGGAAGAAATGAGCTCAAAATCAAACATTAAAACACACACAAAGAGGAAATCCCCATGATGAGCCAGCAGTGGACACACTGAGCAGGACCAGCAATTTGGACGACAAAACAGGATGCAAAGACAACGGAGAAGACCTGGGACCAGATCACCAAAATAAGAAGAACAAGAGATTCCTGTCTCCAACAGTGACGGAGTAGGTCATGGAAAACCACTTTCTCTGAACAAGTGTACAAACATAAAAGTGAAAAAAGAGCAAACGGAATAGTGAAGACGACTGGCCAAGCTCCAATGTGGGGAATGTGGAACGAACCACGTTTGGGGTTACTTTTCCTCTAGGATCATGTGCCAAGTCTGGAGTGTAAGCTGCAGGCTATTGGAAAATTTGATGAATTCTCAAAGCTGAGGAGATAGAAATGAGCATCCAGAGCTTGCAAGAGGCTAAACAGGAAGTTTCCTGGTAAAGTGTATTTCTTGAATTGAACTCCAAAAGGCTACAAAAGATGTGTGTGTGTGTGTGTGTGTGCGTGTGTGTATGTACATGCATGAATGTGTGTGCATAATTTTTTATTAAAAATAAGATTATCTAGTACTGAAATATATAACAACTTAGTAAATGCAATGGGTTATTTTATCAACAGATTAGGCACAACTAAAGAGAAAATCAAGATATTGCAAAATAAATTCAAAAAATATAAAGTATATATCTTCAAGGAAGATGGAGGGACCAAGGAATGGAAAAAATAACATAAAAATATAGAAAACTAGAACATAGTCTGCATGACTATCACAGATGCGTTTGGGGAAAAAGTAGGAAAATAGAGGATAACAACAACATTTGAAAAGATAATGGCTGAGAATTTCATTACATTGATGAAGAACATTTTCTACAGATTCACAAGTCCCCCAAATCCAAAGTCAGATGAATTCTTGGATTTACTCATATCATTCCTAGGTATACACACAAAGCAAGTGAAGTCAGCCTACAAACGAGGTACCTGCATCACAATAGCCAAGCTATGGAATCAGCCCAGATGTCCATCAGCAGACGAGTAGATACAGAAAATACAGTATCTGTGCATAATAGAGAATTAATCAACTATAAAGAAGAATAAAATCATATCATTTGTAGGAAAACTGATGGAATTAGAGGTCATTATGTTAAGTAAAGATTCCAGAAATAGAAACATAAACATGATATGTTTTCTTTCATATGTGGAAACTTAAAAAAAGAAAGAAAGAAAGAAAAGTTTACCTTAATGACTACTAGGGACAGGGTAGTGGATGCAACTGGGGACTGGGCAGGGAGCCAAGAAAAACAGGGTAGTAGAAAGTGTGGACATTGTCAAACCATACATGCAGGGATGTGAGTGAGACCCATGAATGTGTGCAATTAAGATGAGTTTATAGTTATAATAAAAAAGGAAGATACATGTGTGTGTGTGTGTGTGTGTATCTTTGTTTTTATTTATTTATTTTTATGTGGTGCTGGGGATTGAACCCAGGGCCTTGCACGTGCTAGGCGAGCACTCTACCACTGAGCCACAGCCCCACCCAGGAAGATACATCTTGATTCAAAGGTTAGGGAAGTTTGTACTGGATCAGCCCTCCAGCTGACAACAGGTACGAACAAACAAACAAACAACAACAAAACCACTTGTTTGGAGAAGAAAGTGAAAAAGAAAGAAACTGGAGGGACACAGCCCCTGAAAGAAGGGGAGCCAACGTGTGACTGCACACTAAACACATAACCAGGCTTTTTCTGAAGATAGTTCTGGCCATGGCAGACACAAGTGGAGAGTGCTAATGGACAGTGGCCATCTTACTGGAACAAGACACATGAGTCTGGAAGCACCAGAAACTGAGAGGCGGATGCTGGATAGCCTCAGAGCTTCCTGCTAGATGAGTTGAGTCTGACTCCGAGAAGCCCAGCAGAAACCTTTCCAGGCCTCTGCCTAGTGCCAGGGGACACAGGGCAAGCTGGCCACACACCTCTCCATCGAGTCCCTGCAGAGCCACACAGTGGGACCATGTCCTACATCCCAGCCCTAACAGATTCACCCTCAGATGAAGCAAAAATCTAAATAAGCCATCCCTGGTGAAACCTACACCAAGCCTCAACAGGCCCAGCCAGCCAGCCTTCCAGAACAAATTCAGCGTTCCTTAGGGAAAGTGTCAAAATGCAGAGCCTGTATCAGGCAACACACCAGCACAAAATCAGCATCACTGGGATGGGGGGCGGGAAGGAGAAGGAAAAATGGGGAGTAGTCAACGGCGGGGGAGGGGGGGACGGGGAGAAGCTGACAGACACAGAGGTGGTGCAGGCTTCAGAAGAAGCAAGATGGATTTACAGGCTTCACCAATTATGTCCCCTGAAGAAACGGAACACATGAGGTGGCAGAAAATGTTTGGAAAAAAAATCATTTTAATGGGCCTTAATTTTGTCAAATCAAGTAAATCAGTAAAAATGAATCAATTAGAATCTCAGTTAACTTCAAGTGGAGAAAGGGGGGAGGGAGAAGTGAGAAAGAAATGAAAAAGGAAGAGCGAGCCTGGGCGCCTCAGATCCGCTTCGAACCAGCAGTCTTCCTGCTTCAGCTCTGACAAGCACAGGGCTTGAGGTGCTGGAGGCCAAGTGGCCTAGCAAGAGACAGAGAACCTTCTGGAAGCTGCGGTAGGGGTGGAGGGGTAGGGAGCCCAGCCATTCCTGGGCTTCACGTCTAGGACCTACACCAGGTTCTCCTGGAGAGGATCTGGAGCAGATCCCTGTGTGGCTGGGGAAGGGGCCAGGGAAGAGGTATCATGGAGAAGAAGCACAGATCTCCAAATGCCCAGCCTCCAGCAAAAAACACCAGCAGCTGGACAGAGTGCATCCCGGGTGGACCCCACGCCAGCCCTGGCCATCCCTGATCACTAAGGGGAACTGTGGACAGGGTCCAGGCTCCCAGAGAACCTGGCCAGGGAGAGGGAGGGAGCAAGGTGAGAACAGGAGGGGAGAAACCTGAGAGGCCAGCCCACAGCCCAGCCCAGGTCTGAGATTCAGTCAGACCTTACTGACCACTCCCTCGCTCTCCCATCACACCAGGTGGTTCCAGAACTCAGTGGACTCAGGAAAGTTGCCACAAGACACAGACTCTACCTAAGGAGAGCTCTCAGGGAAACTCAAAGACAACATGGGGGATTCAAACCCAAAGCCCACGAGAGAACTTTGCAATCTCCGCCTCTGCACCTAGAACCACAGCAAGTGTTAAAACCAGTCCGATGCTTGGATCAATGTAGATCCTCACACGAAGGGTCTCCAATGACAACAAGGCTTCGGTTTCCATCACCCAGCTGGAAAAAAATTACCAGGCCCACAAAGAGGCAAGAAAAAACATAGTCTGAGAGCAAAAGAAGCATCAAAACCAGACTTGACATGACACAGATGTTGAAATTAGCAGCTATTGAATTTAAAATAACTCTGATTTGTATGTTAAGGGATCCAGTGGGGAAAGTAGGCAGCGGGCTGGAGCAGATGGGGTGATGCAAGCAGAGGGCGGGGTTCTAAGGAAGAAGTGCAGGGAAAGCTGGAGGTGGAAGGCCCAGAGAGTGCCAAGAGTCCTGGTGGGCTCAGAGGTAGACAGACGCAGCCAGAGGAAGGACTGAGAGCCAGACAGTGTGTCCACAGCAACCTCCCAGACCCCAAGAACTACAGGGACTCAGAACAGGCTCAATTGGAACCAGAGACTGGGAGAAAGAAAATCAGTAGAAGAGATACTCGAAGAAGCAATGACCAGGACCTTTCTAGAATCAATGACAGCACAAACCACACACCTAGGAAGTCCAAGGAAGACCAGGCACACACTCACACGCACACCCGCACACACACAGAGACAGACATACACACAGACACACAGATTGACACATACACACACACACAGACACACAGACACACACACAGGCACACACATACACACAGACACACACATGCACATAGACACACACAAACAGACATACACACAGGCACACACATACATACACACACATAAATACACGCAGACACACAGACATACACACAGACACACATACACACAGACACTGAGACACACATACACACACACACACACACACACACACACACAGAGGCATACTGTAATCAAAGTGAAGGAGGTAGGGTATGACAAAGAGAAAACTCCATGAAAGAGATCAGAGTGAATCTAATCTATAGAAAACAAGGGGGAAAATCACAGTGTTTTTCATCAGAAAGCAAGCAAATAAGAGAGTGGAGAGTGAAGTATTTCAAATGCTGGAAGGGGAAAAAAACTAGAATGTTTTTTAAATAGTTACAAACATTATTTTGAAGAAATAAAAAATTTATAGTGTCAGGACTATTTTAGAAAATGGAGAAAATACAAATATTATATATTTTAGACTTTTATTGGTGCATTATAATTATTCATAGTAATTTTATTTATTGTTACATATCCATCCATATATACAATGTAACAATATGATTTGAGCCCTGGGAAAACCTAGAATTTCAAGTGCATTGCAACCATCCATCAAGAACCAAGGATAAATAAAGTCTCAAACAAGGTGGGGAGCTGACTGCCAGCAGCTTGGCCTTGGGAGAAGGTCCGATTTCCCTCTCCAGGAAGAAGGAACGTGAGGGAGATGAGAAACTTGAGTGAACATTTTTAAAGCAAGAGCTTCAAAGAGGAATAAATGATCTTCTCTTGCCTGAGTGTGAGGCATACAGAAACTCTCTGCTACCTGCCCAGCTTTTCTATAGATCCAAAACTATTTCACAATTAAAACTATATTTAAAAAAATAAGCTATACAATAAATGGCATACAATTGATGAATGTCTTAATTTTTCATTTGCTTTATTTACTCAATTCTTAACTACAGATTCTTCTTTTAAATTGATCAACTCTGGAACATTGTAAAGAAAATCCAAACTAGCCGGACACTGTTCTGTTCAAACCGCTCTCTGCGTAGGTCTATCATGATTCAAAGTGGACTTGGCTGTCAGCACCATCTTCGTCACAGTCTTTGGAGCACACTCATTTCCTGGTTCTTACATTTTACTGGAATGTCATTTTCACCACACTTCACATGAGAAAAACCTGCTGTTCTCCAAAAACTCTTCCAGACTATGCTAACCCCTTAACAAAAAATATCTAAATTTAGATTTGGGTTCTTGTGAGCTGTCCTACTTCATCATTGGCAAGCAGCAGTTCAAACCCAGTAGCTGTCGTTGCCACGGACTCAGCCTTAGTCTCGTTTGTCTGCTGAAGACCAAATGGACTATTTACTGGGGGTCAACGGTTGATTTATTGAGCCCTTCTAGTGAGCATTTTATCTTGTCTAAATAAATCAAATTTCTCTAAGAGCATGCATTTGACACTCCTACTTGTGTACTCAAGAATTAGTAAACTCAAATTTGATCAGAGATTCCATGTTTGGGAAGATGCAAACAATAGCACGTATTAACAGCGCATTGCTGCAGAAGAGTCATCGCTGTGGCGCGAGCTGTGCTCCCAGAGCAAGGGCATTTCAGCCAGAGTTCCTGCTGGGTACTACTCTTTCCTATCACATGCCCTCAACTGCTTTCCCCAGTTACATTGTAATAGAACTGACAAATAAAGTGTATATGAAGGTATGCAACTTGATGTTTAGATACACACACACTTTGTGAAGTTATTACCGTAGTTATTACCAAGTTAATGAATGTATCTATCACGTAGCTACTGTTTTTGTTGTTGCTGTTGCTCTGAGAACACTTAAGATGGATACTTAAAACTGAAAGTTGTTCAACCATATTTTCCTGAGGTCAAAACATATTCATTTCTCAACAGACACAAAACCAGTGACATTGTCACCAACTTTGATATCCTGGTTTTCTTTTTAATTTTTTTTTCTGGCACTTAGGAATGCACATAATAAATGCTAATTAATCAACACAACGTCCTTGGTACAGTCTGGTTGAAATGCACAGTGTTTATTTTGTTCAGTGTTGACGTAAGCTTTCTCCTCCCTCCTGATTGTTGTGATCCAAGCATGAATCTCGTTTTCATTTTCTCCCTTGGCAATGTTCACATTCAGGTTTCCATTCACATCCCAGTTTCTGCCATCCCAACATCTGATTGTGAAATAATTCCACTGTGCGTGCTCTACCAGGGTTATCTCATGCGTCTTCACATCCCCGTAAAGCTGATGAAACGTCATGTGAGTCACATCGACTAGCTTCTGCGCCCATTTGCCTTCCATGACTGCTCTCCATTGGGTGAGTTTTTCAGACGTTTTCCCAGGGTAGAAATTACACATATGTGATTTTTATGTCCTAGTGATGTGTTACGTCCTCGTAGTTACAAGATACACCATCTTAGCTAAAGCTGTTACAAAATATGAAAAAAGGAGTTACAAAATACTTTTTATTTGAAATCAAAACATAAAATTTGGCTTCTACATTTTCTTTCTTCACTTGAAATTTCTTGATGTAAAACAGTAAATTTTCTGCCACACTTTCAAAGGGAAATCAGGACCACTGTTTTGAATCCAATCATATTGCAAGAAACACACTCCATCAGCTGATGGGATGAGGCTCCCTCTTTCTTGCCCAATTTGCCAAGTTCATGAGTACCATTTTCCTCCTGGTGGAACAGTGCACTGGAGATATATTGTTGCTTCTAGTCATGGACAAGAATCACCCTTATCCATTCTCTCTGCCTGACAAAAACTCTACCTTCCTTTAATAATAAGGCTTAAGAGATTTTATCTGACTTATTCAAATGTCATATTTTCTGAATAATCCTCCTGCTTATTTTCATTATATTTTTCAATACGTGAGGCTGAATAATCAAAAATTATAATATTACATTTGCAAATTTCATGTGAGTCACACTCAGCAGAAGTCTGCTCAGTTTTTTGGTTTCCAAATATTTTCGAATTTAATCAGAAATCTCTGAGGATTTTCCTCTGTGCTCCTTACCTTTTCATTTGTGAACTCTGCTTCCATATTTTCTGTTTCTACAAAAAATAAGTTTTGGCATACTTATTCTCTATGGTTAAAGTTACATAATATGTCAGACTAAAATATAAAGTCAAGTGCTTTTTGAAATGAATAAAATTCAATACATATATACCAAAAATATAAATTAAATATATAAAATATATAAGTACATAATATACAAATTAAAATAATATGAATAGTTGAAGATTTAAAGTATTTCTTATGTATTTTATCAAAAAAATCATTCTAAGATATCTAATCTTATTTTTTTTTAAATTAGAGATCAAATGTAAATTGTAATTAATAATCTCAAAAACACTATGGGCATGGTGGCACATGACTGTGATCCCAGCTACACAGGAGACTGAGGCAGAAGGATCACATATTCAAGGCCAGCTTGGGCAACGCAGCAAGACCCTGCCCATGACAGAGCACTTGCCTAGCAGGTGCAAAGCCCTGGGTTCCATCCCTAGGCCAAAAAAGAAAAAAGAAAATTTAAATCAAAGTTATGCAAATAGAGTTATAATCATGGAAATTTTTTTACTGCAATTCAATCCACTTTCACTCTTATGTTGAAATCCTCTGGCTCAAGTGAAGAGCTGTTGCCATGCCCCGTCAAGGCCTGGTGTCTGCAGGCCCCCCCCCCGGCCCTCCCCCTCACAGTCCCCACACTTGGCTGTTGCTGCCTCTGACAGCAGCCCAGGTACTACTCTCGACTTCTCCAGCTTTCAAGGGTATCCTCTTGGCCTGGAGAACATGAGGAAGAGGTGTGGGAAACGTGATCTTGAGGCTTAGTGAGTCAGGCTGGGTAAAGAGGTTCAGGGTTAAGGGCCGGGCTGCCCTGGTACCAAAGGCTCAGGTGCTGAGTGGAGAAGCACCCATGTGTGTGTCAGTGTGGTTCTGTGCACAGACCTCCAGAGCGGGGCCCAGCACAGGGCCCTTGAGCCTGGTCTAGCACAGTGCCTGTACTGCCCACATACACCATACGCAACCCTGGGCCCACGCAGCAGAGGGCCCTACACACCATGTAATGGTGATGCTCAGGGAGGCATCACCCCCAGAACCAAAGCCCTGTCCACTCACAATAGGACAGACAGAAAGACTGTCACACATCCATGCAGAATACCCACAGCCATGACCAGGGGAGAACAGTGACGTCCTGCAGCAGCAGAAGAGAACTCATGCACATACAGACATGAGAGCAGCCAGACTGAAGAGGGGTGTTGACTGGCTCCATTTACAAAACCAGCTCCTGAGTTTAGAGTCGAACCTACCAGGTACAGCTCTCAAGGGAAGCCAGGAGAAGGCCTCCAGGAGAGTCACTGCTGGTGGCCTTTAAGGGGGGAGAGGGGCAGAGCCAGGAGGGGGCACGAGGTGGGGTCTGGAGAGCTGAGAAGGTCTCTCACTGAATTCGGTGACTGTTGCATGGATGTTTACTGATCTGGTTTGTGGTGTCATCTGTCAAATGTCAGGGTTACACTTGGTTACTTTTCTGTATGTGTTACACTCCAAGAGGAAGGATAGGAGAAGGAGAAAGGTAAACTCCAGACAGTGTATTTAACCCTCATCAAGCAGACATTGTCCACACTGTGTGTCAGGCTCTTTGGGAAATGTTCAGAAGCAAACTTAGAAGCTGAGGTCCTCTTTTTCTAATGCAGGTACCTTGTACTTCCCCTCCACCCGTGACAGAAATCCTGCAAAGAATAACAGGTGTGTGTGTGTGTGTGTGTGTGTGTGTGTGTGTGTGTGTGTTCCTTGCAAAGTGGTGAACTCTGCCCTTCCTGAGAGCCCATCAGAATCCGTCTTTCCCTCTGAGAGCCCTGAACAGAAACCCACATTCACTCTTAGCACCCTTCAGGCTCCCCTTTCCACTGCTGTGGGCGGGGAAGCCACAGTGGCAGGGTAGTGGAACTGGCCTGGGTGCTGAAACCCCCACAGGAAGCCTCGGTGGCTTCAGGTTCACTGCATCTTCCAAATCTCCCTGTTCTCAAAACTTGTTTTGTTTTGTTTGTTGGACTCAACCATCTAAATTTTGAATTTCTTGTATTACCATGTGATCATGGTGAACTTAAAACACAAATTCTTTCTCATATTCCCAGTGGAGAAAAATACCCCACATCAAGAAAATGATTGATCTAAACCAAACTATTATGAACATTCTATTCTCTAATAGACCAAACTTTTTGTTAACTCCAAATGCATACCAATATCCACGTTCAAATGAATGAGCTAATAATTCCCACTGTCCTACTATACTCAGGAAACTCAGAAAGATTGTTTAGTCTCTAATTCAATATGTGAGATGGGTGAAGTTGAAATTTGCAGACCAGCATCCTAGAAGAGGTGGCCAGGGAAAGAGAGGAAATGAATTCAGATCCTGTGGAATGTCACAAGCTGGATGCCCTGCATTTCTGCTGAGCAAGCTCAGAGGCAAACAACCACCCTCCGATTCCAGGGTTATGCTTGGTGAACCAGCATGGATAGTACTTCAGCTCACAAAATTTCAAGTTAGCAGAAAACTTAATATAAATAACTGCACTTGAAACTTTGTAGACTAAGTGTTATTAATTTTTTCTTGTAATTCTCAATATCTTTCTTGATTTCTTAATATCTTTTTTTTACTGCACTTGGAGAACATTTTCAAAGTCCCCTTGGAATTCATTTTATACTGATGAATTTCCCATGGATATTACAGAAAGACTGTGCAGCTTAGGAGATTAAGAACTTTACATTTTATTACAAAGGTACAGGCTCAAAATATATGAAGAAAGGGCTTATTATCTGAATAATGTTCCCCCTGTTTTAAGCTCAGCACATACAATGGGTTATTTTAGAAGAGAAAGTTATTGTTATAGCATGTCACCATCAATAAAATACTGTAAATGCAGTTCAAAGACTAAAAGTACAATAAAATTAAAAGAAAGCTCTAATTCTAATAAAATACCCCACTATATTTATAGAACATCCCTTTTAACTAAGTAGATATTCACGTAATCTTGGGTTTCTTACTCTACTGCTCATTAATATTATCCTAAAGAAGAGCTGTTCTTTCTGTTCTGTATTGTTAAGAACACTTCCGAAATTTGAAAATTTAAAATTTGCAGACCAGCATCCTAGAAGAGGTGGCCAGGATGCCCTCTGTCAGGGAAAGAGAGGAAATGAATTCAGTTATTTTTAAGTTTTCTGCTAACTTGAAATTTTGTGAGCTGAAGTACTATACATGCTGATTCACTGCTGGAATCAGAGGGTGGTTGTTTGCCTCTGAGGAACTCAATGTAAATAAGTTTAATTAAAAATCATCTCCATGATCTCATTGGATCAAAAATGAAGTAGGCATGATGCTTTGTTGGCAAGAATGGACATGCACCTGCAAGAGAAGCTCAGGTGAAGAGGTGGCCTTAGGGAGGCACTGGCACACAAGTGTGTCAGTGCTCCCTGGTTACATGCTTGCGTCTACACAAGTGTAACCTTAGTGGTGTCATTCAACCCTTAAGGAAGGTGATGCTCTGGCCAGGGGTCTCCCGGGAGCTTGCTCATCACCTCCCAGATCCACGTGCAGCCGTCATACTCACTGGTGTCCAGGGTGAGGGCAAGCAAGGTACCAGGACACTCGGTATATGGAGTCCTCATAGACACCATCTTCTTGCTGTGTTCTCACACAGTAGAAGCCACAAGGTAACAAGTAGAAGGTAACTCTCTGGTGTCTTTGTTACTGGGGCACCAGTCCTAATCAGGGAGGCCCACTCTTTGACCTACTCACCTCCTGCAGACACCACCTCCTAGTAGCATCACCTTGGGCTAGAGTTTCAACATATAAATTTCTCAGGTGGGGGAGAGGGGGACATTACCATTAAGACCGTAGCAAAGGAAGGGAAGGAGGAAGGAGGTCGAGGAGAAGGAGAAAGAAAAAGCCCAGCAGAAGAAGCCAGAAGAAGTAGAAGGTAGAAGTGGTGGGTCCATCTTACCCATTTCCAGCGAAGACCCAAAAGTCCAAGAAAACAGTGTCTTAATAGACACATGCCTGTCTCAACAAAAGTGGAGAAATTGTTCGTATTAGTGCTTTTTGTTTCTTCAAGTCATGACTCACTTAAATTACAGAACAGATCAAATGTTCAGAACCAGCATGACTTGGGGCTTTCAAAGAACATGGCCATTCTTTGTATCTTATATCATCTCTTTAAAAATCCTTTTGATGATACACCATACCCAAAGAGTACACAAAGCAAAAACACAAAATTTGTTAAAATATTGCATATTAAACACCAGTGTACCCATAAACTTGATCAAGAGATTTCCAGCACCTCAGAACCCCCCTCACAGCTTATAGTAAGCTGGGCATTTTAAAATGAAAGATGTTTACATCATCTTCCTTGTTTTCAAAATTGTCTTGACATTAAACTTCCATATAAAATTTAGAATCAGCTTGTCAAGTTAAATACACAATTACATACACTGTCAGATTCTGATAAGAATGGTAGGGATTGTATTCAGCTACTGATTCATTTGGAAGAGCTGACATCCCTTACAAAATCAAAGTCTTTGTATCCATGAATATGGTATGCCCATCCATTTATCAAGTTTTACATTTCTCTCATTAACAGTGTTCTCTATAAAGTATTACACATGTTGTGTTATTTAGTCTTAGATATACTTACTATTAATCCCAATAGTTTTCTTTGGAAAAAAAAATGTCACTTGTGAGAAGAGTTTTGCTACTCTCTAAATCTTTATATTTTTAAATTTCATTATTATGACTATTTTTACAGTTATTGCTACTGGAAACCCAATGCCAAAGTGTGTACTTATGCACAGTTCCTGATGCAATTCTTTGGATAGAAAGTGTTCAATTATATTGATCAATTGCTGGTTCTTTTATTGGTACCAAGGCAGGTGGAGATAGTATCCTCATGCTGTCTGGTTAGTTTCACAGCATTCTGTAGTGTTTTATTCAGCTTCTCCACTGCTGTGACTAAAAGGCCAGACAAGAACAATTTTAAGGAGGAAAAGTTTATTTGGGGCTCATGGTTCAGGAGTCTCAAGTTCATAGACAGCCAGCTCCATCCCTCAGGCCTCAAGGGCAGGCTAAACATCATGGTGGAAAAGTGTGGTGGAAGGGTGCAGCTCACAGGAAGCAGAGAGAGACACTCCACTTACCAGATACGAAGTAGATACCCCAAGACACCCTCAGTGCTCACCTTTTCCAGCCACACCCCACCTGCCTTCAGTTATAACTCAGTTAATCCGCATCAGGGCATTAATTCAGGGATTGTGTTAAGGCTTTCCTCTTCCAATCATTTCTCCTTTAACCCTTCTCACATTGTCTCACACATGATATTTTGGGAGACACCTCGCATCCAAACTAACATGTAGCTGTCGTAACAATCTCAGTAAGTTACAAAACTGATCTTGGGAAACCAGATAACAAAGGACACCCACTACAGAAACACCCACTCAGCTCACTCCTTACAGTATAATTCCAAAAGCTTCCTCAAGTTATCACTCTGGTCAGGCAAAGGAGGTGTATTCCCAGACCACTGGCTCTAGTTACTCCCTAAAAATGGGGTTTATTCAGAAAACCTACAAGAGGGGCTATAGCATAGTGTGGGGGTGATCCTCTAAGCTTTCATTACCTGGGGACGGGTGTACACTCACCTTCCTAGAGACAGAAATGTCTCCGTATAATTGTGTGTGTATTTGCAAACAGAGGCTGGAGGACATCTGGGCCTTTCTAACACTAGAAGCAACCTTGCAGGAAGGATGAGCCTCTGGAGCACACATCTGTCCATTGGACCAGCTGGTCTTACTGGCCCAGCTCTCTGGAAGATTCCAGAAGGATAGGAAACAAGGCCCTGGGATCCCCAGATCTGACAGGGAAGAGGTCTTAGAGAAACAAAGGCCCTTCATCCACCAAGCCTTCTGCTGAGTAGAGTTTCTTTCCTTAACTTAGAGCCTAATGTCTCTTGACTTTTTGTTTTGACAAAAGGGTCCCCTTAGAAGCACAGTGGCACAATGACCAGGGGCAGTGCTGTCTTCTGGAAATGCTTTGAAAAGACCTGTTCTAAGATTCTGTCCTGAGAACACAGTGGGGGAAAAACCCACAGGCCAATGTTCATGTATGAAGATAGTTGATTGCAATGGGGTTGCTTCCAAGAGAGAAAAACCCTAGCAGGAAGCATGGAATGTGTGCTTCACAACAGAAGATCACTCAACCATAGTACTGACAAGTAGTACTGAGGAGTATAACAAAGTGCTCCTAATGAATTAGGTGCAAAACTGGATGAAGAGTGAAGTTAATATGAAACAACCTCACATGTGCTTTGGAATGGTACGAACATTTAGGAGGAAATCAGGTATATCTAGATATGATGAGGATTTTACCTTTGTAAGGGAAAATAGTTGGGTTTTATTCTTATGCGTACCCTGACATGTTTTCCAGGTTTTTAACAATAGGCATTTGTAATTTCATCAACAAGAGAATGTAACGTTTGAAAGGCTCTGTGGATTAAGGAAATGCTTCATGCGAGGTGGAGATGACTACCCTGGACCAGCTCTGCAGAGCTGGTTCAAAACCAGGCTAGATGGTGTCCAGATATGTCTCAGCCACACCCTTTCCCCCCACTGGCTGCAAATACAGACAAGTAGGGAAGACAATCGCTCCAGTCATGGGGTACTGAGGAAGATAGAAAGCCAGACAAGTGGAAGAGGGCATTGGGGGGCACCCAACTCTTCCTGAAGATGAGCAGGTTATTTTAGCTGAAATACATAAGTCACCATTCAAGCAAGACCTTGATAATGAACTCAGATCAACAACCCTCACCACATACCTGTCTTGCAGAATATGCTAACCACAACCAAGTAATCCTGAAGACACGAAGAGGAGCCGGGGCAGCTCAGATAGGAGTGCTTTAAGGACACAGGCACTTCATGGGAATGGGAAGGAAGGGGGATATCCTGGGAAAGAGGCATGCAGAGGGACCAGCTTAGACTCCAGTTTTCCTTGAGCCAAATCCACATGGGGCTCTGAGCCCTTCCAGAGCTACACTTAGTGCCTAGGGCATCCTGTGTGGGGCCTGCTGTTCTGGGCACTCCACCCCTGTGCCCCCTGCACTTCCTTGGTGAAGGTCCTAGGGCAGAAAGCTGTGGAGAAGGAAAGTACCATTCTACCCCACCCTACCCACCATGCCTCAGCATCTGATGCCAGGACCCTGGGCTTCCCACTTGGAGAAGCTCGCACTTGCTGCAGGTCTTCTGACATGTGGACATGGATATATCGCTAGTGCAGTCTGCTTAGAAGATCACAGAGCACTGGATCTAATTAGCAGATACACAGAGTATTCTGGAATTCAGTCAGCTTGCAGTCATTTTATCTGTCCCAGGTGTAAATGAGCAAGCAGTTAGGCCTGTTGTTCTGCCAATACTGCTTTGGGGAGAGGCAGGCGTGTGCTGTCCGCTGGGGGCTGGAGAGGCAGACACTGGCCACTGAGTAGCCAGCCGTGTGCTGGTACAAAACCCAAGAGGAAGGATGAGTGATGAAGAGGGAGGAGAGAAGCCAGCAGCCAGAGGGATTTCTCGCCCTCCAGAGACAGCTTTTCCCTGGATCCATGGAGCACAGTGTGCAAGAATCATCCCTCTAAATGTGCACTTGTTCACGCCACCAGCAGAGTTCACTCCATACTTCCCATTAGGGGTGGAACTCTGCATCATCAAGGATATAGGGCAAGGACCCAACTCCTTCTCCATGATGCTCAGTGGTTGTAAAAAATAGGAAGGAGACAGGTTGTCAAGCTATAGCCCTCCTTTCCCTGAGTCCTGACGCTTTCCTCCTGCAGTGGGAGGCTGGATGGATGGGAAGTGCGAGAACACTGCTGGGGGAGGCCAGGGAGAGTAGAGAACTGCACCATGAAGGCATGCCACCACCAGGTCCTCAGAAGGACATAGAAGACCTTGCTCCAGTGTCCCAGCCCCAGTGTCCCCTGATGTATAGGGCATGAGCTGTGGAGGGAACCAGGATGAGTCCTTCCAGACACTCATCTGTGCCTATGAACCTGTGAATGGTCACCTTAACAAACACCTTTATTCCAAATAAAATCACGCTCAGGAAGTTCTGGTTGGCCATGAATCCTGGGGCAGCTGCCACACAACCAACTACACCTGACGTTTCAAGGACAGGTGGAGAAGAGAGGGCTCCAAAGACCCAGCCCTCCTCTCCCGGGCTCCCCCCAGCGGATCCTTACCGTTTAAACACAGCCTCAAGGACACCCCCTGGCACACCACTCCCCAAAGGCAGCTTCCAAGAGCTCACTTCATCCCACATTCCATGAATCAGAGCAGGAGGTCTGAAGCCCGCGTGGGGATTGCGGGGACAGAGTTTAGAGGAGGAACCTGGCTCGGCAGGCAGTGCACTCGCCTTTGCCTGGCCTTTGCTCTCCAGCATCACCCCTGAGCAGCTCTCCGCTTGAGCTCACACCAGCTGTGCTCCTAAGACACACTGACTAAATGGCACGGCCATGATAGACGTCACCGAGCGGAGCTCCACTGCGACTGTCTCCGTGGTGCAGAGTTGGGAGTTACCCACTTCCCTAATTAAACAAATTTATTCATGACTTTTCTGGAGTCCTCTGGCTTTAACCCAAAAGACGTGTTAGAATCCAATACATCAATGTCAAAGTGTTAGGGTAATAATGTAGTCTGAAAACTTCTACGCACCCAAATACATTCCTTCATAGTCATAATTGTGGGTTTTTTTCCCTAGACCCATTTCTTCCAGGGGCGGATGGTTGTGAGGTGTAAAACGAGCTGACTCTAATGCTTGAGCCTCGAGCGCATCCCCTGGCAGGAGAGTGCGTGCACAGGGGAGCAGCACAGATTGACAGGGCAAAGTGCCACATCCTTAATCCTCACTGCTCCCTCAATAATGCAGACACATGAGCCCCAGGATGAGGTCTAGGAAGCTCCAGGCAGCCCTTCCAGCTGCTAAGCAGGTAAGTCCACCCTGCAGGCTGACTTGGGTCTGGCTTCATCAGCACACATTCGAATCTTTTGATTTTCCCAACTGCAACTTGAGAAGGCTTTTAAAAAGTGATGGTTTTTTTTTCTGCCATTTCTTTTTATTCATTAAGTGCCAAGAAAAATGCATGACAATAATTAGAAATTAGTGATGATGCAGTGCTGATAATCAAACAAAACATTTAAGAAAGGATGCTAGCAGAATCTCTTTTTTGAAAGAGGCAGCTGCCTTTCCGAGATGAAAGAGGGTTCAGTGCCACATATTGAAAGCAAAAGTTAAATAGAATTATTTCAGGCCAAAAGGGAAAGTGTTCTTGACAAGAAGGCAGGCTGCTCGCTCCCACAGCTTTCCAACCAAGCGTACTTGAGAGAAAGTGGCTTCATTTGAACAGCTTGCCCCAGACCGTTTTAGGAAGGAAAGTGTTTAGGAAAATGCTTTGAGGGAAAGCAGAACCCTTGGAGGAAAAGCAAAACTTTAAGGACACAAATCATCAAAAGAGGCAGGAGGACTAAGCAGGAATCCAGGCTGAGGACAAGAAAGGGAGAGGAACAAAGGAGACTAGAAACTGGAGACCACAAAAAAGTGGAGAGAGACTGCCGAGAAGAACCCTCTAAAATTAGTTGGCATCGCTGCAATCTAACTCTCCCAAGTTCTTCAAGTTTCCCTGAGGTCTCCTGCATACTAAAATACTTAGGGAGTGCCAGGAAGCTGGAGTGTCACCCATGCTAACCAGTAAGATAATCACACTTCATCCACAAGGGACTAAGTCGTGGAAGTAGGATCCTCCTGGCCCCAAGGCAGCCCTGGGGGTGAGCACCATTAGAGAATTTATCAATTTGGAAAAAACATTGCAGTCCACATGGGTCAAATCAATCTGGGTTAAGTCATGGGTTTAAACTCAATCTGGGTTTTAAGCAGGCAAAATTATCCTAGCAAGTATTCAAGTAAAATAATGATCATGGTGATAGTGGTCATGATTTTGACTGTGTTGCTGATGATCATAGGGATGGGGATGCTCCTGATGGTAATGGTGGTGATGGGGATCATGGAGATGATGGTGGTAACAGAGATGTGGTGGTGATGATGAATATGAAAATCATGATGATAAGGGTGGTGTTGGTGGTGGAGATCATGGAGATGACAGTGACCGTGGTGACGATGTTAATGAAACATCATGGACACAGGATGGAGAAAATGGTGGTGCAATCTTGGAGACTTTGATAATGGAGATGCTGATGGTGATGATCTTCATAGATGATTGTGATCAGGATGCAGAAGAGGCTAACATCTCTGAGATCTAGATCCATGACACCTTATTAGAGTTATTGAATTTAATTCTCACATTGTATGCAACTAGCTTTTAACTATCACCATGTTGTAGATAAGAACAACAGTCTAGTCGCCTGAGAAGCTTGAGACAGAGAGGAGACTCAAACCCAGATCAGCCCCAAGTCTGTAGTCTGCAGTTATTCACACTAAAATGAGAAGTCATTTCACAGGGGAAAGTGACCTTGGAAGTCACAGGGTAAATCCTGGGCCCCTGCTGTGAGGCCAGTTGCCTGCAGAAAGACATTGGAGTCCAAAACACTACAACTGTCAAGTCAGTAAGTCCTGTTTAAGGACCTTACTGTGTGAGGCAGACTAATGCTTTAGAGAAAGCAAAGAAGAGGCAGAAAGGGAGGAAACCATGTAGAGGAGCAGGAGAGCTGGCCAGTAGAGAGGAACCCTGGAGCTACTTGAATCCAAGAAGAAAGAGCAGAAGGAAGCCAAAATGGCCACAGCATATGCCCTGCTTCTCTGTCCCTACCTCTCACACCTTAGGCTCTAGGGAGATTTGCCTGGAACCTTCCATCATCTATCCAACCTACTAGGCTCCAACCCCAGCAGTGCGGCCAGCCAGACGACAGTGCAGCAGGCAGGATGCCAGTTACATTTGAATTTCAGATAAACAAGGAATGTTTTCTAGTATAATTATGTCTCACATAAATTCAAATCCATCCAGGCATCCTACATTTTTATTTTCCGTGTCTGGCAATGCTGCCCTCTGATTAGCAAGACCACAGTCTTCCCATTGTGCCTCCTCTTTCTACTGCTTATTAATCTGAGGAGGCAAGAGAAGAGCAAATTCACTGGGTGTTTGCACAGGCAGATTCTGAAGCACGGGGACTGGAAAGACTGTAGACTATACGCTCGCCTGATTCTTGGGTAAAGGCTCCCTGTGCTGCCTGTGAGAGCCTCTGGGGTCTCAGATAATCATCTTTCCCTCAGTCATTAAGCAGATAGCCGAGTACAGTCCTGCCCCATGAAATAACATCTCAGTCAATGATGGGCGGCATGTACAATGGTGGACCCATATGATCACGTAGCACTGATCCTAATAGCACTAGTCCTATTGCCTAGTGCTGCTGTGGCCACGGCGATGTTTCCATGCAACACTGCTCCTGTGCTCGTGGCGAAGTTGGTGTGAATCAACTACTGCAGTGCTGGTCAGATAAGAGCATAGTCCCTGCTACTTGGTAATGATAAGTGGCTGTGCAGCCAGATCTTGTGTTACTGGGCTTTTTATTGTTATCAGGGAGTGTACTCCTTGTGCTCGTGAAAACATCAATGGTTAAGTGAGCAAGCTGTGCCACACCAGCAGCAGCCTGGTCCACTCGTGGATGCTGCTCCTCTGAGTGTGTCGCCAGGCACCGGGGAGGACCGACCTCTCCCACCTAGGCTGTGTGGGTACACTTGATGATGCTGCAGTGAAGGCATCACCTAATGGTGCAGGTCTCAGAAACCTATGAGGGTATCCCTTTGTGCAGAAGCACATGCCAGGCCCCGAAGATACACTGAAAACAAGCTCAAAGCCTTACAAGGTACGTTGGACCTGCCACTGGGTGGCACAGGGCTATGGATTGAATGGTGTCACCTCAAACGAAACTTCAGAGTTCTAGTCCCCACAACGTAAGCTTATTTAGAAACAGGGTCCCAATAGGGATCATAGGCCAAAATAAGGCCAATCACCTTGGGGTTTAGACCCCAATCTAGTGGCCAGTGTCCTTTAAAAGGGGATATTTTTATCTCTAAAGTATGCTAAGTTTAATTCTTTGGGATAAACATTGAGGAGTGGCACAGCTGGATATAGATCCAGGCATCCCCATGTTTATAGCAGCCCAATTCAAAATACCCAAGTATGGGATTAGCCCAGGTGCCCATCAGAAGATGAATGGATAAAGAAAATGTGGAGTTATTCATCCATAAAAATGAATGAAATTATGTCATGTGCAGGAAAATGGATGGAACTGGAGAACATCACACTAAGCAAAATAAACCAGACTCAGAAAGTCAAGCATCATCTATTTTCTTTCATAGGTGGAGGCTAGAGGAAGGGGAGGCATGATATGAAAGCAGAGGGGGTCATTGGAGGAGGACCAAGGGAGAGGGAGGGGAGGGAGGGGAGGGGAGGGGGCGGGGGCGTTGGGGAGAGAAATTGATCCAATTATTTTACATTCAGATATGAATATGCCACAGTGAAATCCACTCTTCTGTATAATTAATATGCACTAATTAAAAGAGGGGTTGGGGCACAGACACACACAGAAGAAAGACAGTTTGAAAATGCAGGAAGAAAACAGCCATCCGAACTGGGGGGAATAGAGTCAGTTTCCACAAACCAAGGAACTGAGGCCAGCAGAAACCGGGAGAGAGGCAGGGAACAGACCTGTCTCTAGGACCTGGTGAGGGAGTGTGGCCCCATGGACACCCTGACCTTGACTTCCCGCCTCCAGAACTGTGAGGCTGTAAACTTGTGCTGTTCTAATTCATCTAGTTTATGAGCTAGCTCTAGAAAACTAATATGCACATTAATGACATAAAACTCTAATGGTGGGTAAAGTGATGATCCCGAGCAATAGGAAGGGTGTGAGTTAGGAGCTATTGGGGGTCAAGGTCAGCAGGTCTCTCCTGACCAGGAGATGCAGAGACCACATCCCAGAAAGCTGGACTTGCCTTGGGAGCCCAAAGAAGCTGTGGGCCCACAGGACGAGAGGCAGGGAAGAGGGAGGGCCTGTGAGCCCCAGGGGAGCAGATAAGCTGGGTCCATCCAGCAAATTGGGACTTGCCATTGGGGTTTGAATCACTCATCAGCAAAAGTCTTCCCAAAGCAGCCCTTTTGAGGATAAGATGTGTAAATACAACCTGATGAGATTAAGGCACCGCCTCACACCTCATCAGGAAGCAAGTGATGGAAATGTGGCTGATGAATGTCGAGAAGCAGTCGGAAGGCAGGAGCCCGCAGTGCTGGGGGGGCTCAGGCCTCGGGCGGGTGACGGGAAGATTTTTTAAAAGTAGGAGGGATGTGCACGCTCCTGCTCCTCCAGTGCTGTCTGGGAGGATGGATGCCCCAATTTTAGATGTCCCCTCCCTCCCAGGTCTTTTTCTGGAAATAGCCCCAGAGTCGAAAAGGACAGCGATTCCTGCTACCACAGCACATTGGAAGCGTCCCTCAAGACTACCCCGCTCTCTTTGCTGATTTTCTGCTCACTAAGCAACCTTCTGAGTTGTGACTTGTGTTCTAACTAGGTGACTTTTTCTCTAGGCTCTGTGCCAGGACTATTCACAGGAGCAGTATTCAGCTGCAAAGGGCCAGGGAGGATGGGGAAAGGCCAGTGTGCCCACACCAGGTGGACCCTGCACGCCAGGACACAGGCCCTGAGTGGCTGGGCAGAACCGGGTCAACTGGGAAGAGCAGGGGGTCCAGAGCACCCCCAAAACAGAAGCCCAGCTTGTCCAGGAGGCAGCCTTCTGTGGAACACTGGAATGTCCCAGTCCTGGGATCATCATCCACAGCGTTGGGGGCAAGCAGGTGGACAGCCCTGGGAAAGGCAGTGCCTGATGGATGGCAAGGCCAACGCCTGCTCTCAGGAAGGGCAGGGCTGCTTCAGAGTCACAACCAACTGCAGTCCTGGGGCACCGCCCTGCGGGCTCTCTCCTCTCAGCACAAGTCCTCAGGTTCTCCACATTGTCACAATGTAACAGCTGCTTGGAAAGGATGAGCAGACAGATCTTACCTACAGACAGACACACACACATCACCAAGAAAGCTTGAGGACAGCAGCCATGTTACAGCTTATATGCACACCAAAGCACCAAGTTGTAACTTTAAATATATGAAATTCCTACTTATCAACTAAACCTAAATAAAGAGGAGAAAAAGAAACAAGGATCTGGCCCATGGTTAGCTGGGCCAGGAAGCTGGGCCTCTGACCAGGCCCGTGATGCTCTCCCTGGCCTGCTCCCAGACACCACTCCCTGCTGCCAAAGCCATCCTCCCTCCCACCCTGACCCGGACCCAGGCTCCAACAGCTTGTGCAGGGAAGTTCCTTAAAGTCACTCGGCTCTGGGCCACCACTGAGAGCTGGTGAAGGCAGGAGAAGCTAGATCTCTCCGTCTGCCCACGAGGCTCCCATGGATTTCACTGGATTCAAAGCACACCTTAAATGGAGCACTCTCCTCCTACGAGTCCTGCTGGGAGGCTTTCTGACTCCCTGGAGCTCTGCCCAATGTCGGGCAAGGTGGTGGTGTCCATCTGTAGCATAGGAAGTTTGACATTTATGATCTCAAACCTGAAACTCAAATTTGGATGGTTCAACCTCCACCAGGGATTCAGCTGGATTTACAGTCCCTTCAGAGTTCCTCCGTTAGCTGGCTCCAGCAGCCTCCGTCCACCCCACCCATTCCCACAACAGTGACACCTGGGCTCAGGGGAATTACATAGCAACATCATGGTGCCGTAGAAGAGGGGAGCTTTGGAGGAGACATTTTGTACCCTGCCTGGTGTCCATGGAGGAGGACCCGACCACATGTGTGCTCTGTACCCAAAGGCCTCTCTGAAGGCTTCTTGGTGTGTACCCCAAGACACCTGCTTCAGGAAGTGGAACGGCTGCAGGCTGAGAGGCACCAAGGGTCGCCCCCCACCCGGGGAAGCTGGAGGAAAAGCCTTCTGCCTTTGGAGGGTGTTTTCGTCAGCTTTTTCACTG
Source organism: Callospermophilus lateralis (assembly GCF_048772815.1). Taxonomy (NCBI): domain Eukaryota; kingdom Metazoa; phylum Chordata; class Mammalia; order Rodentia; family Sciuridae; genus Callospermophilus; species Callospermophilus lateralis. Next base: position 160,664,766 of record NC_135309.1, on the reverse strand, counting down.
TGGTGACTAGAAGTTCTGACCAGACCAATTGTAGAGGAGGAAAAGTTTATTAGGTGCTCACAGCTTCAGGGGTCTCAGTCCACAGATGGCCAGCTCCATTGCTCTGGGCCCAAGTGAGGTGGAAAAATCATGGCAGAGTGTGTGGCAGAGAAAAGCAGCAGTGGGGATTATGGCACCAGGAAGCAGAGCTCCGCTCAACAAGGAAAAAATATAAACCCCCCAATATAAACATTCTCAGTGGCCCACCCCTTCCAGCCACACCTGCCTGCATTCAGAAACTCCCCAGTTAATCCCTATCAGGAGATTAATCCACTGATCAGGAGATTAATCCACTGATCATAACCCAATGATCTCGCCTCCACACCTTCTCGCACTGTCTCACCCATGAGCTTTGGGGGGACACCTAATCTAACCCATAACACATGGGCACCACCCTACTGACACCTTGTTTTCCGACTTTTGGTCTACAGAATTGTGGGAGAATATTACTGGTGCTTAAGGCACCCAGTTTGTGGCCATTTGTCACAATAGTCCTAGCACACAACATACTCAGAGGTCATCTTCCTGTTCTCCAAAGCTGACTTCTGACTTTCAGAAATCTCAGCCTTCCTCTTCTCTCTTAAAGCCATGAAAGATAAAATGAATAAGAGTAGAAAAGGAGTCGTGTGTAAAGTGACCCAAACTGTGCAGCTGACGACGGCGGCTCAGGCGGAGCAGACTGGCCTGGCGGAGGGAACCCAGGCCCTGCAGGTCTCCAGCAAGTCCATTGCCCAGGACCATGGCACACAAGTCCTGGTGCAAAGTGTCTGGGGCCTGGTAGGGCAGTGGGGCTCCAGCCCCTGCGGCTGTCTGAGGAAGAGGAGGAAAGGCTGTGGGAGGCAGCAGGTGGAGCACGCACACCTGTACTCCTGTTCCTCCCTTTGGCTAGATTTGAACAGAGATCATTTCTATTTACACCTGGATCAGATCAGCAGAGGAGGGCTCAGCAAAAGCCATGATGTGCACAGGGATAAATGTCCCCCAGGAAGTCAAAGAGCTTTTGGAAATGTCCTCCAGGAAATACTCACCCCAGGTGGAGAAAAAGAGGAGCCCGAGTCAGACACCATCAGACAAGGAGTTATGGCCCGGAGGAGCCTGATGTGGAGAGAAGTCGCATCAGCCCTGAGGCGGAGGCTCCTGCAGAGAGGCGAGTCAACTCCGGGCCACACTCAGCCAGGGCAGGGTGAGCTTTCAAAAGGAGGCAAAATGGTGTGCGCAAGACTAACTGTCCTGCTTATAATGGCCGGAGCCACACCCACTCCTTCCTTCACCCTCAGCTCATCCTCGCCACCCCCTCTCACGGGAACAGATGTGACCAGGAGCTGGCCCCTCTGCACCCAGGGCCCTCCCCAGTATCCAGTCTCCTCCCTCTGGGAGTGAACCCACCCGTGGCCTCACAGCCCGCTTCCTCCTGCTCCTCGTTGACCTTGAACTTGGCATCCCCACAATCAGCTCCACTCCTGGTCTTGCACAGCCACCACAGCTTTGATGACACTTTGGTGACTAAAAAAAGTCTTGGCATTATGTGGCATCCTCTGTGCCAGAACACAAGCCATGGAGGCAAGACCAAAGCTTGGGACAAGGGACACAAGGACCTGGGATGGAAACAGCCAGGTGAGCAGGGGCCTGTTCACAGCCTGGACACATCCCAACTACTGAATGCAGGAATGGCAGAGACCGGCCAGCAGCAAGGCCGAGGCAAGGTGGCCTTGGGAGCACAGGGTTCCCCTCTCTCTGCTGCACATGGGGCCACCTTGGCCTCAGAGACCGAACAAGGCTGAGCCAGGGTGAATGGATCCTTGTCAACGTAACTTTCAGCTCCAGGGCTTACAACTAAGTACCCATGACTAAGAAACGTGTGAATAAATGCACAGAAACCAGGTGTTGAGCTACAGAAGGGGCGGGATCACTTCTGAGGCAGTGACACTCCTCCACTGTGCACCTCTCATGTGGACCTGAGTCCCTGTCCCCTCCAGGGCACATGGGCAAAGGGTCCTGTTCCCAGCCCAGGACCCCTGAGAATACGACAGGTTCATCCCCGCTCTTCCTGCCATTCAAGGAGGCTCTGGAAGTCCCCAGGAGAAACTGCTGACCCGCTGCACTAGCTCTGAAAGGAGCTCCAGGACCCAGCTGTCCCTCCCTCCTGAGTCGAGGGGCCCTTCTATGTTTGTGGCAGCTGCAGCCCAGGTATATCCCCCTAAGTTAAAGGGCCAATGTTCATTTAGGTCAAGACCCAACAAGCCGCCGAGCTGTGCTGACCGTGGAGTAGAGGCAGACCCTCCACCCCAGGACCCCTGCTTTTCCGCCTCTGGGGAAGGGCATTTTGGATTTTAAGGTTTGCCTGGAAGTCTGTGGGCTGCCGTGAGTGACAAAGCAGGGTACACACCCCAGGTGGAGCCTGCTCCTCCGCAGGCTCAGGATGGTCAGGGCAGATCCCTTCTCAGGAAGTCCAGCTGCCACGGCAGCCCTCAACCCTGACCAAGGTGGGTGCTGGGTTCCCCTTGGCTGGCTTCCTCCTCGTGGCTTCTTCTGGGAGGATTTGCCACCTAGTGCTGTAGCCAGGAGGGGTGAACCGCATTCTCACGGTTAGACAGCAGGTGTGCGTCTCCTCTGGTAGTCAATTCATTACCACCCTCTCCCTCCTGCTGCCCAGTCCCTCCACATGCAATTTTTAATTGACCTGCTTTATAGTTAAAGACAGGAGGAGGAGGAGGAGGAATAGGGAGGCGTGTAGATAGTTCATTGTAAAATATTGAAACCAGAGAGGGCAATTGGCTGGTCAAAACTGAAGCCATCTCAATGTCCATTCAGGGATTATATTGATAAATGGCATAAAAATGGCTTAAGGCCATCTTTGTGATGGAGTGGTCATTACGGATTTGCCAGGTCTTTATCAACCTGGGCTGCCTCTTTCTTAAATGGAGCCGAGAAGGCTGTCTGGACAGCTGCTGGACAGATGTGAAACACTCAGGTTCGACCCTCTGGGATTCTCTGGCCTTCTTTCCCTGGTGGTTGTGAGCCACATGTAGAAACACGAGGGGCACTTCGGGGAAAGGCCAGGATGGTACTTGCATGTTTGTAGATCGGTGTTTTGTTGGGAGCATGGAGACTCCGCCCTGTGACCCGGGCCAGGAGCTGTACTCCTGGGAAACATACCAAGCACCGCTCTCCCCTGGCTTCCCCTGGGGTCATCAGCTACGCCACACATCTCCATTGGCATCTGCAGTGGTGACAGCATTGCTGTAAGATTATTGTTCTAAATTTACAGCCTGGCTTTATCCCTCCCGTATTCATAGAAAGAATAAAGCCATTTCAATATCGCTGTAAATCCTCCACTCCCGTGGAAAGGCTTAATCAAGCCACTTCCATCTGTTCTTTCTCCCAAGATGGTTACGAAATCATTTTCTTTCTGCAAGAAATAATTTTGGAAGAAAGGAAAGTCCTACATAAATTCAAAACCCATTTTGGTTACTCTGTATTTGCCAGAAAGTTCCCAGAGCTGTAGACAGTTGGTTTCAGGATTTGCGAGCAGTTCTGAACTCCATGGTCCTGAAGGAGGAGAGCAGATGCTCCCAAGGACCTGGGGCCTCCCCATTCTCTGGCAATCTCTCAAGCACAGACTGTGCCAGAATCCATCCCCTCCTGATGAGATCAAAGGGGCCAGAAGAAATTACTATGCCCGGGAAGTACTGTGGGTGGTGGGGCTGCAGGAAAGCTGGCTCACAGGAGAACCAGGTACAGAACACACACAGGAAAGCACATCCCTCCCAGAGCCCTCAACCACAGGCAAGTGGCCATTCAGCCCAGAGCACCTCCTGCCCCTCGCACTCAAATACCCCGGCACACAGCACCCAGGGCTTGGACCTGAGCCCCAGATGGGATTGCTCTCTTTCCTGGACTCCAGTGAGGCCGTGTGTGTGTATCTATTAAAGCTGGTTATATTACCTATTTTCCTCCAAGACTCCTCTATTTCCTTTTCTATCAGATGGACAATCCACATTCTCTTTTGTCTAAGGACATTTTAACTCCATTTCACCCCTTACTGTGGTATTGGTCTGAATGTCCGCATCTCCCACTCCCACCAGATTCACAAGCTGGAAACATCCCAACCCTCCAGACCATGATATTATAGAGAGTAGGACTTTGGGAGGGCCATGAGGACAGAGCCTCCATCAGTAGCATTAATGCCTTTATAAATGGGGCCCTAGGGAAGCCCCTCACCCCTCTGCCACATGAGGTTGGAGCAAGAAGATGACCATCCACTAGGAAGTGGGCCTTCACCAGACAATAGGTCTTCCGGAGCTCTGATCTTGGACTTCCAGACTCAAGAACTGTGAAAATACATCTCTGCCCTTTATAAACCACCTATAGATATTTTACTGTAGCAGCCCCAATAGACCAATAAACCCCCAATGTTATTTGGTATCTAGGCAATGATATTTTTCTGATCACTTGGTGCCAAACATGAGATGGAACCTGGGCAACTGTGTCCGTGCAGAAATGCCTGGCTGCGCCCTGAGTGCTCAGCGCATTAGAGAACTGCATGCCGAGATGCCGAGAGCAAACATCTCACGGTCAAGAGCAAGGCTCCAGAGCAAGCCGAGTCTCCGGATGCTATTCAAGCATTACTTGGACTTCCAGCCGTGGAAGGGGTCGTCTCTTTCTGGATTCAAAAGTTTCTTTCTTGAGCGAAACAGAGATGACAATTTTCCCAGCTCCTATGGAGTCCCAATAGGCAAAAATAAAATATTCTAAAAGGGGTCTGTCTTCTTTCAGTTACTCAGTGCCCACAGGGCACCTATGACAGATGGTGGCATTGATCAAGGCCGACGAGAGCAGTAGAGGAGTGGGGGGTATTGAAGGGAGGAGGTTGGTGATTCCCACGCACCTCCACTCTTCCTAGAGCCCACAGTCGTCAGCCCCAGCCCCAGGGAGGGGCACAGTGCGTATCTGTGGCACCCCTGCTGCCGGATGCCTTCTGGGGGAGCCCCACAGGCTGCCTGCTCCTGGTTGATGATTACAGTTGCAGGGCCGCTGTCTTTCTTCAAAAATTCCAGAGTATGTTGCATTCGCCTTACTCACCATCACACAAAAGGATGACTTAAGCACCCGTTTCTAGCTCATGGAGAGAATAGGGTGTGCACCCAGGATAGGGACTTTTTCAGAGAGTGACACATGCCAGTTATGAACCTCCAACAGTTCCAAAGCTTTCCGCCTTCTGGTGGGTTGATTCCGAGACTCCTGTGTGCAGGTCTTGGTTGATAGTACTTTTTTAAAAAATTGATACATCCTGAGGAAAGGTCTCAAGTGGAAGGAAGAGTGTCACACTATCGTGCATCTTATTAAAATAAACCCTCTGCTGAAGTGGATTTCACACTGATGACCATGTCTCTTCACTATTCGCAGCCTCCCCTGCACCCTTCTCTCTCTCTCTCTCTCTCTCTCTCTCTCATACACACACACACACACAACAAAGTGTTTTGCAGGTCCTTTTGCTTAGGGGAAAACATGGCCCATTTAACAAGATGATTTCTTCCATGGCTGTGCAATTTCTTTGTAGTTTATGAACAATTTTTGTCCACAGGGATTGCAGCAAATATTAGTTACAATGTAATCAGATGAAAAGAGTCAAGGTTAGAAAAACAAATCTTTTGAATTATTTTTGCAGTTTCATCATGGACCTTGTGATTTTGAGCAGTCTGTGAGCCTTGATGTCTAAAGGTCAAACTAATCTGTAGCAAAGAAGAATAGAGAATTCAGAAACTGGATTGCCACATTTTTTGTTGCTTCCTAAATCTAATTATGTGAATAAATGACTTCTCCCCGGTGCATACAGTGCTTCCTATTGAATGAGTGATATGTGGTTTTAATTTGAATGGTGCATTCGTCAGCTCTGGCCACCCTAACAAACATCGTAGATTGTGTGGCTTGAACTTCAGAAGTTCGTTTTCTCCCAGGCCTGGAGACTAGAAGTCCAATACAAGGGTGCAGCATGGTTGGGACCTGGTGAGGGTCTCTCCTGGGCGTCTAGGCAGCTTTTCTTTGGTATGTGCAAGAGGAGGAAGAGAGAGATTTTTCCCTCTTCCTCTTCATATGAGGCCACGAAGCCCAGCAGATCAGGACCAACCTTCTTGACCTCATTTAACCTTAATTACCTTCAAAGCTCTGTCTTTGAACATACTTACTTTGGGAGTTGGGCCTTCAAAACATGGATTCAGTCCACAGCATATAGCCCCTCTGCACAAGGTCCCAGGTGAGTAACTTCCAACACCCAGTATTACTTTACACACACGTGTATCAGAAAAGGAGGAGGATATCACAGAGCAGCCATTTGGTAGAGGCTCCCTGTAGAATTCACAAGTATGTAGGAGGCCCGGAGGGACCCTGTGCCCGGGTGTAAGTACCTCTCCACAGCATGAGAGAAGCCAGAAGCCTGGGAGCCCAGAGGCGAGGCCAAGCATTGGAAAGGGACACAGGTATGACAGCCTGGGGTGGCCCCCATCAGAACAGCACTTCAAGACCACTGGCCTGAGAGGAGCCCCTGAACTGCTCAGCACCCACATTAGGAAGTGAGAGGCAGGGCACGGGCAGGTGGCACCGGGAAGCATTCTATGTTCTGTTTTTATGTTTACATATGCAACGTGTACATTCATTCCAGGGTGTCTGATTCAGGGCAGGAAAAACGTGCTTTTCATCATTAACATTGCTGATGACTCCAAAATCCTTCTAGAACCATCAGTGTAGGGACACAACAGCAAACCGATCCGTCACAGAGGCATCTGAAGGCTTCCCTTGCAGGAAGCATCAGAGTGATTAACTATTTAGGTACCACTGAGCCACAATATGGATTCTTGGGCCAAATAAGCTAATTGCAATACAAACTAAATATCATTTGCTGTACTCATGAAAATGACTGGATACACAGGAAGCTTTGGAAACCACGGGTAGTTACAGTGATCTACTAATGTGTTGGCAGCAAAAGTGAAAGAATAAAAAGGGGGTTATTCCTATGATTACCATGTTCAAATAAGTCATCTTATAGATCTTCTTAAATATTTCATGAATCACCACTATAGAAATGAAAATAAAACCAAATATGTTTTCTCATAACTTCAGATAAATGCCAAAAAACATTATTATTAAGATACAGTTTCTATTGAGACTTCAGAAGCAAAACGGCGGGCTAAGAATGGGAGCCCCCAGACCCAGCTGCTCCCTCACCGGCTCTCCTCCTCCATACGTGGACTCTGGGAGTGAGGTACGTGGGATAAGAGGGAAAGGGATAAAGGGGAATTCGATTTTTGCTAAGTTGGGAGAAAAACACAATTTTACAAGAAGAGCTTATTAAAGGATTCATAGGGCGACTGCAAATTTGTTCAGAGAGAAACACTAGAATCTAAAGCACACCAGAGGCAACGCTGTGCCTGGCCTTGCTCACGCACTCCTGGGGAAGTGAAGTGCCTTGTCCTCTTTCACAGATGGCAAACACAGTGAGTCTGAAACCCCTCGGGCACCTCCGTAGGTCAATAATGAGGATCGATGATGTCAGCTGAGGCCACCCCCTGGACACACCCCTGGTGGTGTTGATCACACTTCTGCATGGGGCGTGCGGTGGTTTTGCAAGGGGACCCTTGGAAGAAGAAGTAGGTGTGAACCACTTCTTGTTTTAATTGAAAGTGAAAATAGCTTGATGGAGGTGTCCAGTGGGGGTAGAAATTGATCCCTTGAAAATCAAGTCCCCTAATCTACTGAATGGCAGAATATCACAAGAAAGTTAAAATGGCTCTTCAACCATGGAGTGGAAGTGGCTGAGCTTCCCTGAGATGGCTAAAAGTTCAGGTAGCTCTCTCCAGGCTGATCCTGACCCAACTCTAGGACCTTCCGCGAATCTCACTTGCCGGTCACAGCAGGACCACTGAGAGACACCTGAGCTGCGTCCCCAGGCCCATGGCTGTCTCCATGCGGAACAACCTGGCTCTCCAGCTGCAGGGCCCCAGCTCGCCAGCCCCCTGGCACCTCAGGAAGTCCACACTCACAATAATGTTCAAACAACGCTACAAGGGAAGACCGGGGACGGTGGTGCCACCATGGAAAAGGAAATCCGTCAGTGTGCGCAAGCGCAGACACCACGTCTTCCACACCGAGGCCCCCTCTGACCCCCCAGGGTTGTGCACTGACTGGACACCACTTCAGCTCAAAGGTTCCCCCAGGAATGTAGACACAGAGGCCCCTTGAAGGTGACACATGAGGTCTGTGACATCAGAATAGAACACAGGGTTTGGAACCAACTTGAAGAACAGAAGGTCCAGGGCCAGCTGGAGCCTGGCTCTGCAGATGTTGCATTCCCTGAAGGAGCACAGTCATGCTGGTGGGCCAGTCAGAGGGAGGTGGGACCAGACGGAGGGAGGAGCAGCCATACCCACAGGTGGAAGGGGATCCCTGTTGTAAAACAGATGCCAAACCTGGTGCCATTAGCCATCCTGCTCAGCCACCTTCTGGTTCCAGGCTCTCTAAGGGAAGTGCAAATATGCAGTCTCCCACCCAGAACGACCCGTGGGCAGATGTGAGCTGAGGACACCAGTCTCCTATGCCCCAGGCCCTGTGCCTGCTGAACCAGAGCTTTCACTGAAAGCCTTTGGTGTACCCATCAGTACTGCTACTTGGCTAATGTGAGCCACCTCTGCTCTTGGAGGGCCACTCGGAGAGCTAACAAGTCCTCAGAGGCCTCTTGGCAGATTTAATTCCTGGCCAAGGGAAAGGCCAGGCCAGGTAGCTATGCCTCTGTGTGGCTGCAGGGATGAAAGCAGGTGATTTCTCCTTGAGATGCCTACCATTGCTCTCTCTCAGGCTTCAGAAAAGAAGATAACATAGAATGGAAGGTGCTAGACCTTCACTCAACTCCTTCGCACCAGGAAAGCATGCACCCCCCATAGCAGCCCAAGAAGGCCCAAGACTCTTGAGACGCCATTCTGGACAGAGTTTTGAAAGAACTAGGAGGCTTCCAAAAGGTGGAACAAAACCCCTGATTGTTTCCTGGGAATGGGGTTCATCAAAGGGCCAAATCCACGGTGTCCAATAAGAGAGATGGAAACAAGCACACAATAGATTCTTGCATTCTTAGAAGTCACAGGTCAAGACTTTGCTGCATCAGGGTGACTCAGACATCCTCATATTTGATCTTGGTGTAGAAACCAGAAAGGAAACCAGTGAACGGAAGAGCTATGCTGTCTTTCTTTTGGTAGAACACAACTGCATCATTCAGTGTGGGGAAGTGGGCAAACAGGCGGAAGGGTAAGCTTGCATGACCCCTGACATGCCAGATTTTGAAGACCCTTGTATGACTTAGCAAGACCTTCAGATATTAGAAATGCACCTTTGATCTGATGAACCTAGATGCAAAAATCCTCAATAGAATTCTGGCGAATCAGATACAAAGGCACATCAAAAAATTGTGCACCATGATCAAGTAGGATTCATCCCTGGGATGCAAGGATGGTTCAATATACGGAAATCAATAAATGTTATTCACCACATCAATAGACTTAAAGATAAGAACCATATGATCATCTCGATAGATGCAGAAAAAGCATTCAACAAAGTACAGCATCCATTTATGTTCAAAACATTAGAAAAACTAGGGATAACAGGAACTTACCTCAACATTGTAAAAGCTATCTATGCTAAGCCTCAGGCTAGCATCATTCTGAATGGAGAAAAATTGAAGGCATTCCCTCTAAAATCTGGAACAAGACAGGGATGCCCTCTATCACCACTTCTATTCAATATAGTTCTCGAAACACTGGCCAGAGCAATTAGACAAAAGAAATTAAAGGCATAAAAATAGGAAAAGAAGAACTTAAATCATCACTATTTGCGGATGACATAATTCTATACCTAGAAGACCCAAAAGGGTCTACAAAAAAACTACTAGAACTAATAAATGAATTCAGCAAAGTGGCAGGATATAAAATCAACATGCATAAATCAAAGGCATTTCTGTACATCAGCGACAAAACTTATGAAACAGAAATGAGGAAAAACACTCCGTTCACAATATCCTCAAAAAAAATAAAATACTTGGGAATCAACCTAACAAAAGAGGTGAAAGATTTATACAATGAAAACTACAGAACCCTAAAAAGAGAAGTAGAAGAAGATCTTAGAAGATGGAAAAATATACCCTGTTCATGGATAGGCAGAACTAACATCATCAAAATGGCGATATTACCAAAAGTTCTCTATAGGTTTAATGCAATGCCAATCAAAATCCCAACGGCATTTCTTGTAGAAATAGATAAAGCAATCATGAAATTTATATGGAAAAATAAAAGACCCAGAATAGCAAAAGCAATTCTAAGCAGGAAGTGTGAATCAGGCGGTATAGCGATACCGGATTTCAAACTATATTACAGAGCAATAGTAACAAAACAGCATGGTACTGGTACCAAAACAGGCGGGTTGACCAATGGTACAGAATAGAGGACACAGAGACTAATCCACAAAGTTACAACTATCTTATATTTGATAAAGGGGCTAAAAGCATGCAATGGAGGAAGGATAGCATCTTCAACAAATGGTGTTGGGAAAACTGGAAATCCATATGCAACAAAATGAAACTGAATCCCCTCCTCTCTCCATGCACAAAAGTTAACTCAAAATGGATCAAGGAGCTTGATATCAAATCAGAGACTCTGCATCTGATAGAAGAAAAAGTTGGCTCCGATCTACATATTGTGGGGTTGGGCTCCAAATTCCTTAATAGGACACCCATAGCACAAGAGTTAATAACAAGAATCAACAAATGGGACTTACTTAAACTGAAAAGTTTTTTCTCAGCAAGAGAAACAATAAGAGAGGTAAATAGGGAGCCTACATCATAGGAACAAATTTTTACTCCCCACACTTCAGATAGAGCCCTAATATCCAGAGTATACAAAGAACTCAAAAAATTAGACAATAAGATAACAAATAACCCAATCAACAAATGGGCCAAGGACCTGAACAGACACTTCTCAGAGGAGAACATACAATCAATCAACAAGTACATGAAAAAATGCTCACCATCTCTAGCAGTCAGAGAAATGCAAATCAAAACCACCCTAAGATACCATCTCACTCCAGTAAGATTGGCAGCCATTATGAAGTCAAACAACAACAAGTTCTGGCGACGATGTGGGGAAAAGGGTACTCTTGTACATTGCTGGTGGGACTGCAAATTGGTGCGGCCAATTTGGAAAGCCGTATGGAGATTCCTGGGAAAGCTAGGAATGGAACCACCATTTGACCCAGCTATTGCCCTTCTCGGACTATTCCCTGAAGACCTTAAAAGAGCGTACTACAGGGATACTGCCACATCGATGTTCATAGCAGCACAATTCACAATAGCTAGACTGTGGAACCAACCTAGATGCCCTTCAATAGATGAATGGATAAAAAAAAAAATGTGGCATTTATACACCATGGAGTATTACATAGCACTAAAAAATGACAAAATTATGGAATTTGCAGGGGAATGGATGGCACTAGAGCAGATTATGCTTAGTGAAGCTAGCCAATCCCTAAAAAACAAATACCAAATGTCTTCTTTGATATAATGAGAGCAACTAAGAACAGAGCAGGGAGTAAGAGCAAGAGGAAAAGATTAACATTAAACAGAGACATGAGGTGGGAGGGAAAGGGAGAGAAAAGGGAAATTGCATGGAAATGAAGGGAGACCTTCGTTGTTATACAAAATTACATATAAGAGGTTGTGAGGGGAATGGGAAAATAAACAAGGAGAGGAATGAATTACAGTAGATGGGGTAGAGAGAGAAGATGGGAGGGGAGGGGAGGGGGGATAGTAGGGGATAGGAAAGGTAGCAGAATACAACAGTCACTAATAGGGCATTATGTAAAAATGTGGATGTGTAACCGATGTGATTCTGCAATCTGTATTTGGGGTAAAAATGGGAGTTCAAAACCCACTTGAATCTAATGTATGAAATATGATATGTCAAGAGCTTTGTAATGTTTTGAACAACCAATAAAAAAAAATAGAAAAAGAAAAAAAAAAGAAATGCACCTTTGACCTAAGTATTCTACCTGCAGGAATTCTTGAAGGCATTTTTGAGGTTCAGAAAAGAACAGACAATTTTACTATTATTTATAGTAATGAAAACCATAAACTGGAAACAACAAAAACACATAAATATGAAACGAGTTCTGGCACCTCAACCCAATGGTATATTATACAGCTTCCTCAAAGGATGGGAAGGTGTCCTGTGTGCTGGGTGGAAAGCTCCAGGGTGTTGTTGAGGGGGTAAATACAAGATGCACACCCTGCATAGTTCACCTAGGCTGGCAGAGCGTGGAATGTTGTGGGGGCTTCTCTGTTCAGGGCCTGTGCTGAGCATGGGAGTGGAGTGTCTCTGTTCAGGACCTGTGCTGAGCATGGGAGTGGAGTGTCTCTGTTCAGGGTCTGTGCTGAGCATGGGAGTGGGATGTCTCTGTTCAGGGTCTGTGCTGAGCATGGGAGTGGAATGTCTCTGTTCAGGGCCTGTGCTGAGCATGGGAGTGGGATGTCTCTGTTCAGGGCCTGTGCTGAGCATGGGAGTGGAGTGTCTCTGTTCAGGGTCTGTGCTGAGCATGGGAGTGGAATGTCTCTGTTCAGGGTCTGTGCTGAGCATGGGAGTGGAATGTCTCTGTTCAGGACCTGTGCTGAGCACGGGAGTGGGATGTCTCTGTTCAGGGTCTGTGCTGAGCATGGGAGTGGAATGTCTCTGTTCAGGGTCTGTGCTGAGCATGGGAGTGGAGTGTCTCTGTTCAGGACCTGTGCTGAGCACGGGAGTGGGATGTCTCTGTTCAGGGTCTGTGCTGAGCATGGGAGTGGAGTGTCTCTGTTCAGGGTCTGTGCTGAGCATGGGAGTGGAGTGTCTCTGTTCAGGGCCTGTGCTGAGCATGGGAGTGGAGTGTCTCTGTTCAGGGCCTGTGCTGAGCACGGGAGTGGAATGTCTCTGTTCAGGGCCTGTGCTGAGCATGGGAGTGGAATGTCTCTGTTCAGGACCTGTGCTGAGCATGGGAGTGGAGTGTCTCTGTTCAGGGCCTGTGCTGAGCATGGGAGTGGGATGTCTCTGTTCAGGACCTGTGCTGAGCATGGGAGTGGAGTGTCTCTGTTCAGGGCCTGTGCTGAGCATGGGAGTGGGATGTCTCTGTTCAGGACCTGTGCTGAGCATGGGAGTGGAGTGTCTCTGTTCAGGGCCTGTGCTGAGCATGGGAGTGGAGTGTCTCTCTTCAGGGCCTGTGCTGAGCATGGGAGTGGAGTGTCTCTGTTCAGGGCCTGTGCTGAGCATGGGAGTGGAGTGTCTCTGTTCAGGGTCTGTGCTGAGCATGGGAGTGGGATGTCTCTGTTCAGGACCTGTGCTGAGCATGGGAGTGGGATGTCTCTGTTCAGGGTCTGTGCTGAGCATGGGAGTGGAGTGTCTCTGTTCAGGGTCTGTGCTGAGCACGGGAGTGGAATGTCTCTGTTCAGGACCTGTGCTGAGCATGGGAGTGGAGTGTCTCTGTTCAGGGTCTGTGCTGAGCATGGGAGTGGAGTGTCTCTGTTCAGGACCTGTGCTGAGCATGGGAGTGGGATGTCTCTGTTCAGGGTCTGTGCTGAGCATGGGAGTGGAGTGTCTCTGTTCAGGGTCTGTGCTGAGCACGGGAGTGGAATGTCTCTGTTCAGGACCTGTGCTGAGCATGGGAGTGGAGTGTCTCTGTTCAGGGTCTGTGCTGAGCATGGGAGTGGAGTGTCTCTGTTCAGGGTCTGTGCTGAGCATGGGAGTGGAGTGTCTCTGTTCAGGGTCTGTGCTGAGCACGGGAGTGGAATGTCTCTGTTCAGGACCTGTGCTGAGCATGGGAGTGGAGTGTCTCTGTTCAGGGTCTGTGCTGAGCATGGGAGTGGAGTGTCTCTGTTCAGGGTCTGTGCTGAGCATGGGAGTGGAGTGTCTCTGTTCAGGGTCTGTGCTGAGCATGGGAGTGGAGTGTCTCTGTTCAGGGCCTGTGCTGAGCATGGGAGTGGAGTGTCTCTGTTCAGGACCTGTGCTGAGCATGGGAGTGGAGTGTCTCTGTTCAGGGTCTGTGCTGAGCATGGGAGTGGAGTGTCTCTGTTCAGGACCTGTGCTGAGCATGGGAGTGGAATGTCTCTGTTCAGGGTCTGTGCTGAGCACGGGAGTGGAATGTCTCTGTTCAGGGCCTGTGCTGAGCACGGGAGTGGAATGTCTCTGTTCAGGGTCTGTGCTGAGCATGGGAGTGGAATGTCTCTGTTCAGGGTCTGTGCTGAGCATGGGAGTGGAGTGTCTCTGTTCAGGGTCTGTGCTGAGCACGGGAGTGGAATGTCTCTGTTCAGGGTCTGTGCTGAGCATGGGAGTGGAGTGTCTCTGTTCAGGGTCTGTGCTGAGCACGGGAGTGGAATGTCTCTGTTCAGGGCCTGTGCTGAGCATGGGAGTGGAATGTCTCTGTTCAGGGCCTGTGCTGAGCATGGGAGTGGAATGTCTCTGTTCAGGACCTGTGCTGAGCACGGGAGTGGAATGTCTCTGTTCAGGGTCTGTGCTGAGCATGGGAGTGGAGTGTCTCTGTTCAGGGTCTGTGCTGAGCACGGGAGTGGAATGTCTCTGTTCAGGGCCTGTGCTGAGCATGGGAGTGGGATGTCTCTGTTCAGGGTCTGTGCTGAGCATGGGAGTGGAATGTCTCTGTTCAGGGTCTGTGCTGAGCATGGGAGTGGAGTGTCTCTGTTCAGGGTCTGTGCTGAGCATGGGAGTGGAATGTCTCTGTTCAGGGTCTGTGCTGAGCATGGGAGTGGAGTGTCTCTGTTCAGGGTCTGTGCTGAGCATGGGAGTGGAATGTCTCTGTTCAGGGTCTGTGCTGAGCACGGGAGTGGAATGTCTCTGTTCAGGGCCTGTGCTGAGCATGGGAGTGGAGTGTCTCTGTTCAGGGTCTGTGCTGAGCATGGGAGTGGGATGTCTCTGTTCAGGACCTGTGCTGAGCATGGGAGTGGGATGTCTCTGTTCAGGACCTGTGCTGAGCATGGGAGTGGGATGTCTCTGTTCAGGACCTGTGCTGAGCATGGGAGTGGGATGTCTCTGTTCAGGACCTGTGCTGAGCATGGGAGTGGAATGTCTCTGTTCAGGACCTGTGCTGAGCATGGGAGTGGAGTGTCTCTGTTCAGGGCCTGTGCTGAGCATGGGAGTGGAGTGTCTCTGTTCAGGGCCTGTGCTGAGCATGGGAGTGGAATGTCTCTGTCCAGGCCTGTGCTGAGCATGGGAGTGGAGTGTCTCTGTTCAGGGTCTGTGCTGAGCATGGGAGTGGAATGTCTCTGTCCAGGCCTGTGCTGAGCATGGGAGTGGAATGTCTCTGTTCAGGGTCTGTGCTGAGCATGGGAGTGGAGTGTCTCTGTTCAGGGTCTGTGCTGAGCATGGGAGTGGGATGTCTCTGTTCAGGACCTGTGCTGAGCATGGGAGTGGAGTGTCTCTGTTCAGGGTCTGTGCTGAGCATGGGAGTGGAATGTCTCTGTCCAGGCCTGTGCTGAGCATGGGAGTGGAGTGTCTCTGTTCAGGGTCTGTGCTGAGCATGGGAGTGGAGTGTCTCTGTTCAGGGTCTGTGCTGAGCATGGGAGTGGAGTGTCTCTGTTCAGGGCCTGTGCTGAGCATGGGAGTGGAGTGTCTCTGTTCAGGGTCTGTGCTGAGCATGGGAGTGGAGTGTCTCTGTTCAGGGTCTGTGCTGAGCATGGGAGTGGAGTGTCTCTGTTCAGGGCCTGTGCTGAGCATGGGAGTGGAGTGTCTCTGTTCAGGACCTGTGCTGAGCATGGGAGTGGGATGTCTCTGTTCAGGACCTGTGCTGAGCATGGGAGTGGAGTGTCTCTGTTCAGGGTCTGTGCTGAGCATGGGAGTGGGATGTCTCTGTTCAGGACCTGTGCTGAGCATGGGAGTGGAGTGTCTCTGTTCAGGGCCTGTGCTGAGCATGGGAGTGGAGTGTCTCTGTTCAGGGTCTGTGCTGAGCATGGGAGTGGAGTGTCTCTGTTCAGGACCTGTGCTGAGCATGGGAGTGGAATGTCTCTGTTCAGGGTCTGTGCTGAGCATGGGAGTGGAGTGTCTCTGTTCAGGGTCTGTGCTGAGCACGGGAGTGGAATGTCTCTGTTCAGGGTCTGTGCTGAGCATGGGAGTGGAGTGTCTCTGTTCAGGGTCTGTGCTGAGCACGGGAGTGGAATGTCTCTGTTCAGGGCCTGTGCTGAGCATGGGAGTGGGATGTCTCTGTTCAGGGTCTGTGCTGAGCATGGGAGTGGAATGTCTCTGTTCAGGGTCTGTGCTGAGCATGGGAGTGGAGTGTCTCTGTTCAGGGTCTGTGCTGAGCATGGGAGTGGAATGTCTCTGTTCAGGGTCTGTGCTGAGCATGGGAGTGGAGTGTCTCTGTTCAGGGTCTGTGCTGAGCATGGGAGTGGAATGTCTCTGTTCAGGGTCTGTGCTGAGCACGGGAGTGGAATGTCTCTGTTCAGGGCCTGTGCTGAGCATGGGAGTGGAGTGTCTCTGTTCAGGGTCTGTGCTGAGCATGGGAGTGGGATGTCTCTGTTCAGGACCTGTGCTGAGCATGGGAGTGGGATGTCTCTGTTCAGGACCTGTGCTGAGCATGGGAGTGGGATGTCTCTGTTCAGGACCTGTGCTGAGCATGGGAGTGGGATGTCTCTGTTCAGGACCTGTGCTGAGCATGGGAGTGGGATGTCTCTGTTCAGGACCTGTGCTGAGCATGGGAGTGGAATGTCTCTGTTCAGGACCTGTGCTGAGCATGGGAGTGGAATGTCTCTGTTCAGGACCTGTGCTGAGCATGGGAGTGGAGTGTCTCTGTTCAGGGCCTGTGCTGAGCATGGGAGTGGAGTGTCTCTGTTCAGGGCCTGTGCTGAGCATGGGAGTGGAGTGTCTCTGTTCAGGGTCTGTGCTGAGCATGGGAGTGGAATGTCTCTGTCCAGGCCTGTGCTGAGCATGGGAGTGGAATGTCTCTGTTCAGGGTCTGTGCTGAGCATGGGAGTGGAGTGTCTCTGTTCAGGGTCTGTGCTGAGCATGGGAGTGGAGTGTCTCTGTTCAGGGTCTGTGCTGAGCATGGGAGTGGAGTGTCTCTGTTCAGGGTCTGTGCTGAGCATGGGAGTGGGATGTCTCTGTTCAGGGTCTGTGCTGAGCATGGGAGTGGAGTGTCTCTGTTCAGGGTCTGTGCTGAGCATGGGAGTGGGATGTCTCTGTTCAGGGTCTGTGCTGAGCATGGGAGTGGAGTGTCTCTGTTCAGGGTCTGTGCTGAGCATGGGAGTGGAGTGTCTCTGTTCAGGGTCTGTGCTGAGCATGGGAGTGGAGTGTCTCTGTTCAGGGTCTGTGCTGAGCATGGGAGTGGGATGTCTCTGTTCAGGGTCTGTGCTGAGCATGGGAGTGGAGTGTCTCTGTTCAGGGTCTGTGCTGAGCATGGGAGTGGAGTGTCTCTGTTCAGGGCCTGTGCTGAGCATGGGAGTGGAATGTCTCTGTTCAGGGTCTGTGCTGAGCATGGGAGTGGAGTGTCTCTGTCCAGGGTCTGTGCTGAGCATGGGAGTGGGATGTCTCTGTTCAGGGTCTGTGCTGAGCATGGGAGTGGAGTGTCTCTGTTCAGGACCTGTGCTGAGCATGGGAGTGGAGTGTCTCTGTTCAGGGTCTGTGCTGAGCATGGGAGTGGAGTGTCTCTGTTCAGGGCCTGTGCTGAGCATGGGAGTGGGATGTCTCTGTTCAGGACCTGTGCTGAGCATGGGAGTGGAGTGTCTCTGTTCAGGGTCTGTGCTGAGCATGGGAGTGGAGTGTCTCTGTTCAGGGCCTGTGCTGAGCATGGGAGTGGAATGTCTCTGTTCAGGGTCTGTGCTGAGCACGGGAGTGGAGTGTCTCTGTTCAGGGTCTGTGCTGAGCATGGGAGTGGAGTGTCTCTGTTCAGGGCCTGTGCTGAGCATGGGAGTGGAATGTCTCTGTTCAGGGTCTGTGCTGAGCACGGGAGTGGAGTGTCTCTGTCCAGGGTCTGTGCTGAGCATGGGAGTGGAGTGTCTCTGTTCAGGGTCTGTGCTGAGCATGGGAGTGGAATGTCTCTGTTCAGGGTCTGTGCTGAGCATGGGAGTGGAGTGTCTCTGTTCAGGACCTGTGCTGAGCATGGGAGTGGGATGTCTCTGTTCAGGGTCTGTGCTGAGCATGGGAGTGGAGTGTCTCTGTTCAGGGTCTGTGCTGAGCATGGGAGTGGAGTGTCTCTGTTCAGGGTCTGTGCTGAGCATGGGAGTGGAATGTCTCTGTTCAGGGCCTGTGCTGAGCATGGGAGTGGGATGTCTCTGTTCAGGGTCTGTGCTGAGCATGGGAGTGGAGTGTCTCTGTTCAGGACCTGTGCTGAGCATGGGAGTGGAGTGTCTCTGTTCAGGGTCTGTGCTGAGCATGGGAGTGGAATGTCTCTGTTCAGGGTCTGTGCTGAGCATGGGAGTGGAGTGTCTCTGTTCAGGACCTGTGCTGAGCATGGGAGTGGAATGTCTCTGTTCAGGGTCTGTGCTGAGCATGGGAGTGGAATGTCTCTGTTCAGGGTCTGTGCTGAGCATGGGAGTGGAGTGTCTCTGTTCAGGGTCTGTGCTGAGCATGGGAGTGGAGTGTCTCTGTTCAGGGTCTGTGCTGAGCATGGGAGTGGGATGTCTCTCTTCAGGGCCTGTGCTGAGCATGGGAGTGGAGTGTCTCTGTTCAGGACCTGTGCTGAGCATGGGAGTGGAGTGTCTCTGTTCAGGGTCTGTGCTGAGCACGGGAGTGGAATGTCTCTGTTCAGGGTCTGTGCTGAGCATGGGAGTGGAATGTCTCTGTTCAGGGCCTGTGCTGAGCATGGGAGTGGAATGTCTCTGTTCAGGGTCTGTGCTGAGCATGGGAGTGGAGTGTCTCTGTTCAGGGTCTGTGCTGAGCATGGGAGTGGAGTGTCTCTGTTCAGGGCCTGTGCTGAGCATGGGAGTGGAGTGTCTCTGTTCAGGACCTGTGCTGAGCATGGGAGTGGAATGTCTCTGTTCAGGGTCTGTGCTGAGCATGGGAGTGGAGTGTCTCTGTTCAGGGTCTGTGCTGAGCATGGGAGTGGAGTGTCTCTGTTCAGGGCCTGTGCTGAGCATGGGAGTGGAATGTCTCTGTTCAGGGTCTGTGCTGAGCATGGGAGTGGAGTGTCTCTGTCCAGGGTCTGTGCTGAGCATGGGAGTGGAGTGTCTCTGTTCAGGGTCTGTGCTGAGCATGGGAGTGGAATGTCTCTGTTCAGGGTCTGTGCTGAGCATGGGAGTGGAGTGTCTCTGTTCAGGACCTGTGCTGAGCATGGGAGTGGAGTGTCTCTGTTCAGGGCCTGTGCTGAGCATGGGAGTGGAGTGTCTCTGTTCAGGGCCTGTGCTGAGCATGGGAGTGGAATGTCTCTGTTCAGGGTCTGTGCTGAGCATGGGAGTGGAGTGTCTCTGTCCAGGGTCTGTGCTGAGCATGGGAGTGGAGTGTCTCTGTTCAGGGTCTGTGCTGAGCATGGGAGTGGAATGTCTCTGTTCAGGGTCTGTGCTGAGCATGGGAGTGGAGTGTCTCTGTTCAGGACCTGTGCTGAGCATGGGAGTGGAGTGTCTCTGTTCAGGGCCTGTGCTGAGCATGGGAGTGGAGTGTCT
Organism: Callospermophilus lateralis; assembly: GCF_048772815.1. NCBI lineage: Eukaryota > Metazoa > Chordata > Mammalia > Rodentia > Sciuridae > Callospermophilus > Callospermophilus lateralis. The sequence continues at coordinate 160,645,070 of NC_135309.1, read as the reverse complement.
CTGTTCAGGGCCTGTGCTGAGCATGGGAGTGGAATGTCTCTGTTCAGGGTCTGTGCTGAGCACGGGAGTGGAGTGTCTCTGTCCAGGGTCTGTGCTGAGCATGGGAGTGGAGTGTCTCTGTTCAGGGTCTGTGCTGAGCATGGGAGTGGAATGTCTCTGTTCAGGGTCTGTGCTGAGCATGGGAGTGGAGTGTCTCTGTTCAGGACCTGTGCTGAGCATGGGAGTGGAGTGTCTCTGTTCAGGGTCTGTGCTGAGCATGGGAGTGGAGTGTCTCTGTTCAGGGCCTGTGCTGAGCATGGGAGTGGAGTGTCTCTGTTCAGGACCTGTGCTGAGCATGGGAGTGGAATGTCTCTGTTCAGGGTCTGTGCTGAGCATGGGAGTGGAGTGTCTCTGTTCAGGGTCTGTGCTGAGCATGGGAGTGGAGTGTCTCTGTTCAGGGCCTGTGCTGAGCATGGGAGTGGAATGTCTCTGTTCAGGGTCTGTGCTGAGCATGGGAGTGGAGTGTCTCTGTCCAGGGTCTGTGCTGAGCATGGGAGTGGAGTGTCTCTGTTCAGGGTCTGTGCTGAGCATGGGAGTGGAATGTCTCTGTTCAGGGTCTGTGCTGAGCATGGGAGTGGAGTGTCTCTGTTCAGGGTCTGTGCTGAGCATGGGAGTGGAGTGTCTCTGTTCAGGGCCTGTGCTGAGCATGGGAGTGGAGTGTCTCTGTTCAGGACCTGTGCTGAGCATGGGAGTGGAATGTCTCTGTTCAGGGTCTGTGCTGAGCATGGGAGTGGAGTGTCTCTGTTCAGGACCTGTGCTGAGCATGGGAGTGGAGTGTCTCTGTTCAGGGTCTGTGCTGAGCATGGGAGTGGAGTGTCTCTGTTCAGGGTCTGTGCTGAGCATGGGAGTGGAGTGTCTCTGTTCAGGGTCTGTGCTGAGCATGGGAGTGGAGTGTCTCTGTTCAGGGCCTGTGCTGAGCATGGGAGTGGAGTGTCTCTGTTCAGGGTCTGTGCTGAGCATGGGAGTGGAGTGTCTCTGTTCAGGGTCTGTGCTGAGCATGGGAGTGGAGTGTCTCTGTTCAGGGCCTGTGCTGAGCATGGGAGTGGAGTGTCTCTGTTCAGGACCTGTGCTGAGCATGGGAGTGGAGTGTCTCTGTTCAGGGTCTGTGCTGAGCATGGGAGTGGAGTGTCTCTGTTCAGGACCTGTGCTGAGCATGGGAGTGGAATGTCTCTGTTCAGGGTCTGTGCTGAGCATGGGAGTGGAGTGTCTCTGTTCAGGGTCTGTGCTGAGCACGGGAGTGGAATGTCTCTGTTCAGGGTCTGTGCTGAGCATGGGAGTGGAGTGTCTCTGTTCAGGGTCTGTGCTGAGCATGGGAGTGGAGTGTCTCTGTTCAGGGTCTGTGCTGAGCATGGGAGTGGGATGTCTCTGTTCAGGACCTGTGCTGAGCATGGGAGTGGGATGTCTCTGTTCAGGACCTGTGCTGAGCATGGGAGTGGAGTGTCTCTGTTCAGGACCTGTGCTGAGCATGGGAGTGGAGTGTCTCTGTTCAGGGTCTGTGCTGAGCATGGGAGTGGGATGTCTCTGTTCAGGACCTGTGCTGAGCATGGGAGTGGGATGTCTCTGTTCAGGACCTGTGCTGAGCATGGGAGTGGGATGTCTCTGTTCAGGGCCTGTGCTGAGCATGGGAGTGGAATGTCTCTGTTCAGGGCCTGTGCTGAGCATGGGAGTGGAGTGTCTCTGTTCAGGGCCTGTGCTGAGCATGGGAGTGGAATGTCTCTGTCCAGGCCTGTGCTGAGCATGGGAGTGGAGTGTCTCTGTTCAGGCCTGTGCTGAGCATGGGAGTGGAATGTCTCTGTCCAGGCCTGTGCTGAGCATGGGAGTGGAATGTCTCTGTCCAGGGTCTGTGCTGAGCATGGGAGTGGAGTGTCTCTGTTCAGGGTCTGTGCTGAGCATGGGAGTGGAATGTCTCTGTTCAGGGCCTGTGCTGAGCATGGGAGTGGAGTGTCTCTGTTCAGGGTCTGTGCTGAGCATGGGAGTGGAGTGTCTCTGTTCAGGGTCTGTGCTGAGCATGGGAGTGGAGTGTCTCTGTTCAGGGTCTGTGCTGAGCATGGGAGTGGAGTGTCTCTGTTCAGGACCTGTGCTGAGCATGGGAGTGGAATGTCTCTGTTCAGGGTCTGTGCTGAGCATGGGAGTGGAATGTCTCTGTTCAGGGTCTGTGCTGAGCATGGGAGTGGAGTGTCTCTGTTCAGGGCCTGTGCTGAGCATGGGAGTGGAGTGTCTCTGTTCAGGACCTGTGCTGAGCATGGGAGTGGAATGTCTCTGTTCAGGGCCTGTGCTGAGCATGGGAGTGGAGTGTCTCTGTTCAGGACCTGTGCTGAGCATGGGAGTGGAGTGTCTCTGTTCAGGGTCTGTGCTGAGCATGGGAGTGGAGTGTCTCTGTTCAGGACCTGTGCTGAGCATGGGAGTGGAGTGTCTCTGTTCAGGGTCTGTGCTGAGCATGGGAGTGGAGTGTCTCTGTTCAGGGTCTGTGCTGAGCATGGGAGTGGAGTGTCTCTGTTCAGGGTCTGTGCTGAGCATGGGAGTGGAGTGTCTCTGTTCAGGGCCTGTGCTGAGCATGGGAGTGGAGTGTCTCTGTTCAGGACCTGTGCTGAGCATGGGAGTGGAGTGTCTCTGTTCAGGGTCTGTGCTGAGCATGGGAGTGGAGTGTCTCTGTTCAGGACCTGTGCTGAGCATGGGAGTGGAATGTCTCTGTTCAGGGTCTGTGCTGAGCATGGGAGTGGAGTGTCTCTGTTCAGGGTCTGTGCTGAGCACGGGAGTGGAATGTCTCTGTTCAGGGTCTGTGCTGAGCATGGGAGTGGAGTGTCTCTGTTCAGGGTCTGTGCTGAGCACGGGAGTGGAATGTCTCTGTTCAGGGCCTGTGCTGAGCATGGGAGTGGGATGTCTCTGTTCAGGGTCTGTGCTGAGCATGGGAGTGGAATGTCTCTGTTCAGGGTCTGTGCTGAGCATGGGAGTGGAGTGTCTCTGTTCAGGGTCTGTGCTGAGCATGGGAGTGGAATGTCTCTGTTCAGGGTCTGTGCTGAGCATGGGAGTGGAGTGTCTCTGTTCAGGGTCTGTGCTGAGCACGGGAGTGGAATGTCTCTGTTCAGGGCCTGTGCTGAGCATGGGAGTGGAGTGTCTCTGTTCAGGGTCTGTGCTGAGCATGGGAGTGGGATGTCTCTGTTCAGGACCTGTGCTGAGCATGGGAGTGGGATGTCTCTGTTCAGGACCTGTGCTGAGCATGGGAGTGGGATGTCTCTGTTCAGGGTCTGTGCTGAGCACGGGAGTGGAATGTCTCTGTTCAGGCCTGTGCTGAGCATGGGAGTGGAGTGTCTCTGTTCAGGGTCTGTGCTGAGCATGGGAGTGGGATGTCTCTGTTCAGGACCTGTGCTGAGCATGGGAGTGGGATGTCTCTGTTCAGGACCTGTGCTGAGCATGGGAGTGGGATGTCTCTGTTCAGGGTCTGTGCTGAGCACGGGAGTGGAATGTCTCTGTTCAGGCCTGTGCTGAGCATGGGAGTGGAGTGTCTCTGTTCAGGGCCTGTGCTGAGCACAGGAGTGGAATGTCTCTGTCCAGGCCTGTGCTGAGCATGGGAGTGGAGTGTCTCTGTTCAGGGTCTGTGCTGAGCATGGGAGTGGAGTGTCTCTGTTCAGGGTCTGTGCTGAGCATGGGAGTGGAGTGTCTCTGTCCAGGCCTGTGCTGAGCATGGGAGTGGAGTGTCTCTGTTCAGGGTCTGTGCTGAGCATGGGAGTGGAGTGTCTCTGTTCAGGGCCTGTGCTGAGCATGGGAGTGGGATGTCTCTGTTCAGGGTCTGTGCTGAGCATGGGAGTGGAATGTCTCTGTTCAGGGTCTGTGCTGAGCATGGGAGTGGAGTGTCTCTGTTCAGGGCCTGTGCTGAGCATGGGAGTGGAGTGTCTCTGTTCAGGACCTGTGCTGAGCATGGGAGTGGAGTGTCTCTGTTCAGGGTCTGTGCTGAGCATGGGAGTGGAGTGTCTCTGTTCAGGACCTGTGCTGAGCATGGGAGTGGAATGTCTCTGTTCAGGGTCTGTGCTGAGCATGGGAGTGGAGTGTCTCTGTTCAGGGTCTGTGCTGAGCACGGGAGTGGAATGTCTCTGTTCAGGGTCTGTGCTGAGCATGGGAGTGGAGTGTCTCTGTTCAGGGTCTGTGCTGAGCACGGGAGTGGAATGTCTCTGTTCAGGGCCTGTGCTGAGCATGGGAGTGGGATGTCTCTGTTCAGGGTCTGTGCTGAGCATGGGAGTGGAATGTCTCTGTTCAGGGTCTGTGCTGAGCATGGGAGTGGAATGTCTCTGTTCAGGGCCTGTGCTGAGCATGGGAGTGGAGTGTCTCTGTTCAGGGCCTGTGCTGAGCATGGGAGTGGAGTGTCTCTGTTCAGGGTCTGTGCTGAGCATGGGAGTGGAATGTCTCTGTTCAGGGTCTGTGCTGAGCATGGGAGTGGAGTGTCTCTGTTCAGGGTCTGTGCTGAGCATGGGAGTGGAATGTCTCTGTTCAGGGTCTGTGCTGAGCACGGGAGTGGAATGTCTCTGTTCAGGGCCTGTGCTGAGCATGGGAGTGGAGTGTCTCTGTCCAGGGTCTGTGCTGAGCATGGGAGTGGAGTGTCTCTGTTCAGGGTCTGTGCTGAGCATGGGAGTGGAATGTCTCTGTTCAGGGTCTGTGCTGAGCATGGGAGTGGAGTGTCTCTGTTCAGGACCTGTGCTGAGCATGGGAGTGGATGTCTCTGTTCAGGGTCTGTGCTGAGCATGGGAGTGGGATGTCTCTGTTCAGGGTCTGTGCTGAGCATGGGAGTGGAGTGTCTCTGTCCAGGGTCTGTGCTGAGCATGGGAGTGGAGTGTCTCTGTTCAGGGTCTGTGCTGAGCATGGGAGTGGAATGTCTCTGTTCAGGGTCTGTGCTGAGCATGGGAGTGGAGTGTCTCTGTTCAGGACCTGTGCTGAGCATGGGAGTGGATGTCTCTGTTCAGGACCTGTGCTGAGCATGGGAGTGGGATGTCTCTGTTCAGGGTCTGTGCTGAGCATGGGAGTGGAGTGTCTCTGTTCAGGGTCTGTGCTGAGCATGGGAGTGGAATGTCTCTGTTCAGGGCCTGTGCTGAGCATGGGAGTGGAATGTCTCTGTTCAGGGTCTGTGCTGAGCATGGGAGTGGAGTGTCTCTGTTCAGGGTCTGTGCTGAGCATGGGAGTGGAGTGTCTCTGTTCAGGGCCTGTGCTGAGCATGGGAGTGGAGTGTCTCTGTTCAGGACCTGTGCTGAGCATGGGAGTGGAATGTCTCTGTTCAGGGTCTGTGCTGAGCATGGGAGTGGAGTGTCTCTGTTCAGGGTCTGTGCTGAGCATGGGAGTGGAGTGTCTCTGTTCAGGGCCTGTGCTGAGCATGGGAGTGGAATGTCTCTGTTCAGGGTCTGTGCTGAGCATGGGAGTGGAGTGTCTCTGTCCAGGGTCTGTGCTGAGCATGGGAGTGGAGTGTCTCTGTTCAGGGTCTGTGCTGAGCATGGGAGTGGAATGTCTCTGTTCAGGGTCTGTGCTGAGCATGGGAGTGGAGTGTCTCTGTTCAGGACCTGTGCTGAGCATGGGAGTGGAGTGTCTCTGTTCAGGGCCTGTGCTGAGCATGGGAGTGGAGTGTCTCTGTTCAGGGCCTGTGCTGAGCATGGGAGTGGAATGTCTCTGTTCAGGGTCTGTGCTGAGCATGGGAGTGGAGTGTCTCTGTCCAGGGTCTGTGCTGAGCATGGGAGTGGAGTGTCTCTGTTCAGGGTCTGTGCTGAGCATGGGAGTGGAATGTCTCTGTTCAGGGTCTGTGCTGAGCATGGGAGTGGAGTGTCTCTGTTCAGGACCTGTGCTGAGCATGGGAGTGGAGTGTCTCTGTTCAGGGCCTGTGCTGAGCATGGGAGTGGAGTGTCTCTGTTCAGGGCCTGTGCTGAGCATGGGAGTGGAATGTCTCTGTTCAGGGTCTGTGCTGAGCACGGGAGTGGAGTGTCTCTGTCCAGGGTCTGTGCTGAGCATGGGAGTGGAGTGTCTCTGTTCAGGGTCTGTGCTGAGCATGGGAGTGGAATGTCTCTGTTCAGGGTCTGTGCTGAGCATGGGAGTGGAGTGTCTCTGTTCAGGACCTGTGCTGAGCATGGGAGTGGAGTGTCTCTGTTCAGGGTCTGTGCTGAGCATGGGAGTGGAGTGTCTCTGTTCAGGGCCTGTGCTGAGCATGGGAGTGGAGTGTCTCTGTTCAGGACCTGTGCTGAGCATGGGAGTGGAATGTCTCTGTTCAGGGTCTGTGCTGAGCATGGGAGTGGAGTGTCTCTGTTCAGGACCTGTGCTGAGCATGGGAGTGGAGTGTCTCTGTTCAGGACCTGTGCTGAGCATGGGAGTGGAGTGTCTCTGTTCAGGGTCTGTGCTGAGCATGGGAGTGGGATGTCTCTGTTCAGGGTCTGTGCTGAGCATGGGAGTGGAGTGTCTCTGTTCAGGGCCTGTGCTGAGCATGGGAGTGGAATGTCTCTGTTCAGGGTCTGTGCTGAGCATGGGAGTGGAGTGTCTCTGTTCAGGACCTGTGCTGAGCACGGGAGTGGGATGTCTCTGTTCAGGGTCTGTGCTGAGCATGGGAGTGGAATGTCTCTGTTCAGGGTCTGTGCTGAGCACGGGAGTGGAATGTCTCTGTTCAGGGCCTGTGCTGAGCATGGGAGTGGAGTGTCTCTGTTCAGGACCTGTGCTGAGCACGGGAGTGGGATGTCTCTGTTCAGGGTCTGTGCTGAGCACGGGAGTGGAATGTCTCTGTTCAGGGCCTGTGCTGAGCATGGGAGTGGAGTGTCTCTGTTCAGGACCTGTGCTGAGCACGGGAGTGGGATGTCTCTGTTCAGGGTCTGTGCTGAGCATGGGAGTGGGATGTCTCTGTTCAGGGTCTGTGCTGAGCACGGGAGTGGAATGTCTCTGTTCAGGGCCTGTGCTGAGCATGGGAGTGGAGTGTCTCTGTTCAGGACCTGTGCTGAGCACGGGAGTGGGATGTCTCTGTTCAGGGTCTGTGCTGAGCACGGGAGTGGAATGTCTCTGTTCAGGGCCTGTGCTGAGCATGGGAGTGGAGTGTCTCTGTTCAGGACCTGTGCTGAGCATGGGAGTGGAATGTCTCTGTTCAGGGTCTGTGCTGAGCATGGGAGTGGAGTGTCTCTGTTCAGGACCTGTGCTGAGCATGGGAGTGGAATGTCTCTGTTCAGGCCTGTGCTGAGCATGGGAGTGGAATGTCTCTGTTCAGGACCTGTGCTGAGCATGGGAGTGGAATGTCTCTGTTCAGGACCTGTGCTGAGCATGGGAGTGGAATGTCTCTGTTCAGGCCTGTGCTGAGCATGGGAGTGGAGTGTCTCTGTTCAGGGTCTGTGCTGAGCATGGGAGTGGAGTGTCTCTGTTCAGGGTCTGTGCTGAGCATGGGAGTGGAATGTCTCTGTTCAGGCCTGTGCTGAGCATGGGAGTGGAGTGTCTCTGTTCAGGACCTGTGCTGAGCATGGGAGTGGGATGTCTCTGTTCAGGGCCTGTGCTGAGCATGGGAGTGGAATGTCTCTGTTCAGGACCTGTGCTGAGCATGGGAGTGGAATGTCTCTGTTCAGGCCTGTGCTGAGCATGGGAGTGGAGTGTCTCTGTTCAGGGTCTGTGCTGAGCATGGGAGTGGAGTGTCTCTGTTCAGGGCCTGTGCTGAGCATGGGAGTGGAGTGTCTCTGTTCAGGGCCTGTGCTGAGCATGGGAGTGGAGTGTCTCTGTTCAGGGTCTGTGCTGAGCACGGGAGTGGAGTGTCTCTGTTCAGGGCCTGTGCTGAGCACGGGAGTGGGAGTGTCTCTGTTCAGGGTCTGTGCTGAGCATGGGAGTGGAGTGTCTCTGTTCAGGGTCTGTGCTGAGCATGGGAGTGGAGTGTCTCTGTTCAGGGTCTGTGCTGAGCACGGGAGTGGAGTGTCTCTGTTCAGGGTCTGTGCTGAGCATGGGAGTGGAGTGTCTCTGTTCAGGGCCTGTGCTGAGCATGGGAGTGGGATGTCTCTGTTCAGGGTCTGTGCTGAGCACGGGAGTGGAGTGTCTCTGTTCAGGGTCTGTGCTGAGCATGGGAGTGGAGTGTCTCTGTTCAGGGTCTGTGCTGAGCACGGGAGTGGGAGTGTCTCTGTTCAGGGTCTGTGCTGAGCACGGGAGTGGAGTGTCTCTGTTCAGGGTCTGTGCTGAGCATGGGAGTGGAGTGTCTCTGTTCAGGGTCTGTGCTGAGCACGGGAGTGGGAGTGTCTCTGTTCAGGGTCTGTGCTGAGCACGGGAGTGGAGTGTCTCTGTTCAGGGTCTGTGCTGAGCATGGGAGTGGAGTGTCTCTGTTCAGGGTCTGTGCTGAGCACGGGAGTGGGAGTGTCTCTGTTCAGGGTCTGTGCTGAGCACGGGAGTGGAGTGTCTCTGTTCAGGGTCTGTGCTGAGCATGGGAGTGGAGTGTCTCTGTTCAGGGTCTGTGCTGAGCACGGGAGTGGGAGTGTCTCTGTTCAGGGTCTGTGCTGAGCACGGGAGTGGAGTGTCTCTGTTCAGGGTCTGTGCTGAGCATGGGAGTGGAGTGTCTCTGTTCAGGGTCTGTGCTGAGCACGGGAGTGGGAGTGTCTCTGTTCAGGGTCTGTGCTGAGCACGGGAGTGGAGTGTCTCTGTTCAGGGTCTGTGCTGAGCATGGGAGTGGAGTGTCTCTGTTCAGGGTCTGTGCTGAGCATGGGAGTGGAATGTCTCTGTTCAGGGTCTGTGCTGAGCATGGGAGTGGAGTGTCTCTGTTCAGGGTCTGTGCTGAGCATGGGAGTGGAGTGTCTCTGTTCAGGACCTGTGCTGAGCATGGGAGTGGAGTGTCTCTGTTCAGGGTCTGTGCTGAGCATGGGAGTGGAGTGTCTCTGTTCAGGGCCTGTGCTGAGCATGGGAGTGGAATGTCTCTGTTCAGGGCCTGTGCTGAGCATGGGAGTGGAGTGTCTCTGTTCAGGACCTGTGCTGAGCACGGGAGTGGGATGTCTCTGTTCAGGGTCTGTGCTGAGCACGGGAGTGGAGTGTCTCTGTTCAGGGTCTGTGCTGAGCATGGGAGTGGAATGTCTCTGTTCAGGGCCTGTGCTGAGCATGGGAGTGGGATGTCTCTGTTCAGGGTCTGTGCTGAGCATGGGAGTGGAATGTCTCTGTTCAGGGTCTGTGCTGAGCATGGGAGTGGAGTGTCTCTGTTCAGGGCCTGTGCTGAGCATGGGAGTGGAATGTCTCTGTTCAGGACCTGTGCTGAGCATGGGAGTGGAGTGTCTCTGTTCAGGGCCTGTGCTGAGCATGGGAGTGGAATGTCTCTGTTCAGGCCTGTGCTGAGCATGGGAGTGGAATGTCTCTGTTCAGGACCTGTGCTGAGCATGGGAGTGGAATGTCTCTGTTCAGGACCTGTGCTGAGCATGGGAGTGGAATGTCTCTGTTCAGGGTCTGTGCTGAGCATGGGAGTGGAGTGTCTCTGTTCAGGACCTGTGCTGAGCATGGGAGTGGAGTGTCTCTGTTCAGGGTCTGTGCTGAGCATGGGAGTGGAGTGTCTCTGTTCAGGGCCTGTGCTGAGCACGGGAGTGGAATGTCTCTGTTCAGGACCTGTGCTGAGCACGGGAGTGGAGTGTCTCTGTTCAGGGCCTGTGCTGAGCATGGGAGTGGAATGTCTCTGTTCAGGACCTGTGCTGAGCACGGGAGTGGAGTGTCTCTGTTCAGGGCCTGTGCTGAGCATGGGAGTGGAATGTCTCTGTCCAGGCCTGTGCTGAGCATGGGAGTGGAGTGTCTCTGTTCAGGGTCTGTGCTGAGCATGGGAGTGGGATGTCTCTGTTCAGGGCCTGTGCTGAGCATGGGAGTGGGATGTCTCTGTTCAGGGTCTGTGCTGAGCATGGGAGTGGAGTGTCTCTGTTCAGGACCTGTGCTGAGCATGGGAGTGGAGTGTCTCTGTTCAGGGCCTGTGCTGAGCATGGGAGTGGGATGTCTCTGTTCAGGGTCTGTGCTGAGCATGGGAGTGGAGTGTCTCTGTTCAGGGCCTGTGCTGAGCATGGGAGTGGGATGTCTCTGTTCAGGGCCTGTGCTGAGCATGGGAGTGGGATGTCTCTGTTCAGGGTCTGTGCTGAGCATGGGAGTGGAGTGTCTCTGTTCAGGGCCTGTGCTGAGCATGGGAGTGGGATGTCTCTGTTCAGGGTCTGTGCTGAGCATGGGAGTGGAGTGTCTCTGTTCAGGGCCTGTGCTGAGCACGGGAGTGGGATGTCTCTGTTCAGGGTCTGTGCTGAGCATGGGAGTGGAGTGTCTCTGTTCAGGGCCTGTGCTGAGCACGGGAGTGGGATGTCTCTGTTCAGGGCCTGTGCTGAGCACGGGAGTGGGATGTCTCTGTTCAGGGCCTGTGCTGAGCATGGGAGTGGGATGTCTCTGTTCAGGGCCTGTGCTGAGCATGGGAGTGGAATGTCTCTGTTCAGGGCCTGTGCTGAGCATGGGAGTGGGATGTCTCTGTTCAGGGCCTGTGCTGAGCATGGGAGTGGAGTGTCTCTGTTCAGGGCCTGTGCTGAGCATGGGAGTGGAGTGTCTCTGTTCAGGGCCTGTGCTGAGCATGGGAGTGGAGTGTCTCTGTTCAGGGCCTGTGCTGAGCATGGGAGTGGGATGTCTCTGTTCAGGGTCTGTGCTGAGCATGGGAGTGGAATGTCTCTGTTCAGGGCCTGTGCTGAGCATGGGAGTGGAGGCCATTCCTTTTGGAGGCAGTGTGCGTGCAGGTCAGGAGAATAGACACTACCTCCTGGCTGGAACCACTTCTCCTCCCAGCTTGATCTTGTCCCTCTCCTTCCTCCTTGTCACAATCTAATTCACCTGTGGTCCACATGCGCCCTTGTCCCGGTGGCTCCTGATTCACAGAGGAGCGGCCCTGGGCTCGGCACCCTCTGCCCATTCCTCTCTCATCTTGGCCACTACCACAGAGGCCTCAAGGAGATGTTACAGTCATTACCCCCTTGGTGATCTTATGCACATTTAGAAATAAGACTTTAATTACTAATAGATTTTTTTTGAATTACCAAAATAATGGTTTTAGGTTGTTTGAACTGAATCCCAAAATACTAGGACTGTCTTAAAGACAAGAGAGAACTTGGGGGCTCTAAAAAGAAGGGTCCCTTTACCTGAGAGTAGTGACCATCAGGTGTCAGGGTTTTTAGCCCCCCGTCTCCTCCTGACGGTGGGAGAAGCAGGGAAAGCACACCCCGGCCAGGATGAGCCAAGAAAGGTAAAGGTCAACTGGCCGCCCACACCCAGCCCTCCCTCTCTGGGAGGACAATCAGACATGCCACAGAGAACAGTCAAAGCAGGATCTCGTTTAGTGAGCAAGTCCACACAGCTTATATACTGCACAGGAGCCAATCAGGATAAAGGTCAGAGGGGTGGAGTGAGTTCAGGTGTACACCCATCCCATAGTCTGTAAGGGAAGGCACGAGCTGTCCACTAGGGCGGAAGAGTCCTGGACATATCCTGGAAGTGGTCCGCCTCCTCCGTCACCGCCCACCACCCACTGCTGATCTCCAGGAGCCGTTCCAAGACCAGGAAGCGGGCAGCCATGCCCTACAATCAGGGAGTCCCTGGATCAGGTATAAACTAAGAACTCCTAGCCAAGGAGAATGAAAATTTGTAGAAAGAAAGGAAGGTTTAGGGGTAAGAACATTGATATGGCAAGCCAGCAAATCAGCAAAAAAAAAAAAAAAAAAAAAGGTCTTTCTGCTTTTTACCTAAGGCACCCCAGAGCGGAATGGATCATTTTCCTGCCCCCAGGAACTGGAAATGTAATCACCATCTGTACACCACTTTCCACAGGCCACCTGAGGCTCGGAGAGCTCCAAACCCCTTTCTCTGTTGGACTGCAGGAAGTGTGTGGGCCACCACAGCTGTCAGGTCTTGGTTCTCGTTTCCCCACGCACGTTGGCCACAGGGTCTGTTTTTCTGCAGCTCTTGTGTGTCTTTGGTTCTATTTTACGTTTTAATTGCCCACTCCTTCCACCAACTGCTCCAAGTCTGAACTTCCTGCTGAATCCCTAAGGACTGTGCTTCCTCAGTCTTCATGGGTCAGTCCTTAGATTCCAGTCTGCACAGGTGCCTGGGGCACTGCCCTCCTGCTCAGACGACCCTGTCAACCCTGGCTTCTTACTACACTGCTGCAGAGTCCAGAGTGGGTTCACCCTGCAGCACCCCTTGGAGGGTGGGGAATGGGGGCATCAGGAAGTGTGTACAGAGGAGCACCCACTGCTCATAGGGTGCGGGGACATGAGTGAACAGGCGCAGAGTTCATGGAGGCTCCCACCAGCTTCATCTCCCCTCTACGTGGATGTTCAATGACCATCCTTATTCCTGTGGGGTAAGACCATAGGCCACGGGGTCCCTAGACTGCACCCAGGACCCACTACCTGTACATCAAGCACCGACCAGTGCCCCCTTGTCTGCGCCTGTCAAGCACACAGCCATGTGACAATGTCGTCCAGGCAGCAGTGGCCGTGGTCAGAGTAGCAATGGGGATGGGAATAACCTGAAGAGCGGCAGGACTCTAACTCTGAGGGGCAGTTCATGACATCAGAGAGCCCCAGATGCATTTCCCCCTCCCTTCCCTGCCTCAGTAACGCTGTGCAGACAGATAACCCCCACTGAGGCCACACATTAAAGTTCCTAGAATTTTTATTCCAAGGTTCCAGGTTTCAGGGAAAAGGAAACAAGATATTTACATAATTCGCTTGATGGGCCATTCCAGGAAGGGCACCTCATCATGCTGGGATGGTGATGTGGCCACCCGCACCTCCTCGCCTGCATCTGCGGGTGCTTCTCAGTGAACAGCTTGGTAACCGTCAACATTGTGTCCTGCAGGCTCAGGACAGCCAGCAAGCAAGTGACCCTCCCTTGCACATCACAACCTCATTTCTTCTCCTCCTTTCTGGAATTTTAATCAGTCTGAGCATCAGTTAATGATTCTTTTTTATCCATTTGATTAAAACACAGAGTCACGAAGGCACTAGCAAATTGGATTTTTTTTCCCCTGGCCCTTAATGCACTGCAGTAATGAGATCCATGACTCCCAACCTCTGCTAGTGAGGAGCCAGCACGGGGCAGCCTGAAAGCCAGGGACGCTCATTTGTCTCACGGCTGAGTCTCCTTCAGGAGGGGGGTCCTCCAGGAGCCGTGCATCTTGGAACAGAACCCTGCACTGGCAGAATGGAAGATTGAACCTCTGCCTGACATTATTCTCACAGATGACAGAGAAATCGTTTACGATACAACTTCATTTCTTTAAAAGCAGCTGCAGCTTTTATTGCTTGGATGAAATCACATCCCACATACTAATTTAATAAGCTCCTCTCAGCTCACACAGTCTTTGCTTGGAGAAGGATGTGTTTCTGTGCCACTGGCCAGAGCACTGAGTAATTTCCATCTACAACCCCAGGGAGAAGGAGCAGTGAAGATTAAAAACAAGGCAGAGCCACTCTGGTTCATATTCTGATTAAACTTTACAGATGCAGTTCATCACAGAATCATGTTGTAAAAATTAAATGGCAAGGCGAGCATCCAAGCCTCTGTCATTAAAATGCACCAAGGCTGTGACTTTCCTTCGCCTTTGTTATGTCTTTCTGGGGACACCCTTGTCCTGCACCTCACTGCCTCAGGGCCCAAGATTGCCAACTGTGGTCAAAGACTGTGCTTGCAGAACTTGGCACTGGTGCTGCTAGGGGGGTTGGCTTAGAGTAACTGTTTTCAGGTGGGCAGAAGAATCTGTTCCTACCCATTCTCCTTTGTGGAGAAAAGAAGCCAGGTGACAAGGTCTTGGAGGAGACTATTGAAGGAGGCTTCTTGTTGAAAACCTATTTAAAACCCTTGTTATTTACCTTGTAAGAGAATGAGTTCATACACCTGGTTTTATGTAAAGTCACTTAACAAATTCTGTTATCTTTTCTCACATCAGACACTAGAGGTGCATCCATAGACAGAACAGACAAAATCCTATGTCCTCACAAGGCTTTCCGTCCCATAAAAACTATGCCTATGATCTTAAAGATAACCCCGGAGTCTCACTGCACTCGGGAAGCAGAGCCTTGAGCTAGATAACCCCTCGCCCTGGAGGCCCACGCAGCTTCAGCACTGCAGCGGTGGACAGCTCCGTGTGCTCCTGTCAAGACTGCTGGCCTCTGGAAGTTGCAGAAAGCTGCTGAGCTACATGCAAACACAACCCGAAAAGAGGCTATCAGTGCCCCCAGGTCAGCCCGTAGCCCAGCACCCGTCCTCCTCAGAGACTTCCCTGAACCACGGCTGCTCATGTCTCCAGCAGGCGGACGCCCAGTCCTTCTCAGGGGCAAGCTCACTCTTAGTGATGTTTCTCCCCTCCCTGAACCACATCCCAGCCACTCACTGTTTGCCTGGGACCACTTTCCTCCTACACTACTTAAACCTTGCTCCAGGGTCTGCTTTGGGGAGATCAGAACCAAACTTTTAATTTCACAGTAAGCATGACACAAATGAGTTGGCACTGTAAGAACAGGTTTAGGGAGATGGATGTCTGTGTAAATGAACATGAGTGGTGCAGTTTGTTTAATGGGTGTGGGTGAGTTAAGCCATAGTATATACATGCTTAATCTTAGGTATTAGATTTTAAGGGAAAATTATTTATTCAAATAGCAACACTATACACTGAAGGATTAATAAGAAATAATGGTAAAAAATTTATAATACTACAGATGAAGCTGAATTAATCAGTGGGAGTCTGGAAGAGCCATTGAGCCACTCAACATGGAAGGATGCAGCGTGTGCCCTGATGCTCCATCTGCAGTGGGAGCTGGACCAGGATGCCCACATGCCCACGATGCAGAGAGCAGACTTCCCAGGAGAACCTGAATTAGCCCTCAGTAAACTCAGAAGAAGCCTCAGGGTTTCCAAATCTGCTGGTTGGCTCCTATTGGCATCTAGAAGGAATTTAGCCAGAAGCCTTTCTCAGGGTTATTCTGGACCCTTGGCACACGAAGGTTTCACAGTCACGTGATGCATGGGTGCCATCACGCCCGGTCAGCATAAAATGCCAGGAATGTGGACAAAGCATGTCATTTGGATCTATTGTTAATATCTGACACAGACTTTAAAAACCATGTATTACAGATATGGCTTGGAGTAAAAATCTCATCTCTGTATATGCTAAAATTCTTTCAATCAGTCACAGTGGAAATTTACATTTATTATCAAAAAATATAATACCGACAGCATCATCTTTAGCATTAGGGCCACCAAACTACCTTCATCCTGACCACAATCAGCCATGTTCACACGGCCCATGAGTGTGCCTTATTATCCACAGCAGAAGGCAAGTGCCCTGCATCACTGGTATGCACAGGAGTGTGACCACAGAAGCGATCAACAGAGCTTTAAACCTATCACTGAAACCTACAATAGTGATCACATTTTTTAACAGAGTTCAGATTCATTCTTATACTCTAGAAACATCTTGTGGTGGCAACATCCAGGTGCTGCAGAATCTCAACATTTGGCACGTCATCATTGAGAGCATCTCTGCGTAAATGCAAGCTTTATTGGCCCCTAATAACTTAGTAGGGTACTAGTAAGAAGGCCTTGATCACGTGTAAAACTTTACAAGTTTTCTGAACTACTTTCCCTTTATCTATAGTGGTAAAGAAATGCCATACGTTTGGGGATTGGCGTCTAGCCCACAAAGGTGTCTTACAATCCACCTCTATGGCCATAGACCAGATGCTAAGGATCTCTATGTCTAGTTCCATCCGTGGGCCATGAAACTCACCTGCCCTTGGAATGCCTTTCTTATTGAGAAGATTTAAATAGTGAATGCATGTTTGTCCCTACCATAGAGCAGAAGTTCATATTTGGGTGAAAGAGCATCTGATGGGTAGAGGTGAGGGATGCTGTCAAACATTTTACCATGCACAGAAAAGGCTCTTAGAACGGAGAATTATCTGAACCAAAAGTCCATGGTGCCTAGATTGAGAAGCCCTCCTACAGGTGTCTCCCTGCAGAGCTAGAGGCAGGTACACTCACACCCATTATTAAAAGAGCAGGTCTCCAAGCACAAGTTCCCTCAGCTGTAACACCCCCAGGGCCCCCTCTCCGTGCTTAGTGGACTCAGGGACAAGGAGAGTGGGCGTGTGGTGCTTAACCCATGCCTTTGTCTCCGAGCCGTGAGTGTTGGTCTTCTACCAGATCATGGAAGTATGAAGGATAGCTGTGAGCTTGTAAATGGGCTGAAAACGCAGACCTCCATAGCTCTGGACACCACTCTGGACACCACTGTCCTTGGAATCTGATCTGTTGATGCTCACAGGTTGGGAGGCAGACGTGCCAAAAGAGCTGTTGCAGAGTGACAAGCCAATCTTCAGGGTCAGCAGGAGAGGCCAAGAGAGAACTCTGTGCCCCGCGCAGCCCTGCCCATCCTCACATGTGACATTCACTGGGGACCTGGAAGGTGGCAGGGAGCATGGGACTAGGACCATTCACCAGTGCAGGAAGGAATTCTGTGACAACTCAGTCCAAAGCCAATGAACAGCCAGACAGAACGAAAGCTTTAGCCGCTGTGTATGACTGTATGAGGCTCTGGAACCCATCACAACGTTCAATGCCTCGGTGTCATATTCCCAGCCTCAGTGCATGTTCCCAACTGGCATCTGATCCTGCTTGAGCTGTGCAGAGGGAATTAGATAAGGCAGGCCAGCACTGGACACCTACAGCAGGCTGGGAGAGACGGTGCAGGTAGAGAAGGAAAGAGACTGACACATCCCTGAATCTGCATCAGAGCCCACCAAATCCCACCTGTAAACTCCAGAATAAAGTAACCTAAAGCTATTGCTTGGTGATCCCCAAGGTCAGGGTACTCACCCTTCACTCACTGGCTACCAAGTGGACTACCCTAAATGTCAGAGTAACTGCGTCAAGACCCTCATGCCACCCGTGTCCACTCACTGGTCCTGCATGGCCAGCCAAGAATCAGAGCCCACTGCACTGGAGTTCAGGCTCATGGGCAGATCCCATTCTTTGGGTAAAATAAAGTATAAATCAAATTCTGTATGTAGAATTGGCTGGGGAAGACAGTAATTTGATAAATATTCAAGTGGTCAGAGGGAACCCAGGACACACGCTAGATCAGCTAGGTCAGGGTTTGGCCAACTATAGACCAGTGGACAAATCTGGCCACACCCCACCCACTTGCCAGTGGCCTTTGTCTACTTTAGGATGCAATAGCAGGAGAGGCCATGTGACTGGCAAACTCCCAAATATTTGCTCTATCGACCTTTGCAGAAAATATTTACCAGCATTTATTCTAAATATCAGATTTATAAATTCCTAAACCCTCAGAGTCACAAATGAGAAAAGAGTGAGTCTAGGGGCTGCAGATGTTCAGTAGGTACATGAGTGGGGACATGAGAAACATAGGAATCAACCCAAAAACCAAAGCCACAATTGACAATCGCAATGGGTATCCACACGCTCTGAGAGAGTAACTCTTGGTGTGGCCACACCCTAAGGCAGTGAGACCCAAGACCGGAGGGACAGAAGGAAGGACGAGATCATTGGGTTGGGGGTCTCCTATGGTGGAAACTCCTAAGAAGGGGAAAGCCACACCCACACCTGGATGAGAGGGAAGGGAGGGAACAGGAACCCCCTGAGAGCAGCTAGGGGAGTCACAGAGAAGTCAGAGATGCTGGGAATAAACTTGACCTTATCTTAAATTTCCATAACATCTCTGATCGCAGAGAGCAGAGCATCCCACCTGTTACTGTTCCAGGCCCATCCTTCCCAGTCACTCCCAGAAACCCAACATGGAAGTTTAGGACCATGTGAACATGTCATGCTTTCTGGAGGTTCACGCTGAATTGTGAAGACTCTGAGAAGCTGGACAGAGAGAAATCCATTCAGCTCGGGGTTTCCAAGCAATTTTGTCCACCACAAGGTGGACTTTCCACCTGGTGACTGCCATTTGCAATCTAGCACTGGATTCTTGAGGTTGCTCCTTGGGGATGTTGAATTCAGCTCAACCTACTGGCTTTACGAAGCCAATGAACCCCTCACACCTTGTTGCTCAGTGTCCCTGCCCACCCCATACAGCAATTCACAGAGAGCAGGCGCCTGTCGGCAGGACAAGGGAATTAAAACCAGCACTGACACACGAGTCCCTCCCAAAGAGGAAGGAGAAGCTCGCAGCAGTGCTTTGTGCTCCAAAAGCTCCAACATGGTGAACAGACTGTTTAGCAAATATCTAAGCATCTGAGTTGTGACAGCGCATGGCAGGAAGCCACCTGCCTCCCAGGATGTAATCCTGCCGTAATGCACAGCCAGGACCATACTGGTGGCCTTGCCACGAGCTGAGGAAGACAAAGAGCGAGGATGGACAGCGCGGCTTGTCCTCCTCTCCTGTCTGCGGTCGGGGAGCAGAGTGCCCAGCTTGCCCAGAGAGGGACAGGGGATTTGTCACCATCAGGCAGCCGACACCTGGCCAGACCCATTCCACTTGCAAAGCTGCAGGCACCAGGCCGTTGTTGACACTGAGGTCACCAGCATTGGGTTTGTGTCATGACCTGACAGGCCCAGGCCACCTGGGTTCAGACCCTCAGTGTCAGCACCCAGCAGCCCTTGGCAAGCGGCACAGAGATGAGGGCTCCCCACGGCATTGTCAGGGCAGTGGGTCCTCACAAGCCCTCTCCAGACGACAAGGGCGGGAGGCCAGTCCCCCCCGTGGGACCCACCTGCTCACGGACTCACCCAGCTTTGAAAAGCACTTTTTAAAATTCTGTCTCCAGGTCACTGTAGTTAAATGTTTTTCATTTTTGTTCCTTTTGTGGAAAGGTGATGTGTGCAAATTATTATTTTTTAATCAAAACCCTATGAAAGGTTGTTTCTCTCCCACCCCAGGTTTCTGCCACCCAAAACAAAGATTCTCACCAAGTTCTTGAGTATTTTAGTCACTTCTGAAAGCAACAAGGGATCTACTGATCTCTTGAAAGACGGGGTTAAGGGAGGAGCCTCTGCACCAAGCCCCCCATGACCACCTGACACACCTAATTTCATTGACACGGCATAGGAGTCAGGTAGAAATTGTTCTTTTATAGATAAGGAACCTGAGCTGTGGCCTTAACCTATCTCTGACCACTCAGGCCATGTCTCCTTTGACACACAACATCTGAAAGTGACCGTGGCCTGTGTAGTTCTGTATCACAATACTTATTCAGACCTCTGGTCCATTTATCTGCTGCTGCATAACACATCACTCCAAAGCCAAGGAACTTAAAAGAGCAACACTTGTTTGTTTGGTTCACTATTTTGCAGCTTGGGCAGGGCTCAGCAGGGAGGCTGGGCCTGGCTCCACAGGATGCCAGTTGGGACGGCTTAACTGGGTCTACGTCCAAGACGACACATTTGCAGAACTAGTAATTTGGTACTGGCAATTGGGTCCTCTCTTTGTGGCCTCTCCAAAGGGTCCCTTGAAATTCTTAGTCCTGGGCTCCCAGACTAAGAGTCCCAAGAACAGGAGTCTTGAAGGCCACCAGTCTCTTGAAGGCTAGGCTGAGGAAGTAGACAGTCCTCTCCACTGTGTTCCATGGTCCAAACAATACAGAGCTCCAATTCAAAGGGAAGGGACTTAGATGATTGATAGATGATAGATGATAGATAGATAGATAGATAGATAGATATTGTAGATGAACACATCATATCTTTATTTATTTTTATGTGGTGCTGAGGATCAAACCCAGTGCCTCACACATACAAGGCACGTGCTTTACCACTGAGCTATAGCCCCAGCCCCATAGATGACATCTCTTTGGAAAGAGGGTCAAAGAATTTTGGAAGCATGTTTTCAAACTCTGCACAGCTGTTAATACTAGTTATTTATCTGTACATTGTTTGTTTTCCAAATTGCTTTGTTCTTTAGAAGTTTATCTTGAGCATAGTTAAACCCACCCATTGCAGTTACAACACTCTAGATACAACACTTGATCAGAACAGGCTTAATCTTCACAACAGCAACCCAGAGCTATGCTGCAGAAGCAGATACAAATTCTCTCAAAAGTCTGCCCAGGTAGCTTGTTGGTGGTCACTGAGAGAACACCAAATCTACAGAAAATATTTTTTTTTCTTTTGAAAAATAAGGCAGAAAAAGACTCGTGGGCCGCCCCTCCTGTGATGTGCTCTTCCCAGCTTCTGCAGATGATGGATCATGAGCAGCCTGCGGCACCTCAGCTCCCCGGGCACTTGGCCCTCCCTCCTTCCTCTCGCAACTCTGTCCTCCCCTGGCACTAGAGAGTTTCCTTTCAGCCTTCTGGTCTATTTGATCTTGACTCCACTCTGATGTTTTATTAACAGTTTCTCTCTGTTTTCTCAGCACTCTTACACGTAGCTCAGCCTTCTTAACACTTTTTAAAATGAGCTGGAATTAGGTAAGCTGTGACGGGGCTGGAAGACCTCACTCTGAGACTGACTGCAAGTCCCAGACCTCCCGAGTTCCAAGGCCCTGAAGTAAACCTGCAATGGCTGTTCATCAGAACTATGCAACTTTCATGTACCTGTCACCTTGCAAGGTCATCATCTAGAGGCAAATAGATGTGGCTGTCACAGGGCCACAGAATGGCCATACGATCTGTGCTGGAGAGAGCCCAAGGACACTCCCACCAGCCGAGCTTTGGCCCTGTGCGTCAGCTGTTCATATAGCATTCCCCTAGAAGGGAGGCGTCCTCATCCCACCGGCTCCCGTCCTCCCAGGAACCTGCTTACTAACTCCAAACACAGGCATTTTATTTACTCCATCATCCAATCAATATGTGAAGTGTTTCTGAAGCTTAGGTCTGTGTCTGTGCACTCATATGAACATGCACACACATGGATCTTGTCTCCTTGAAGCCTTCAGATAGAGCAACCCCAGGGCCCCGGGGAGCCTGGAGTGGGAGAAGCAAAGACAGTCTCTAAGCCAGGCTGGGACTCTGAGGCTACAAGGGGTGAGGCAGCTGCAGTGTCCCACTCACCCAAAGAGAGAAGAGAGCATCTGGAAGTTTACTCCTTCCTGCTCCCTGGCCCCAGGCCTGGCTCCCCAGCCTGCACCAGTGCACAGTTTAGCTTGGCACCCACATGCATGCCTTTGTGAGCCCCTTTGGAAGCCCTGTTGTCCATGATATTTGTATGTACAATGCCTGGTCACCACAGAGGTGACTGAAATGTTCCCTACCTCCAACATCTTGATGCAGGGCACATAGCCACAAGCCAACGGATGTGTATTAACTGATGGATGGGTGGCCACCAAGCCATTCCCTAAAGAGAGGCCCCAGGTCGCAGACCTCACCCTGCACCGCATCGTATCAGCCCTGCTCTCAGGTCTTGCATCCTTCCACCTGAGTGTTAGCTCCGCTCTTGACCTCAGTCATTCTGTTCTCCTGCCCACCTTTCACTCATCTCAGAGCTCCTCTTCTGGCCACCAATCTCTGGCCTGCCTCGTGTGCCCAGGGGCCCCACCCTTCCCCACAGGCCCCCAGTGGCCCTGGCTTGAGCCCATCTACCCTCAGACTTTACCGTCAACTCCAGCTCCCCTGCTGACTTTTGCTTTTGTCTCCCAGGTAGCCACCCCCACACACGTGCACCCTCACCAGTGCACACATGTATGCATACACACAGAGGTACACACATGCACATGCAAATACTCAGACACACATTCCGACCTCTGTGCTTTGTACCTATGTCCCTGTCGATGAACTGTCCTGCCTCCATAGCAAGGCTAGAAGTCAACCCAACCTGCAGAGCAATGACCCGCCACTTCCCCGGAACAGCACGCTTCCCAGGTGGAAGCTGGATTTTCCCTTCTGCTGAAGTTCCATCAGGATGGTTGTCACTATCCTCTGGAGCTGCTCTGTGTGGACGTGCCCTCCTCACCTGCCGTGTGCCCCTGGGAACCGCAGTGCCGTTCCTCCCAGCCTTGCTGTGGCTCACTCACGACCTTCAGAGTGCACCTTAATAGGGGCTCTGAAATGGGTAGAGACTGCCTGGAACCCAGTCGGAGCTGCTCACAGGCTCAGAGCCAGCAGCTCCCAATGTCCTGGGACAGGGAGGCTGCCTTCTCACCCTCTCTGCTCTTCCAGGACTCTGCAGCAGCCTGCTTTAAAATGCACAGATGAATATAAACATGACAAAGGACCCTGATGACAGGAAATCCAGGTATCTGAGTGGTCTTGGGGATGCCACTCCAGTGCTAGGTGCCCACGGGCTCCCCGCAGCCTGCTCCCTCCACACCATCGGGTTGATCTCCCTTCGAGGGGCTGCTGCGGGCGTGGGAGGAGAGGGCATGTAAGTAGGACGAGGGAGCCAGAGACCAAAGACAGCTCAGCTCCTGGGGCTGCCAAGGGGCTGTGGCTGCTGTTTACACCGACAGAGCTGCATGGTGATGTGTGGTCTGCAGAGCAGGACGGGGAGAGGAGTACAGCCAAAGGCCAAGCACAGGAAATAGCACCCATGAACTAAGACTGTAAAACATCTTCCCACTGCAGGGATGTTTTTCAACTACGATTTTTGGACTTGCAAAGCAATTCTTTGCGTCTGTTGTTGACGCCACTACCTGGAGACACTGTTTCTGTTCACCATGAGGACAGTGGAGACGTCAAGGATTCCAGTTCTCTGATCACACCCACTCTGAGCAGAAAATGAGCCTCTTGGGTTTTTAACCAGTGGAAAAGCAGAGGGAACCAAGTCATCTTTTATATTATGAAATTTCAGGGTTTTTCATACTGTGCCTATTTTCTTTTAATGACAGTTATCAAAAGTCACTTTTAAGAAAGGGCTTTGAAATTGAAAAAGAAATGCCTCACGCTTTTACTTTTCCTGTTTTTCTGAAATTTAAACAGGGTATGAGCAACAGGCCCTGAGCTCTTCCTGTGCCCTGCTCAGCAAGCTCCACCTTCCCCACACCCTCTCCAGCACAACAGGAGGCCGGGTCTGTTAGGGAGGACCCTGGCTGGGTCCTGTCCACAGGACAACAGGTCAACGCCCCACACATG
Organism: Callospermophilus lateralis; assembly: GCF_048772815.1. NCBI lineage: Eukaryota > Metazoa > Chordata > Mammalia > Rodentia > Sciuridae > Callospermophilus > Callospermophilus lateralis. The sequence continues at coordinate 160,622,037 of NC_135309.1, read as the reverse complement.
TGTGTTGGGTCCCTGGCGTCTGTGAGCACCCTCACTCCATCGGCGGGAAGCCCCCATATAGGAGGCAGAATGGAGGCCGAGGCAGCCCAGGTTGGATGCCAGCTTGGATGGGCAGTCTCAGCAGCGAGCCAGATGTGGCTGTGCACACGGGGGTGGGAGTCACAGAGAAGCAGGCCACGTTTCAGAGGCCTCGGAGCCTCATGAGGTCATTGGGTCCAGAACCAGCCTTGCCTGCCAGCAAGGAGCCCAAGCTAAGAGGATCCCTGGTCCAGGTCTTCAGGAGGCCTGTGATGGGGTCCCTGGGGTGGCCTGCCTACTCACCTCAGAGTCCAGCTGATCACCAAATATCCACTTTAGCTGAAAACAGTGAAAGGACCATCGTCTCATTTATCACCAAGAGCACGTGAACCCACAGAGAGTCAGAGTCCTGCCCTGCAATCATGCCAGGCGGCCAGCAGGTCGGCAGCACTGGGTAAACAGATCCAGGGTGTGGTCTCCTTTCCTCTAACAGTGGTGGCGAAGGGTCACACCCACTCGTCCTTTCTCCAGATTGCTTAAGACTGCCAAGGAACTCCCCTCACCCTCCCTAAGGCTGGTAGTCTGGAACCCCCAAGGCCCACCCAACCCAAACCCAGTTCACCACCCCCAGGACAGCCCACCTCTGCTCCAGGCTCTGCGGCTCCTGCTCCCCTAGAACACTCCTATCCCACATTCTCAGCCAAGGCCACAGGTGTTTGAAGGCTGAGGACGTGAGTGTGACTCTCTAACCTGATGGCCAGCTGTACTCCTCTCTGCTTCCAGACAGAGCCCAGTAGGGTGGGACTCACTGGGGATCATAAATCGCCTTCCAAACCAATTAATGCTTGAACTGGGCGGTCAGCTCTGCGTGCTCTCCTTCACCTTTCAGAATAAGTCTTGAGGCTCCATCAAAGGAACAGTGTCCAAGACCATGAGACCAGGGGGCAGACAGGTGGAACGACCCTTAAAGCCCCGCCAGGTACTTGGGGACACTGCCGAGGGACTTGGATGTGCATTTATGTAACAAACTCCCACGTGGCACTGGCCGCGCATGAGGCCCTGAGCCAAAGGCTCTGCAGACATCCCCATGCACACTCACAGGGCACAGGGACTGCTCTGCATGTCCCAGCCAAGAGAGGCCATGGAACCCTGAAAGGGCCCAGATAACTGGGCCCAGAGCTTGTGTCCGAGCCCGACAGAGGCCCTCTGCTCCCTTCCCAACAGTCACCTTGCTCAGTTGCCTCAGGAACTTAACCCAACCTTACTTGGCGGGAGCATCTAGGCAGGCAGCCACATGCGGGTGGCCGCAGCTTCTTTCTTCTGCGCTTCAGCATCAACCAGAGACCAGCGGGAGCAGAATCACTCTCATCCCAATCTCCACAGCCTGTGAACATGTGAGGTCACCTGCCAACGTGGAACTGAGTCTGCAGATGGAGTCCATGTCTCTAATCAGGTGCCCTGAAACAGGCAGAGGATTCTGGGTTATCTGGGGACCTCAGGGTTATCAGAGGGTCCCTAAATTGCAAGGGGGAAGCAGAAAAGAGGTCTTTGTCAGAGGAAGAAGCGACCGTGGGAAACTGCAGAGAGATACAGCCCTGCTGGCTTTCACGATGGCGAGAGGAGCTGTGAGCCAGAGTGCAGGAGGCCTCACGGATCTGGAGAAGACCCAGAAGCAGACTGTCCCTGGAGGGCAGCTGCCCTGCCCTCACCTTGATTTTGGCCAATGAAACCTGGGTTGGACTCCACCTCCAAAAATGTAAGGTAGGAAGGGTGTTGTCAAGAGGCTCAATTTAAGGTCATTTGTCACAGAAGCTGTGGAAACTCATTCAGAATTGACCTACCAGGTGGTCACCACGAAGAAGAGAGCTTCAGGTGGGCAAACAGGCAAAGGGTAGGAACTGCCCCATTGGGACATCCCAGAGGAAAGGCCATGGGGTGTGCAGGAGACGTGGGAAGCTGCCCCCACAGCTCAGGCCGCCGAGCTGTGACAGGAAGTGAGGTTTTCAGGCTTTTCCACAGGAGGTAGTATTTTAATTCTCACTTCTGGTTCCAGAGTTTTAGAATTTTAACACACCACATTTTTCTAATGACACCACACAGCAGAACTTGGGATCATTTTCATAGAAAGTCAGCATTTATTGAATATCTACCTTGGACCGAACATCAGTCAGATACGATCTTGTGAAACACCTATACTGCCTTCTTCCTAAGACTGTCAGGGTTTCCGTGAAATGAAATACCAGCCAGGCCACCCACGCTCTCACACCGTGCTCTCTGCTTATTCTCCTTCATTACAGGAGGTGTTTCGTCTCTCCTCCTTCTGAATCTATTTATTTCATCACTTGACCCAGCTTCTAATTCCCTAGCATTTCAACACTAAGCCAAGATTCGACTCCACATCTACACATTCACCTAAAATAGTGTATTTCTCAAGAGGCGCTTTAACAGTAGGAGAAAGCATTGCCCCGTGCACTGCCTGAGGAAGTCCCCTCTTAGTCCAGCATTCCCCAGCCTCTGTGCTGTATGGGCATCTTCTAGGAACTGGGGATTCCAAGGGCTCAGCACTCTCGAGCTGAGATTAGGGGAACACTGGAAATAGACAATGAGCTATCCACAAATTAAAAGAGGAAATGTCAGGCCAAACTGTCATGGAGACAAATGTCTCAAGGAAACATCTCTGAGGAGGTGAGGGTTAATAAGGACACAGCCCCAGGAGACCTGGAGAGGTGCTTCCAGCAGAGGGAACAGCGGGTATAAAGGCCCTAAGGCCAGAGCCAGCTGAGGTGCAGGAGGAACCACAAGGAATTCATGTGGCTGGACAGTGTGGGAAGGGAGCTGCCCCAGATGACCTCAGAGACAGCTGGGGGATGACCCAGATGAGCTCAGAAGATAGGCAGGAAAGTAACTTCAGAGACAGCAGGGGTGACATGAGAGACAGCAGGGAGATGGCCATGATGGCATCAGAGACAACAGAGAGATGACCCATGTGACATGAGAAACAGCAGGGAGATGACGTCAAAAACAGCAGGGGGATGACCCAGGTGACATCAGAGTGTAAGCAGAATCCAGAGCCCAACAACCTCTGTAGCCACAGCTGGAGAATGTGTCTTTTCCTGAGGGCAGGGAGGACCCCTGTGCTGTCCCCCAAGGAGTTACATGACATCTAGCCTCCCGTTGTGCCGTCGGTGAGTCGCCCTGGCCGCAGCCTGCAGGATGGACAGTGGGAGCAGGTGAAAGCAGAGTGGAAGGACAGGTTTCCTTGAGAGAGCGAATGCAGCGTGTCCTGGGGGGCTGGTGGAGAGGGGGAGGCAGGTGTGGGTGTGCTCTCCAGAGTCCATGAGCTGGATCATTTACCGCGTCATCCGTCCCACCCCGAGTGTGGCTTTGAGGGAGGAGTGCACATCTTTACCCCCTGGCTTTGGCCTGGCCTTGTGACTTGCTCCACCAGGATGAACATAAACAGAGAGCGTGGACAGCATGCCAGACACAAGCAGAGGCTGTGCAAGTCATGGTCATGCCTGCTGTCCTTCCTGAGCAGGTGCTGACAGCTTCTCTATCAGCCTGGGCCCAGACGAATCCAGCCAAGATCAGCAGAGCCCAGCAGGTACAGGCAACCTTCAGACCCGTGAGCAAGAAATAAAGACTTGTCACTACCGGCTACAGAGATTTCAGACTACTGGTCACCGTGGCAGAAGCTAGCTGCTCCAAGATCACCTTGCAGACTGCAGGCCCAGCTAAGCAACCACACAGAGGCGGTGCGTCTTACAGATTTAGAGTGTGGCAAGTGGGCTAGGGAAGGTGAGAAAAAAGAGTCATTTTAGAACACATTTAACAAATGGGAGTCCCAGCTATTTAATGGAGGATAACATAGAACTTTTACATTCCCTGTATTTGGAGAAGGACCAAATTCTTTGCATTTGGAATTCAACATCCCCAGTACATTTTAATAGCTTTACATTCAATCTGTAATTATCAAACATTTTATTCCCTGTAATTGTCTAATTCACACTTACTCAAAAAAAAAAAAAAACAAAAAAACGCATATTCAGAGGCAAAACTAGTATCCCCAATGGTTTTCAGGACCTTAAAAATAGAAATGGGATTATAAAACAGTTAAACCCTTTCCTGCGATCATTTATCCTGGCTACCCCCTTGGAGCTCAAGGTGAGACCGACTCCCTTACGGCCACACCTGCATCATCAGCAAAAGGAGACTTCCACAGGTGGCCCACAGTGCAGGCAACCCAGGGAACTTCTCCAACAGCAGAAGCTGACTATCAAGATGAAGCCCCCTCACCCAGGTGAGAGACGGGTGTGTCTGCAAACCTTAACTGATCCATGAATGATTTTACGTTTTATTCACTGACTCATATTTTCCATGTAATTACATAATCTTTATAATCGGCATTTTAATGACTGTGCAATGAATTGATATACCACAATGTGTGTTTTATTAGTCCAATTTTTAAATTAATTTCTTCTACTCCCAAATTTGCCATTCATGGAAAGTTGTTAAATATACATTGTTAAGTGGAAAAAGAAAGGGACATAAAATAATATACTTTGTATAATATTATTAAAACTAAATATAATAAATACTATCGCATGAATATATTTCTATTCTTTCTGGATAGACAAATGTTAAATTACAAACAGTAAGACTACAGATGTGGTTTTTTTGTTGTTGTTGTTACTCATTTCTATACCTCTTAAATTCTGTATGATGAGCTTGTAGTTTTTCTGTAATTAAAAAACAGCAAAGGCATTTACCAATAAGAAGTAGAAGAAATTGCCCCAGAAAACACCGAAGATGTTTCCACATAACTAAAATGCTCTGAAATCAGACTGGAAGAGAACCACGTCATTAGCTAGGCTTTGGGTCCATGGAATGATGGAGATCCCAGCCCCTCTCGGGTTTTATAAGCCAGGCAAGCTCTTGACTATTTAAGACATGCTCACTGTGGCTTGGTATATTTTAATATGGACATTTTGTTAATATTTTATGCCTTTCTTTGGTTTCTCTCTGTTTCTGAGTATCTCTGGCCTAAATAAACAAGTCAGAAGCCAGAAACATAGAAGCACACAGCTAAATTCACATTTTCCCTTAATGTTGGAAGTCACAGATGCATTCAAAATGATGGCTGCAGATGGAGGTACACTTTGAAGTTGGGATGTAACCCATTTTCACCTTGAAAGGATGCTCTGAGTGTTACTCAGAAATACGTCTCAATGGAAACACACCAGGGTGTGTCCAGGGTGTGTCCAGGGCATGCTGACCTGGGCCCCTCTGACTGCACAGAGTTATGGGTGGGTCTGGATGCTGCCCCCTGTGTCTGGGCCAGGAGCCCTGAAGGGAAGCGCTTCCCTGCCCACTCCTCCTCTCCCCGCACCAGCTCATTTCTCCTTCAGCAGGAAGGAAATGCCGGGCAGCCAGGACCAGCTCCGTCCTGCCTCTGCAGTAGGTAAGCCCCTCTCAGATCCCTGTTGCACGCTCTTGTCCTTCACCTTTAGTGTTTGACCTTAATGGTGATGGCTTAAATGGAACCAAAAGGTGACCAGAAGCTTCAGGAGGTACCACTGAATTTCACAGTAGAGTCAAAATATCCAAAGCCCGATTCACAAGCTCTGCAGCTCAGTCCTCCAATGAGACTGGCGGGCTCAGAAGTTTGAACAGAACCTTGAATCTTGCAAGTTTCTGCCCCATTTCAAGCTTTGGAGTATCCTGGAGTGTCTGCTGAATGCCTGAGTTATTGGCTGAGATGGGGAGAAGCACTCATTGCTATTTTTGGTAGCATCCCCAAGACCCAAGTCACACTCAAAATAGCTCCCAGGCAAGGACCCGTAGTTCCTCTCCCAAACTGGTTATCTCATGAAGGAATCCCCCTTAAGACTGACTCGGTAATCAATCTTCTACTTGGGCCTCAACACTAAAGTCTAGGCAGCTTTCCCATCACTCTTTCTCTATGACATGGGCCAACCAAAAGAGGTATACTACCTGAGGTGCCAGAAATGGCCTGCCACCAAACTGCCATCATACGAGGAGGAGGAGGGTGACACAGAGAGGCCCTCCTGGCTTCCTCATCCAGAGCTGCTATCATCTTAGAGAATGGAGGCCCCAGGTGCTCACAGCTCATGGTGGGTGTTGGTAGCCACCAGCAGCACCATCTGAGACCCTGTTCATGACATAGGGTCGCTGAGGCTAGACCCACATCCCTTAAGCAGGAGCTCTGCAGGGGACGGGAGGGAACAGCCTGGTGACGGCACTGCTTGGGGAACCAGAGTCTGGAGGACTTCACAGCACAGACCGTCGGCCACGGAGTTTCCATGGATTCCTTGTTTATCTGGGGCCCTGCAGGGCCCCAATCTGGATCCAGCAGGTGGGAAGATGAGTCCAAAAAGCACACCACGGATTTTCACAGTTTAAATCCTCCTCAAGGACACAAAGTTGCGAGGAACTAGGAACTAATAAGGAAGGGAAAGGGGGGGAAATTATATAAAATAAATGTGAATGCCAAGCGATATAGCCACTTCATCACAATTCACAGTACCAAGTTATAAAATCAGTCCAGGTGTCCATCAGTAGATGAATGGACCAAGAAAATGTGGTATATGTACACAATGGGGTTTGACTCAGCCATAAAGAAGAATCAAATTTTATGCCATTGGCTAATAAATGGATGGAAGTAGAGAATATCATGCTAAATGAAATAAACCAGACTTAGAAGTCAAAGGCCAAATGTTTTCTCTCTTATGTAGACCTAAAACAAAATAAAGGAAAGAGGTGGTGGGTGGTGTATCCTACAGACATAGGGGGGGGGTCAGTGGAGTAGAAGGAGAATGAGAGAGAAGAAAGAAGGAAGGGAAAGGGGGAAAATTGGGGATGAATTTAACAAACTTGTGCTAAATATATTTATAAATGTAACAAAGGGAATTACCTTATGTATAAAGTACCCATCAAAAATCAATAAATAAAAGAAGAAAGGGCGATTAGTAGAGTAGAGGAGGGAGAAAAGCCGGGGAGGGAGGGATGGGAAAGGGGGAGGGGACGGAGATTGAAATCAAATTCCTTGCATGTATAATTCTGTCAAAATGAACGCAAATCGTATGTATAATTATAATTCTCAAAAAAAAGTGAATGCTAAATTCTCAGAGAATTAGAGAATAAGACAAATAACAGGAGGCTGATTATGCAACATGCACCAGCTCTGCACAGCTCAGTTACAGAGAGAGAAACTAGAGCACAGATAAGCTACTTGGTTCCCAGAATCCAGCAGTGAGTTGGCCTTCAAGCCACATCCAGAACGGAGAGCTACTGATGGGGTTCTTTGCCCACTCGAAGCCAACTGGAACCGGACACTGTCCGGGGAATTTCAGGTGTGCTTGCCTTCAAGTTCCCTACTACGCCATCTAGTTCCACACGCGGAGTATAAGGAAGCATTTGCTTCCTGCTGACTTTGCAAAAGGAGGAAATGAGGTTATCGTTACCTATGCAGAATCGACCGGAAAATCAAGGCGATTATACAGATGATCTTTAAAAAGTGAACTTTCTTTGGAGGACACAATTAGAAGCAGTATACAGGGTAACCTTCAGGACACAGGGGAGGGAGGGGATCTGCAGCTGGGACAGAGGAGTGGGACACAGAGGCTCTGCCTAGTGCCAGCTCTCATGGAGCCTCCAGTAAAAGCCAGTAGCTTTCCAGAGGGGACCAGATGTGGCCTCTGGAGTCCAGAGGATGGAGCTGTGGGGAGATGGGTGCTACAAGGGAGAGAACGTAGGAAGAGGACAGGTCTATGTTAAAACCCAGAGCAGTTTTGCCAGGTCACAGAGGACTCTGGTCAGGGTATCCCATGTCTCCTGCATGTCTGTCCCTATATGAAATACAGAAACAAGGGCATAATTCAAGAATGGTCATTCCTTGGGAGAAATCCAAACTCCAAGCTTGGAAAGTGCACAAGATGCAACGTTAGAAGGGCGAATCAGTGGGTACACAGGGGCAGAGGGGTCACCTGATGCTGCCCATCCCTGACAGCATCTTCGTATATTTTAATGCCTTTTTGAAATTAGCTATGCAATCTGAAAATCCAAAAGGGGATCACAACTTTTAGATATATTAGCTGCTCTGTGCTGTGCACATGTTAAAATGTGTCAAGTACAGCCAAAATGATACTTGTGAAGGATTAAAGTGACCATCTATGTACAGGCCCAGGAGATGAATAAAAAGAGAAAGGCTGAGTGTGTAAACATAATACTCCACCAGAAGCTGAACTGTTGCCTTTTGCCTTGGGAACTATACTGCCAGTTCTGTAGGGGATCCAAAGAAACCACTGGTGATACGTGTGAACCCTCAAAAAGTATCTGTTCATTTTCCAGTAGGTACAAAAGTGAATGAATGGATGGTGAGTGGATGGATGGGTGACAAATTCATAGATTAGTGTATGGATGGGTAGATGGATGAATTAGTGGATGGATGATTGGATGGATGGATGAGTGGTGGATTAATGATTGGTGGATAAGTGATTTTATGGATTGATGGTTGGTGGATAGATGGATAGATTAGTCGATGGCTGGATAGTTGGGTGGGTGAATGGTAGATTAATGAACTGGTTGGTAGGTGGGTAGAAAGAGATACTTTAGATAATAAATTTTTAATCAAATTGAACTTAAGACTTCCAATAACTACAATTTCCCACCTGTGGAATGGAAATGTCTCTTTTTATAGCCTATATCTTTGCCTTACAGAATCTTGGTTGGGTAAATTAGGTGACCATGCTGATTTTGTGCCACAATATGCCTGCACAAAGCCTTTCCAAGCCTCCTTTGACACACCATCTTGTCCCCTGCTTTATCCCCCAGCTAAACTCACAAGGAGCAGATGAGTGCATGAACAGCATCCAGAGCTACCCTATCTGCCTTTCCCACCCAATGTCCACTCCCCTGTCAGGGACAGCACCACTGTCCCCAGGCTCATCCTCTCAAAATTATTTCCTACTTCCTTCTTTTTCATCCTCGCCAACTCCATATCCAATAGCCACCAAGATATTTTGGGATTGTACATCTTTAAAAATATATAAAGGATAAAAAAAAAGACTGTTTTTTTAAATAAAAATAAAGTGCAGGAAGGAAAGTCTCCTCCTCCTCTCCATTTCCACCAGATTTTGTATGACCAAGTTGACTGAAGTTCACTACAAAACCCCTTGTCCAGGTCCCCTTCCTTTGTTCATCACCCTTCAAGGCCAGGGTGACGCTTCTGGGGTACCTGGGTGCACATGGTATTCTGAGGATGAATTTCAAGTTCAACTTCCTAAGCCTGACACCAAACTGCACCCAGTGAGATGCCCTGTCCAGGCCTGCTCCCCGCTGCTCTCTCTCTTGCCACGGCAGCCAATGCTATCGCCGTCCCCTGCTCTGACTGCTGTCCCCCACATTCCCAGCACCCAGCAGGAGACTCGTTTTCCCCATGGGGACCACCGCCTGGATGACCCGACTCAGGGTGGGGTTGAGATCCATGCACAGTGGCCCATGAGCAGTTGCATCCTTTTTCCCAGATGCATCTCTTGCCTCCCAAACATGCTGAGTAATTCCCCAGAGGGAGGACCACGTGGCTGATGGCCGCACACCCCATCACACCTGCCTTGATTATTACTACCTACAAGATGAAGGAAGGAAGGAAGCACCCGTGAGCTGCTCCAACACCATCAGAACTAAGCTCTCAGCTTGCAATGCAAACTCTGTTCGTACTCTGGAAAAATAAATAGCAGAAAATATGGAAAAGAGATTGAAAATAACACCCTCCAATGTCTGGGAAAATACATTCTGCTCGCTTTGCTAAATCTAGCACAAATACCCTTGCAAGTTACAGAAACCATCTCAAAATACATCCTGGTGGGTTTTTCTGCCCAGAACATCAACTGTATCACTATCAACAAAGTAGTGTTAAAATATGTATTAATATCAGAACCTACTTTAGTAGTATTCATCATAACTGTTCTGGTTCTAATAAAAATATTATTTAAATTAAATTCATTTTTTTTCATTCCCAAACTCCTCAGCATTAGTCTTAACACCTTGTATGCGTGTTCTCCAGCCAGTGGATGGGACACTTCTGGGCTCTTCAGCATGTCAGGCAATGGCTTCTCAAGAAAGCACAGGTGTAAAGTACAGAGCACCAGTATGTTTTTCCATTGAATTATAACCAGCATGAACTAATTATTTAAAAAAAAAAAACTAAACATAAAGTTTGATGATTTATTTTTATGAAACTCTTCAAAAATAGAGCACTCCACAATGTAGCTGATGGTCCTGCCATCTGAGCTGTTGCCAGGGCCCTGGCTTAAGCTGGCCCAGGGTGGCTCACCTGGCACTCAGGGAACACACACGAGAACCACAGCATCCCGTGAACCACTGCATGGTAACAAGCCTGCAGAGGTCCCAAAGGTTCAGGCCCTGGGATTCTAGGTGGGGACAAGGGGATTGTCCCTTGGCCAGGATGGAGGCAGGGAAACTTCACAAGGCAAAACTGCAGTAACTGGGGCAGACTTGCCAGCAAGACAGGGAAGCAGCTTCCCAAACAAGCAGCACAGAAGAAGGGGTAGAAGCAGAGACATGGAGCCCTGGGAAATGACCGAGGAGGCTGGGAGCTGGGCAGCCTTGCAGATGCACTCAGCTATGCTGGGGCCCAGGACAGTACTGCCAGGCAGACCATCCCAAGGCACGGAGCAGAGAAGACATGCCTGGAGGTGGGCTTTGGCAAGGCCTCCCCAGCAAGAGTGAGGAGGAGAGACTGAGAGGGAGTGGGGAGTGGGGAATGGGCTTGGGAGCAGGGTACAGGGCCAGTCAGGTGGCTACTGAGTTGTGACCTGCACAGTGGGGACAGAAGTGCTGGGGTACACCTGGGGGCATTCTCTAAACGACACTGTGAGAATCTAGTACTGTCATTATAAACTACCAGAAATAGGCAGAAACATCAGAAATCCCTACTTTCACAATTCTGGAGGGCTCAAGTCCAAAACCAAGGTGTGGGCAGACATGCAAAGTCTGCAGGCTTCAGGAAGATCGTGCCAGGCCCCGCTTTCTGCGTCTGCTGCTGCTGGTGAGCCCAGCATCCCTGGCTTGGAGCCGCGCTCCAGCCTCTGCCTCCGCCAGCACATGGCCGTCCCCCTGCGGGGCTTCGCATCATCCTCCCTCCCTGTGTCTATCTCTGGGTCTCTCCTCTTCTTTTGAGGACACCTATCACTGGGTCAGGCCCGACCCTAAATCAGTACAACCTCATCTGAACTTAATTACATCATAATGAACCCTTTTTCCAAATGAAACCATGTTTGCGTGTGCCAGGATTAGGGCCTCCCCGTATGTTTTTGCGGGTACACTGTTCACCCCATCACAGCCTTGGTGCCTGACAGGATGTGGACGCTGGCCGGCGGCTGGGCTGGCAGGAGCAGGGTGTTAGTTTCCCAGAGAGTCCCAGAGCAGGAGGAACTGCTTCATTGGCCGTGGGGCTCCAGCTGCAGTGGGAGCCAGGGACAGCCAGGTGCCAGGACTGCTGGTGTCAGCCGCTGCCCCCACTGGATCCAGGGTGGCCCCCTCTGAGCTCCAGGGCTGGATTCCAGGGCCTCCCAGAGGGGGTCTGTTTGCTCCTTTCCACGACAAGCCCCCAAAGGTACAATAATAAGAACAAACAAGACTTTGCCAGTCTCTCTCTTCCAGAAAAGAGACCCAGGAGGAGACCGGGGTGGGCCCAGGAGTCTGAGACCCCAGCCCCAGCTCTGCGGCTCCTGAGCTCATTTAATCTCAAAGCCTCCAGTGGTCTTATCTATAAATGGAGGGCTTTTGTTGCAGAATCTCTAAGGTGCTTTTCAGCTGTAAGCCAGCCTGAATCCCATTTTCCCGCAGACGGACACGATAATTCCACAGAGGCCTGGTCTTCCCCTCCGAGTGAGCTCTGCGGCAGCTGAGGCTTCTTTTGTGACTAAGTCTCTCTGACCTTTTTATCTAGTGGTTAATAAACACCCTCGTGCTGTGGGAGCCGTCCCACATGTGTCCCTACAGAAGGTCCCCCAGGGAGGCGGCCACTGCTTACCATGAACACTGAGGACGTAAAACTACCTGAGGTTTCCTACGGGTTCTGGTGAGCTCTAGAGCTCCCAGGTGCGTGGCCGCGGGGAGGAGGGGCCAAACAGAGCCCATCAGGAAGGGTAAGGAGCCAAGGTCGTGGTTACCACCTGGCTTCCACCTTCAGAAGTGCTTGTCTTGAGAACAACCGCACAGCATTGTCCCCCAGGGAAGAACACTGTGGCCATGACCACAAGGGCCCACACAAGGAGGGCGGGTCTCACTTCAGTAGCCTCAGAAGCTCAGACACCACCTCTTCCCACTCTGGGCTGAAGGGAGTCCCAGCAGGACATGACCCACAGGGCCTCGCGATGCTGCTGCAGTGCTACTGCACAGTAACGGGTGCAAAGCCAGACCAAGACCCGTGTGGCCGGGCGGGCCTGCGGCTCTTCTCACAGCTTGATCCACCTTGTGTGTGTTCTGAGCTATCATATTATTTTGATTGGTTGCTATGGTATAATGATTAGAAGAAATGGGAAGAAGAAAATATGTATGTTCAAACACTGGGAAAACGTGTGAAGCAGACCTGGACAGACGTCACCAGTAATCCACTACCTGCATATTCTTGCCTGATAGTTGCAGTGTAGAAAAATGATTGACATTTTACATTACACAGTTCTATATGTAGATTGGCTGCTTATGTAGCCTCAAACTCATTACATGTGTCAAACTGATCTGCTAGGGAAGAGGAATATTGCTTTTTTGGTTAAAAAAAGACAAGTGTGAACTGGTTAATAATGTGTCATTTTCATTGACTTTCATTTTTTCTCTCAAAATAATTCTGACCGTATTTTCCATCGCTCCTCGTACTGTTAGGGACTATTCTTTGACTTGCCTTGGAATTTGGGTACCGATCACAGCATCTTTTCTTGTTATGACGGGAACTCTGAGTAATGCAGGCAACTGGTGGAGATGGGGGAGGGAGGAGGAAAGGAGCAAGGGCCGGGTCCTGGGAGAGACCCAGAGCCGCCTTCTTGGTGCTGCTGCTCCGTCTGAGCTTCACTCCACAAGACTGACCGGAGGACGCCCCTGGCCAACCCAGGAGGTTCTTTGCAGGGACGGGCAGGCTCCACAAACACTCAGTGGTGCAGAGTCATCAATCACCTTGGCTCCTGGGGGGAGGGGCGCCTTCAGGCCTGTGCTGCCTGAGGCCGGAGCCGATGGCCACAGAGGGTGCTGTGGAAGGCTCTGGCCTCTTCTTCAGGCTGAGCCCCCGCCTCAGCACAGCACCTTTCACTTGCCCTGTGGAGACACGGGGCCACAGCCCTAAAGCATTCTGCAGCACCAGGAGTGACAGGTGGGGTGGGACCCGAGGAGACAGGAGCCGGCTCCACCAGCACAGGTGTCAGATGAAGCCAGGACCTGCCACCTCCCCCAGGTCTCAGTCAGTGAGTGAGGTGGTCCCAGAGGGGACCTCGGGTCCTCTTGGGGTGGGAGTAGGGACTGAAAGACTCACAGGGTGACTGAGGATCATTGTGAGGGCCTGTCCGTCCCCCAAGGCCTGTGTGCCTGGGCATGTGGTTTGTGACAAGTCACTGACAGGGTGGTTAGGACACGTCCGTTCCCGTTCCCTTACATCTGGGTGGCAGGGCGTGTCCATTCCCCTCACACCTGTCACAACACGCTGAATGTGTGTCCACCTCCTAGTTCCAGGAATAATCCTGTGTAAGGCAAAGGAAGTGATCACGCTAAGGATCTTGAGAGGAGGCTCCCATCCAGAATCATCCACGGGGATGATAGACCAGGTATCACAAGGGACTTAATATGTGCCCCAAAGGCACAGCCCCATCAACCCACCTCTCCAGTCACACCCCCCTGCCCACAGTAACCGCCCAGTTATTCCCTTTCAGGGGATTAACGCAGTAACTAGGTTAAGGCTCTCATAACTCAGTGATTTCACCTCTAGACTTTCATGGGCCAGGTGAACAGCTTTTTCTTACAAAGTCCCCAGACTCAGCTCACACATGAGGTTCTGGGGGACACCTCACGTCTAAACTATAACAGCCACCCAAAGGCAGGGGCCCAAAGCTCTGAGCCCTGGAGCTCACCCAACAGGTGCACACTGTGTCCCGTGTCCTGCAAAGCAGGGGCTCTTACCGTACCTTCTCCAGGCAGGACCTGGGTGACTTGGCTAGAATGTGTCCCCTGGGTACCTGTAGTGTGACAGCCACTGGGAGGCTAACACAGTGCAGCACTCCTCTGTGACACCCCGCCTCCACCCTGTGGCAGTTCTCATTCTGGGGCTCCGTGGGCAGGCCGTCCACACGGCCTGGGCCACATGCCCACTCTGGGGCCTCATCTTGTGCGGCTGCCCTTGCTGCCTGGAAGTCCTGCCTCAGCCCAGCGCCAGCCCATGGAGACAGCTGCCCAGTGCCCGGGGCCCACAGCCCTGCCCTCCTGCCTTCTTGTCCCCGTGGCCCTCCTGGAGGGCACTGCAGTGGGAACCCAGTTGGAAGGGCCTATGATGGACCTCATGGAGCTGCAGCTCTGAGCGGCTCTGGGCTGCCTCTGAATGAGATCCCTCTCTTCACACGGCCACCGTGCCCCTGGCTGGGGGAAGGCCAGCGACCTGAGTCCGGTGCCTCCTCCAGGCAACCTCGTGCTGCTCCTGTCTGTGTAGCAGGGGTCAAAGTCTCCACAGCCTAAAACAGCACAGGTCCAGCGTCTCAGGCTCTGAGGCCAGGAGCCCTGCACAGGCTCAGCTGGGCTTCACTGAGTGGCCACAGGGCTGGTTCCTTCCAGGGGGTCCGGGGGAGAGGTGCGTCCCTGCCTTTCCCAGCTCCTCCTCCGGGCTCCTGGGTTCCTCAGCCCCTCCCTCTCTTCAGAGCCAGCAGCACTGCCTCTCCCACATGCTCCATGCTTACGGCCCCCTCGGCCCTCCAGCCTGCCACCTCAGCCACGTCATTGACCCCAGGGAGGTAAGATCTCCCTATGTTGAGGTCGGTTGGTCAGCAGCCTGAACTTCACATGTTCCCTGGACAACCCTTTGCACCTAAGCCGACAGAGTCACAGGTCCTGGGGGCCAGGACACAGACCCCCTTGGAGTGCCACCATCTGCCTACAACTGCGAGATACAAGATGCCCTCTTTTCCAGACTCAATGTGATCCCGTTCAGCCCCCGACATGGCAGGGAAGGGAGGGTTCCCCAGCCCCAGGCAGCTGAAGCGGGATCTTGGTGACTGAGAGCTCCCTCCCTGAAGGGCTTTCCGCAGAAGAGGGCAGGGGCAGGAGTGAGAGCCCAGCAGGACAGTGGCCAGGAGCCTGGAGTCCAGACCTCCCCAAGAGAGATGCAGGTCCCTGCAGTCTGCCCATCTACCACCAGCACAGCAGACCCGCTGATGGGCACAGCAGTGCTCCAAGGAGAAGGTTGGGAGGCCAGGGCAGAAGGGGTGCCAGGGCAGAAGGGGTCCCAGGGCAGAAGGGGTGCCAGGACATGAGGGGTGCCAGGGCAGAAGGGGTGCCAGGACAGAAGGGGTCCCAGGGCAGAAGGGGTCCCAGGGCAGAAGGGGTCCCAGGGAAGAAGGGGTGCCAGGGCAGAAGGGGTGCCAGGGCAGAAGGGGTCCCAGGGCAGAAGGAGTGCCAGGGAAGAAGGGGTCCCAGGGCAGAAGGAGTGCCAGGGAAGAAGGGTTCCCAGGGAAGAAGGGGTCCCAGGGAAGAAGGGGTCCCAGGGCAGAAGGGGTGCCAGGGCAGAAGGGGTGCCAGGGCAGAAGGGGTCGCAGGGAAGAAGGGGTGCCAGGGCAAAAGGTGTGCCAGGGAAGAAGGGTTCCCAGGGAAGAAGGGGTCCCAGGGCAGAAGGGGTGCCAGGGCAGAAGGGGTGCCAGGGCAGAAGAGGTGCCAGGGCAGAAGGGGTGCCAGGGCAGAAGGGGTCCCAGGGAAGAAGGGGTGCCAGGACATGAGGGGTGCCAGGGCAGAAGGGGTCGCAGGGAAGAAGGGGTGCCAGGGTAAAAGGGGTGCCAGGGAAGAAGGGTTCCCAGGGAAGAAGGGGTCCCAGGGCAGAAGGGGTGCCAGGGCAGAAGGGGTCGCAGGGAAGAAGGGGTGCCAGGGCAAAAGGGGTGCCAGGGAAGAAGGGTTCCCAGGGAAGAAGGGTTCCCAGGGAAGAAGGGGTGTCAGGGCAGAAGGGGTGCCAGGGCAGAAGAGGTGCCAGGGCAGAAGGGGTGCCAGGGCAGAAGGGGTCCTAGGGAAGAAGGGGTGCCAGGACATGAGGGGTACCAGGGCAGAAGGGGTCGCAGGGAAGAAGGGGTGCCAGGGCAAAAGGGGTGCCAGGGAAGAAGGGGTCCCAGGGAAGAAGGGGTCCCAGGGAAGAAGGGGTGCCAGGACATAAGGGGTGCCAGGACATAAGGGGTGCCAGGGCAGAAGGGGTCGCAGGGAAGAAGGGGTCCCAGGGCAGAAGGGGTGCCAGGGCAGAAGGGGTCCCAGGGAAGAAGGGGTGCCAGGACATGAGGGGTGCCAGGGCAGAAGGGGTCGCAGGGAAGAAGGGGTGCCAGGGTAAAAGGGGTGCCAGGGAAGAAGGGTTCCCAGGGAAGAAGGGGTCCCAGGGCAGAAGGGGTGCCAGGGCAGAAGGGGTCGCAGGGAAGAAGGGGTGCCAGGGCAAAAGGGGTGCCAGGGAAGAAGGGTTCCCAGGGAAGAAGGGTTCCCAGGGAAGAAGGGGTGTCAGGGCAGAAGGGGTGCCAGGGCAGAAGAGGTGCCAGGGCAGAAGGGGTGCCAGGGCAGAAGGGGTCCTAGGGAAGAAGGGGTGCCAGGACATGAGGGGTACCAGGGCAGAAGGGGTCGCAGGGAAGAAGGGGTGCCAGGGCAAAAGGGGTGCCAGGGAAGAAGGGTTCCCAGGGAAGAAGGGTTCCCAGGGAAGAAGGGGTGTCAGGGCAGAAGGGGTGCCAGGGCAGAAGAGGTGCCAGGGCAGAAGGGGTGCCAGGGCAGAAGGGGTCCTAGGGAAGAAGGGGTGCCAGGACATGAGGGGTACCAGGGCAGAAGGGGTCGCAGGGAAGAAGGGGTGCCAGGGCAAAAGGGGTGCCAGGGAAGAAGGGGTCCCAGGGAAGAAGGGGTCCCAGGGAAGAAGGGGTGCCAGGACATAAGGGGTGCCAGGACATAAGGGGTGCCAGGGCAGAAGGGGTCGCAGGGAAGAAGGGGTCCCAGGGCAGAAGGGGTGCCAGGGCAGAAGGGGTGCCAGGACATAAGGGGTGCCAGGGCAGAAGGGGTCGCAGGGAAGAAGGGGTACCAGGGCAAAAGGGGTGCCAGGGAAGAATGGTTCCCAGGGAAGAAGGGGTCCCAGGGAAGAAGGGGTCCCAGGGCAGAAGGGGTGCCAGGGCAGAAGGGGTGCCAGGGCAGAAGAGGTGCCAGGGCAGAAGGGGTGCCAGGGCAGAAGGGGTCCCAGGGAAGAAGGGGTGCCAGGACATGAGGGGTGCCAGGGCAGAAGGGGTCGCAGGGAAGAAGGGGTGCCAGGGCAAAAGGGGTGCCAGGGAAGAAGGGGTCCCAGGGCAGAAGGGGTCCCAGGGCAGAAGGGGTGCCAGGGCAGAAGGGGTGCCAGGGCAGAAGAGGTGCCAGGGCAGAAGAGGTGCCAGGGCAGAAGGGGTGCCAGGGCAGAAGGGGTCCCAGGGAAGAAGGGGTGCCAGGACATGAGGGGTGCCAGGGCAGAAGGGGTCGCAGGGAAGAAGGGGTGCCAGGGCAAAAGGGGTGCCAGGGAAGAAGGGTTCCCAGGGAAGAAGGGGTCCCAGGGCAGAAGGGGTGCCAGGGCAGAAGGGGTCGCAGGGAAGAAGGGGTGCCAGGGCAAAAGGGGTGCCAGGGAAGAAGGGTTCCCAGGGAAGAAGGGTTCCCAGGGAAGAAGGGGTGTCAGGGCAGAAGGGGTGCCAGGGCAGAAGAGGTGCCAGGGCAGAAGGGGTGCCAGGGCAGAAGGGGTCCTAGGGAAGAAGGGGTGCCAGGACATGAGGGGTACCAGGGCAGAAGGGGTCGCAGGGAAGAAGGGGTGCCAGGGCAAAAGGGGTGCCAGGGAAGAAGGGGTCCCAGGGAAGAAGGGGTCCCAGGGAAGAAGGGGTGCCAGGACATAAGGGGTGCCAGGACATAAGGGGTGCCAGGGCAGAAGGGGTCGCAGGGAAGAAGGGGTCCCAGGGCAGAAGGGGTGCCAGGGCAGAAGGGGTCCCAGGGAAGAAGGGGTGCCAGGACATGAGGGGTGCCAGGGCAGAAGGGGTCGCAGGGAAGAAGGGGTGCCAGGGTAAAAGGGGTGCCAGGGAAGAAGGGTTCCCAGGGAAGAAGGGGTCCCAGGGCAGAAGGGGTGCCAGGGCAGAAGGGGTCGCAGGGAAGAAGGGGTGCCAGGGCAAAAGGGGTGCCAGGGAAGAAGGGTTCCCAGGGAAGAAGGGTTCCCAGGGAAGAAGGGGTGTCAGGGCAGAAGGGGTGCCAGGGCAGAAGAGGTGCCAGGGCAGAAGGGGTGCCAGGGCAGAAGGGGTCCTAGGGAAGAAGGGGTGCCAGGACATGAGGGGTACCAGGGCAGAAGGGGTCGCAGGGAAGAAGGGGTGCCAGGGCAAAAGGGGTGCCAGGGAAGAAGGGTTCCCAGGGAAGAAGGGTTCCCAGGGAAGAAGGGGTGTCAGGGCAGAAGGGGTGCCAGGGCAGAAGAGGTGCCAGGGCAGAAGGGGTGCCAGGGCAGAAGGGGTCCTAGGGAAGAAGGGGTGCCAGGACATGAGGGGTACCAGGGCAGAAGGGGTCGCAGGGAAGAAGGGGTGCCAGGGCAAAAGGGGTGCCAGGGAAGAAGGGGTCCCAGGGAAGAAGGGGTCCCAGGGAAGAAGGGGTGCCAGGACATAAGGGGTGCCAGGACATAAGGGGTGCCAGGGCAGAAGGGGTCGCAGGGAAGAAGGGGTCCCAGGGCAGAAGGGGTGCCAGGGCAGAAGGGGTGCCAGGACATAAGGGGTGCCAGGGCAGAAGGGGTCGCAGGGAAGAAGGGGTACCAGGGCAAAAGGGGTGCCAGGGAAGAATGGTTCCCAGGGAAGAAGGGGTCCCAGGGAAGAAGGGGTCCCAGGGCAGAAGGGGTGCCAGGGCAGAAGGGGTGCCAGGGCAGAAGAGGTGCCAGGGCAGAAGGGGTGCCAGGGCAGAAGGGGTCCCAGGGAAGAAGGGGTGCCAGGACATGAGGGGTGCCAGGGCAGAAGGGGTCGCAGGGAAGAAGGGGTGCCAGGGCAAAAGGGGTGCCAGGGAAGAAGGGGTCCCAGGGCAGAAGGGGTCCCAGGGCAGAAGGGGTGCCAGGGCAGAAGGGGTGCCAGGGCAGAAGAGGTGCCAGGGCAGAAGGGGTGCCAGGGCAGAAGGGGTCCCAGGGAAGAAGGGGTGCCAGGACATAAGGGGTGCCAGGGCAGAAGGGGTCGCAGGGAAGAAGGGGTGCCAGGGCAAAAGGGGTGCCAGGGAAGAAGGGGTCCCAGGGAAGAAGGGGTCCCAGGGAAGAAGGGGTGCCAGGACATAAGGGGTGCCAGGGCAGAAGGGGTCGCAGGGAAGAAGGGGTCCCAGGGAAGAAGGGGTGCCAGGGCAAAAGGGGTGCCAGGGCAGAAGGGGTCCCAGGGTAGAAGGGGTCCCAGGGCAGAAGGGGTGCCAGGGCAGAAGGGGTCCCAGGACAGAAGGGGTGCCAGGACAGAAGGGGTCCCAGGGCAGAAGGGGTCCCAGGGCAGAAGGGGTGCCAGGGCAGAAGGGGTGCCAGGGCAGAAGGGGTGTCAGGGCAGAAGGGAGGTCAGGGCAGAGGGGGCCAGGGCAGAAGGGAGGCCAGGGCAGAAGGGGTGTTAGGGCAGAAGGGGTGCCAGGGCAGAAGGGGTCCCAGGGCAGAAGGGGTGCCAGGGCAGAAGGGGTGCCAGGGCAGAAGGGGTCCCAGGACAGAAGGGGTCCCAGGACAGAAGGGGTGCCAGGGCAGAAGGGGTGTCAGGGCAGAAGGGGTGCCAGGGCAGAAGGGGTCCCAGGGCAGAAGGGGTGCCAGGGCAGAAGGGGTCCCAGGGCAGAAGGGGTCCCAGGACAGAAGGGGTCCCAGGACAGAAGGGGTGCCAGGGCAGAAGGGGTCCCAGGGCAGAAGGGGTCCCAGGGCAGAAGGGGTCCCAGGACAGAAGGGTGCCAGGGAAGAAGGGGTCCCAGGGCAGAAGGGTCCCAGGGAAGAAGGGGTCCCAGGGCAGAAGGGGTCCCAGGACAGAAGGGGTCCCAGGACAGAAGGGTGCCAGGGAAGAAGGGGTCCCAGGGAAGATGGGGTCCCAGGACAGAAGGGGTCCCAGGACAGAAGGGTGCCAGGGCAGAAGGGTGCCAGGGAAGAAGGGGTCCCAGGGCAGAAGGGTGCCAGGGAAGAAGGGGTCCCAGGGCAGAAGGGGTCCCAGGACAGAAGGGGTCAGGTTGTCAGGGCAGAAGCAAGAAGCAGACACATATGCAGGGAGATGTTGTCAGAAAAGGAGGAAACAGCTGGCCCCGCTACATCTCCTCCTGCGCCCCTGGGACCCCCGCCCCACGTGAGATGACACCGCAGCCCCCCTGGGTAGCTGTCCCCCAGGACCCTGTGGGTTCCCCTCAGCACCCTCCTGACACTCCTCTGTGCTTCTAGACCTACCAGGACTCAAGTCCCTGCAGGCCTCAAAGGGAGGGGTTGGTGCCGTTCCCACAGGGGTGGGCAGCTTCTGCAAGAGTGGGTTGCCATCAGAATAAACCAGGCCCTTCCCTCCAGCCTCCCCTCCCCCGCTCTTGCCCCGTGATTCCAGGTGCCATGTTGTGCCACAGTCAGGGACCTCATGATTTGGGGGACTTTCATGAGCCAGTTGAACATCTTTTTCTTATGAAGGCCCCAGACTCAGGCATTTTGTAATAGCAACACAAATCAGACTAAGAAAATCGTTAAAGTTCAAATAATGTGATTCCACTTCAAGAAATTAATCCCAAGGGATGCTCTTGTTTATCAACTGGTGACATCAAACAATGACTAGAGTTCCCATGGCAGTTTTTGCAGCAGCAAAACGGATAGACCCAGATGGCCCCCAAAGGGATACTAAGTACCTTGCAGCCCAGCCTGGTGACAGGGCATAGGTGACAAACCTATCTGTGCCCTATGTGCTGATGAGGAAAGACATGTAAACACATTTTAAGTGGGAAAAGTGAAATGCTGACTGGGGTGTGAAATCTTTACAAGCAGAAACCCAACCATGTGCTGAGAGGGGCCCTCTGGTCTTCCTGGAGGACGCACAGTGGACGGGGTCTGGGCCTGGGTCTGGAATCCTCTGCACCGTGCGAGTTTGCTGCCGTGGGGAACAACACCAAGTCACGGTGTTCAGCAGGTGAGCTGTGTTTGCTTGCTATATACAACAGCATTTGTACAAACAAAAGACTACTTAAGCTCAACAAGAGTAGCAATAAAAAACAGGCCCAATCAATACCCTGCCAACCCTGCTGCATACGTGGGCCGCTGCAGGGCCCTGTGCTGAGTAAGGTGCCTGCTGCACACCATGGACGGCCAACCAGGGGTTGTTAATAATAGTGACAATAAGGGCCTCCATTTGTTCCTACAATGCAATTAGCTTCACAGTGGGGCCCGTGCACACTGGAGGACAACACTGAATGTTACTCAGGCCCCAGCCCAGGCAGTCAGACCAACACTCCACACGGGAGGCCCATCCTCTGCTTCTCTTCATGCCTCAAGGTGGTAACTCCGCGTCACTGGGCCCCAGCTGCTTCTCTTGATGAAATCAGTGGACAACTGTGTAAACGTCCCTATGGGAAGCTGGAGCGCCAGCCTGCGCATGCCCCACAGTTAATCAACTGCAGGGCACAAACAGGCTGCCCAGAGGGAAGCCTCCTCACCTAATTCACCACAAGGAAAGAGGAAGGGGCCCTGGAGGGTCGATGAGGTGGGCAGAGCAGGAGAACCAGTCCCCATCCTGTCCCTCAACCCTGGGGCCACTGAGGAAGGCACAGGCAAGGAAGTATTCTCAAGGGTAAGGTGGGAGGGAGGCTGAGGAGGGAGGCTGAGGAGGGAGGCTGCAGACCCTGAGGCCCCTGGTCCATCCCCTCCCAGACAGGGAAGCCCAGGGAACAGGAAGGGACCAGAGGACAGTGGGTGAAGGGAAGAGCTGGAGGGCCACACAGCTCTGCTGCTGCAGCCAGCATAGGCAAGGGTCCAGCTCCCCCGCCCCGCCCCAAGCACAGGAGGCTCCCCCCACCCCATTCCCACTCAGGAAGCTCCCCCCACCCCATCCCCACTCAGCAGGCTCCCCCCACCCCATCCCCACACAGGAAGCTCCCCCCCACCCCATCCCCACTCAGGAAGCTCCCCCCACCCCATCCCCACACAGGAAGCTCCCCCCCACCCCATCCCCACTCAGGAAGCTCCCCCCCACCCCATCCCCACACAGGAAGCTCCCCCGACCCCATCCCCACACAGGAAGCTCCCCCCACCCCATCCCCACACAGGAAGCTCCCCCCACCCCATCCCCACTCAGGAAGCTCCCCCCACCCCATCCCCACACAGGAAGCTCCCCCCACCCCACCCCACTCAGGAAGCTCCCCCCACCCCATCCCCACACAGGAAGCTCCCCCCACCCCATCCCCACACAGGAAGCTCCCCCCCACCCCATCCCCACACAGGAAGCTCCCCCCACCCCATCCCCACACAGGAAGCTCCCCCCACCCCATCCCCACACAGGAAGCTCCCCCCACCCCATCCCCACTCAGGAAGCTCCCCCCACCCCATCCCCACACAGGAAGCTCCCCCCACCCCATCCCCACACAGGAAGCTCCCCCCACCCCATCCCCACACAGGAAGCTCCCCCCACCCCATCCCCACACAGGAAGCTCCCCCCACCCCATCCCCACACAGGAAGCTCCCCCCACCCCATCCCCACTCAGGAAGCTCCCCCCACCCCATCCCCACACAGGAAGCTCCCCCCACCCCATCCCCACTCAGGAAGCTCCCCCCACCCCATCCCCACACAGGAAGCTCCCCCCCACCCCATCCCCACACAGGAAGCTCCCCCCACCCCATCCCCACACAGGAAGCTCCCCCCACTCCATCCCCACTCAGGAAGCTCCCCCCACCCCATCCCCACACAGGAAGCTCCCGGGGACACTGCCTCCTGGGCACTTGGTTTCATGCTGGAGTCCCTGGTCTGGACCAGGGCCACACCCTGCTCACTTGCTGGTCCATCCTGCGTCTGGGCTGGGCAGGCTTCTGTGTCCCCTCAGGACTGCTGCAGGCAGGAGCCAAGGGAGCCCCCGGGCAGGGCCTGCTGCAGCTGCAGGGGAAGAAGTGGCTGAGGCTCCCTGCCCTTCACAGCTGTGGATGTTGTCACTGGCACACAGAGCCAGCCGCGGAGGGGCCAGGCCGGTCACAACGCACCTCTGTGCCTAGCCCCAAGCACTCTTCCCATAAAGCCATCTTGGAAACTCACAACGTGTATCTAGGTCAGCCTCACGGTGTCCCTACAGAGTGAGTGTCCACAGGGAAGGACCGACATCATCCGACAGGACTCAGGCTGTCCCTTGTGCTGATGTCCAGAACAGGCCTGCAGGCTGCCTGACCACTCTCTTTCCAGGCCTGTGCTTTTTCCTGTCCCTGTTCCAAAGGCTGTGAAATCTAAGCCTGGGAGGTTTTGACTCCTCATCATTAGGGGTGGCTGTGAGACCGTATTCTGATCAATTAGATGCCAGCAAAAGTCCTTGAGGGCGTCACCCCTTCTGGAATAAAACAGCAAAAAGCCTCCACAGGAGAAACAATTTTGCCCATCACCCTTTCCCCCTCCTCATCTACGTTCTTCCTGTCTGGAATGCAGATACGATGCATGGAGGTATAGCATGTATCCTATGATATGAAGACAAAGCCTCTTGCTAAGAAAGGCAGGGAGGAGAGTAAGATTGCATCACAGTTGATGCCTGTGATGAATGACGGTTGTTACGTGAAGACATCTTGGAAAAGCTATGCAGAAGGAAATTTAACCCTCATTTTTTAGCTCACTATGGGCTGAATCCCTAATTTGCATCCAACCTACATATGAACAGCAAAAGATAATAACGATTGTAATAAAATCACACAGATAACACACAAGCACTCACACACACACGTGATTATTTTCAATGTATATTTATCAAGACAGAGAAGTTTTACAAAAGAGTTTTGAATGATTCACCCCGACAACCTTCAAAATGTCAAAGATAATAGGAAAAACTGCTTCTGAATCCCTTGTGGGAACTCCTCGTACCCACCCAGTGGGGTGACTTCTCGACAGAGCGCACGAGCAGCACAGCTCTCTGAGGGTCCCCACAGTCCTGCTTGTCTCCTGCACAATTGTCATTACAGGGCAGTCAAAGGCTTTGCAGAGTGTAGCTTGGTCACAAAAACCAAGGAGCTGGTCACAGAGCAGACGGCAAAGGGACAGCGTGCAGAGCAGACAGGGCAGGGACAGGGAGGAAAACAAAGGGACGGGAGCTCCAGAGAAACCCCGGGGATGCAGGGACGGGGTGTCTCCACCCAGGTGGCTGCGCTGGTTTCTCATTCTGAAGGAGACCTGCTATGAATAAAGCTGCAAGTGAGTATCTCACCAGTGCATCTCCCTGGTGCTCAGCCGAGCAAGGCTGGCCTCCCTCCCTGTCCCATCATCCTGATGCTACCAAAATGGCAGCCAACCAGGGCTGGTGGACGGCACTTGGCCTCGACTTACCTCACAGTAGGGGGCAGGCTCTTTTCTGTTTCAGAATTTGTTTGGGCAGAAAAATTTTAGAAGAAAATAACAAAATGACTTACACACCAGCGAAGTTTGGTGCCAGGGACTTCTCAAGATCCTCATCCTCGTCCTCCCCTGGGGGGCAGCTGGACCCTGGGTCAGGAAGCAAGAGTGACAGGCAAGAAGAGTCAGACAGTTGCTCTGGGAACAGACTAGCCACCAGAATCAGGGAAATGAAGTGCAGGAACCAAGTGACCGCTGATTAATCACGATCGATTGACCCTGACAACCTGCCACATCCCCAGCACTTCAGTCAGCTCCTGACTTTGCGCCTGTTCCATCAGCCCTGCATGGTCATCCCCTTGATCCAGAGGGCCCAGCTGAGAGGAGCCCTGCTGGGCCAAGGTGGACCTTCCCTGAAGCCAGTCCCTCCCCATGCCCTGCCTGGTCCCAGACTGCTCCCTCCAAAGAGGGCACAAGACCCATGTCACCAGGCATCCTGAGGCCAGCGGGCCTAGCGGCTCCCACACCAGGACTGAGTGCACAGGGAGCAGCAGCGGGAATCCCCAGGACACACAGCACCTGCGTGGCCGTGTGTGCGGCTCCTGGCCAGGGGCTGGCTCTCCCCAGCAAGCTCAGTGGGCTGCCTGGCAGCTCATGACCTGGCTGGCACATCGGGCAGCGACCCTCAGGCTTCTTGGCACTGTAGCTCCTATGGTTGCCCTGCTGTGCTGTCTCCTGCCACCTTCTTCAAATCGCCACAAAGTGTGTGGTTTCTAACACCAGAAATCTATCCCCTGGTGGTTCTAGAGGCCCCAGGTTTGGGCCTGAGTGTGAGTGAGATGGCACACTAACAGCTGCAGCAGGGTCCTCTGAGTCTCCAGCTCCGCAGGGGCCTGGGGCCCCTCTGTGGGCCTTGCTGTGGCCACACTCTGCGGTCTCTGCACCATCTCACGTGGATACAGCCACTGGATTCGGGGTTTCCCAATCCAGCAGGACCTGCTTTAACTACTAATATCTGCAAAGCTCTGTTTCCAAATAAAGCCACATTCTGGGGTTTCAAGTGGACGTGAATCTGGGGGGGCATGCTAGTTCACAACACAGGCTCCCACCCACAAACCTTCCTCAGCTGCCCTGCTATATTGAAATTAATCACATCAATGTTCCTTTGGCTCTCTTAGGGACTACCCTCGAGATGGAAATGGGCACCTGGGCTGGGAGCCGGGGACCGAGGGCTTCTGTGGGCCCTGTGGGCACATGGCTCCTGCAGCAGGATGAACCCAGCCCCACAGGGAGCCCTGGAGAGCTCTGGCTCCTGCACTCTAGTCCATGCTTCCCCTGAACAGGTACCCTAATGCGTCCACTCCTGCCCAGTGTCCCTTCAAACCAGCGCTGAGCACAGCCACAGCTGATCAGGCAACTTCAGGGTATGCAGAGCTCGGAGCACTTGGAATGGACGGCAGTGCCAGCTCACTGGAGCAGGCACACACATGGCCACCCCCAGTCCCCCGCACCGGGCAACCTGCTCTAGTCTCACCATTGCTGTGTCCTGCCCCCACACCTCCCTCCCTGTAGGGTGGGTGGTAGGTCCCCTCATGTGAGGCACCTGGACAAAGACCTGCGAATTCTGGCCCTCAGCTTGCCTGCTGGGAGGTGACCCTGGGAACGCCCCTTCCCTGTCTGACAACACCCACGTATTCCTGCCTGTTGGGGAGCATCCCTACTGCCCTGCTGCCCTGCACAGAGGCACTGGGGGGACACCAGGAGGTCTCTCCTCAGGACACAGCCAGCGCTACCTTCCATGGTGGTGCTCTTGAAGCATCTGCCTCACAGGCCAAGCAATGGGGCCGAACACTGGATCCTCAGGGCAACCACAGGGACACAGTCCGGGCAGCCTGGCCTTCGAAATCTCCCGAGTAGGGTGGAGGAGCTGGGTCCCAAGCTGTACCCACCCCCAGCCCAGGCAGTAGAAGTCTCCCAGATGGGTCAGCTCGGGGACTCCAAACCAAACTGACTTCATGGCAACTGTGTTTGCAGGTCCCAGTTCCTGCTCTTGAGTGTGCTTGCTGTAGCCAGGTGTGTGGCAGAGCAGGTAACCAACTCGTCCAGACAACAGACAGGAAAGCCGGGGGGAAGGGACAGAGCAGGGCCCTGGAGCACAGAGGCTACTGGAAGCCGGCCCTCGCCAGCCAGCCACACAGCACCCTGGAAGCCCGCGTCTCTGCCTGTTGAAACCGAAGCATTGCTATCATGTTCATTCAAAATAATAGTGTCCGGTCTGCCAAACACCTGCGTTAGGAGCTGACCTTGTGACTGAATTGTCACGCCATTTAGTCTGCCTGTGAGCTGGTGTGTGGAGACCTTGGAAGGTGCCACCTCTCCTGGGGAATGACCACCTGCCAGCACATGAGCAGCAGCTTCAGAAGCATGGGGGCCGAGCCACCTCAATCACTGCATCAGAAGATGGCCCTGGGACTGGGATCGCCATCCTGTTCACACAGGCTCCAGTTAATTGCCACGTATGCACCCCGTCTCTGTGTGTTTGCCACACGCTTATTGAAAGGAAATAACCCAGTGTGTGCTTTAAGCCATTCTTGAATAAATGACAAGCATCTTTTGCAGAGAGCCTGTGCATACAGCTCAAGAGAAAAGCCCCAGCATCCACACGGTCGGCTCAGTACTCAAGGACGAAGTTCAAATCTTCACAGGCAGCATCTCCCTGGCAGGACAGGAATGAGCTCTCAGCTCTGCCAGGGAGACTGCTAATGCTGTGTGCCTGACCAGAGGCTCCCACGCTGGACCAGGGGTGCCAGCTGCCCAAGCCGGCTGTTCCTCATTACCCCGCACAACCCAGCCTGTCGCACCCTCAGCAAATCTACCATGATGAGGCTTCTCACTGATGTATGTGTGTGTCAGGGCCGTCTGCGAGGATCCTGCTTTCTCAGCCCTGTGACTGTCTGTCTCCCACAGTATTCCTTCCGCAAGCCAGAAGACCAGCACTGTTCTGTGCCTGCATGGACACACAGTACCTCAGCAGTTTTGCCAGTCCTTGGTCCCCAACCCTTGAGCCACCTCTACTGGGAAGACCAGCACAGACACTGCGGCGGGCAGTGCAGAGCCCAGTGAGTCCAGGAGAAGAGACGAGCAGCCCCAGAAGACTGGACTCGCCCCTCAGCTAGCAGAGCCAGGTGCTCCATGGTCAGGCGTGCCTGAGAGGGCAGTGCAGGGGTTGGGGTGGCCCCCTCAAAAGGCGTTCACCTGGAATCTGTGAAAGTGACCATATTTAGGAGGGTCTTGGTAGATGTGATCAAGCTGAAATGTAGAGATGAGGTCATCCTGGATTATACCCTGAGTCTAATGACAATTGTGCTTATAAGGGACAAGTGGAGCAATACAGCCACGGCCCAGGAACACCCAGAGCCACGGGACCACAAGAGCAAGGAAGCAACCTCCCCTGGAGACCACAGAGGAAGCACAGCCCCAGCCACACCTGTCACAAGAATGGCCTCCAGAAATGTGCTGTCGTCAGGCCCCAGGTTCATGGTTTGCCACAGCAGCCCGGGAAACACACAGGCAGCAGCGAGGATCCTGGGAACTGCATGAATTCCTTGCTGCTCCCCTTACAGGGCTCCTCTTCAGAACAATCTCTGGCTGTCTTTGTGACCAGAGGAGAGCGCCATGAAAATTCTCACAAGTCAGGACAAAAATCAGGTCTTTGGATAGTCTGTTAATGTATTTGTCAATATTTCCTCTCTGCAAAGTGTTTTGCAGGAAGATGACTTTGTCCCTATTAAGTGTTTTGATGATTTTAGGTTAAGCAGGGCAGTGATGAAGGACAAGTGTAACTAGTAAATGTCATCACATCAGAGTTCAACGAGCACAGCACATTGGCTCCTCCGTCTCCTGTTCTGACCTCGTCTGCTCACGTAGGACAGGTGCTCATTTCTTACTGCTGCTGTACAGACGGCAACACACTAAGCACCAGAATGTTATCACCTTGGTGCTCTGGAGGTCACAAGTCCTAAAACCAAGGTGCCAGTGGCTGCAGCCCCAGGGAGAGTTCTCCTTGTCCTTCTACCTCCTAGAGGCCACCTGCACACCTTCCTCAGCCTACAGCCCCTTGATCTCCTTCAAACCCTGAAGTCCAGCATCTTCTTCCACCCACGTCCTCTCCCACCCCTGCCTCCTTCAACACAAACACCTCTTCCTGCTCTTGCTTCCCTCTGGTAGCAATGGCCCTGGTGGCTACTCTGGGCCCACCTACATGGCCCACGAAATCTCCCTCTCAAGAGCTGTATCTAAACCCCATGTGCAACACCTAGCCTTTGGCCATGTAAGGCAACCTGTCCACAGGTACTGGGGTGAGAATGTGGACGCCCCAGGGGCCCCTATTCTGCCAACCACAATCAGATGAGTCCAGGGCATGACCAACAAGATGTTGTGAAGGAAGTCGGGAAGCAGGGAGAGGTGAACCTTCAGTGAGGAGTGAAGGAAGATGAAACCACTGTTGCTCCTCCCACTTGGCTGTGTGCTGCTCTAACTTGACTCGACAGTGAGAGCCTAGACACAGACACGTGGTGAGCTGAAGGAGAGCAGGTGAGTCAGGCAGGAGGCCAGGTGGGCGAAGGCACACACAGGTGCACCTGGAGGATGAAGACTAGCGGGTGCAACACAGGACAGTCAGTAGACCTAATCCAGGAGACTGGCTTTGCTTCAAGGGCAGGTGGGGGGACAGAGGGAGGCGAGAACAATGAAAGGGGACGGAAGGTGCTGCCATTTCCTGGGCACGTGAGGAGGTGAGGTGGCTTCAGTCCTTTTGGGGGAGTCTGAGGCACCTGCAGAAGTCCTGTGGAGAAACAGGAAGTTGGGTGGTGGGTGAGTAGAGCTCACTTGGGAGGCTTGTGTGGCCTGCAGTGAACCCAGTACCTTGGTGCAAGACTTAACTGGAGTAAGTGATAGGGAGGACCACGAAAGCCACCTAAGACCCACCCTGAAGGTGCACGGAGTGCTCTAGGGGGCAAGGGGAGGAGGCTCCTCAGTGGTCCTGCCTCCAGCAGGCAGGAGGCCCTGGAGAACCTCTCATCAGAGTGCAGATCAAGCACAGCAAACCCCTACTCAAGGTTTTCACAAACGGTTTTGAGCTGTTTCTTGGAGATCTTTCTGCATCTGCATACTTTCCTCATTCCTTCTAATCAAAGCACAGCACTCCATCAAATGATGAGCCACATTTATCTAAGTCACTGTTAACATTCATTTTTCTTCCTATTACAATGTAAAAAAAATAAATAAATAACCTGTTGTGGTTTAGATAAGAGGTGTCCCCAAAGCTCACCACTTACAAGACAACGCAGGAACATTCAGGGGCAAAATGATCAGAGCTGTGACCTAATCAGTGGAATGACCCACCAATATGAATTAACTGGGCGGTAACCACAGGTAGGCAGGGTGTTGTTGGAGGAAGTGTCACTAGGAGTGTGCCTTTGGGGTTTATATTTTATCCCTGGAGATGTCTGCTTCCTGGCTGTAACTGCCCTCTGCCACATCCTTTCAAAATGATGTTCTACTGTCACCTCAGGCCCAGAGCTAGAGCTGGCTAAACCTCTGAAACCATGAGCCAAAATAAACTTTTCCTCTAAGTCGTTCTTGGTAGGTCTTTTGGTCACAGCAACACAAAGCTGACGAAAAGAATCTGCCTATTCCTCTTTGAGGTTACCTTGGATTTTCAGACTCCAGAACTGAGAAAATTAGTTTCTCATGTTTAAACTACCTAGCTTGTGCTGTTACAACACCCTTCAATCTAAGCAGACCCAGGAGGGTCACTAGGAGGCAGATTCTCAGCTCCATCCTAGAGCCTGTCACTTGACAGGTCTGAAATGGAACTCTGCCCTTGTAACAAGCCAGTCTGGTCAGCTGGAGATACACCACAGTAAGGCCAAAGTTCTCAAGGCCCGGTCCAACTAAATCGGAAGCTGCAGTCCAGCAAACCCTGTGATCCCTGAGCACACTGGAAGCCGCACTGCACGGCCTTGCAGGGCATTCCCAACAGTGTCAATAAATCTGTACTCTTTAGTGTCACGACCTCTAAAAAGGAGATTGTAGAAAATAAAAAAAAAAACAGAATTTTGTATTTCACATTGGCTTTTTCTGCCTAAATAACAGATTGTTTTATGAATATTACTAATATTTAGAGGAGTAATAATTGACGATTTATAAGATATGCCATTCTACCTTGTACAAAGCTATAAAATAATTACGTGCAATGAGCTAACTACTCAACTTTATTCTATGCATTTGTCTAACTGAAATCCATAAAAACAGTTACACACTGTTTACATTTGAAAGTGTAAAATATAAAATCATTTTTTTTAGCTTTTTGATACCGTAATAAAATGAAACAGAAGAGAGTCCATAAAAAGGAAAATAGCAAGTAGAATTTTTTGAACTTTTAATTTACTGATCACACTTAACATTTCCAGGATTCACCCTGGGCCCTTTGCCCACTGAGAGAATGAAAGGAACCACTCTGAGGATGTGGGACCACCAGTCAAGGGCTACAGAGACAGAGGGGCTCCGTTCCACTTCTCGTCCAGCCCCAGAATCCCACGAGGTCTACCGACGGGGACAGCAGGGGTGGGGACAGGTCCAGGGCCAGTCCACACTGGCAGGAAGGCACCGTCAGTGCAGACAATCATGGCCTCCTGTTGGCTTGGTCCTGGTCCGTCAAGGACTTGGGGTCTTCGCAGGCTTAGGAAGGCGGGTGATCCTCACCCCGGATGCTTCGGTACTTAGCCATATCTTCTGGAAACACTTTAGAAAGTTCTTGAATCAGCAGGCTTTTAAATTTCTATGAAGAAAAATACTGTCAAAAAATCTGCCCTATCATCCAAGTTAAAGGTCACACGATCCCCCATGATCCCTCAAATTCAACTGGGTCCCCAGAAGAGTGGGAACAGGGCTTCCTCCGTTCAAGTGGATGGTCCCTGCACGCCTGCTCACCTTCCGTGAACACAATACCTGGAGAGCCCACCACAAGAGTGTCTGCAGCCATGCTGAAGGCACACTTACGCCTCCCTGAAAAGGTAACGTCCCTTTTAAAACAACTCCTCATTTCATGCCCAAAGAAAGGAAAAAGCACCTCTCGGCAGGAGCCAGACACACAGGCGGAAATGACCTCTGCAGACAGCACAGGTAACAGGGATTTAAAATAATATTTAATTAAGCAATTACTTACTAGAATCACATCAAACTCACTGTGTGCAAACAGCTCCAAGAGAAGCTTTCAGAGCACCAGAAAATACATTATCTATGCAAGCCCCACGGCTTTCTAAGCCTATGTTATCAGTGTAACATTTGCTTTTAAACCCCAAACTAAAAGCAATTAAATCTGCCAGCATCTCAAGACCTTTATTCTTAAGAGCTATACCAAAAAGGGGCATGAACACATTTGCCATTTAAAAATAAATTTTTAAAGGAGCTCTTCATTTCAACATAGAATACTTACTAAGAATCCTCTGAACCACAGAATCATAAACTCAGGAAGTGTATCAACAGCTGGGATCCAAACAGAAAAACAGAAAGCATCCATACCATCCAAGTACAATACTTACCGTAGTGTTGAAATGAAGAGCTAAACTATTTTAAAATACAACTTATTTTAAGTTTAAATACATATTCCACTGGAGAAGTAAAAGTCACAGAACTGTGACCTGAGACCGTCACAGATCTGAGAGCTGACAATGAGCAGAGATGCAAGGGAGGGGTAAACTATTCGACCTCGTGTGTCACTGACATCAGCACGTCCTTCAGGGCCCAAAGGCAGAGCTTAACAAGTGTCCAATGGGGCTGGGAGCACGGAGCCCGTGGACCAGCCACTGTGCTCACAAAGGTGACTTCTGATGGTCGGTAAAACTCATTCACCCTTGATCAGGGGAACAGCACCATCGAGCCATCACAACTTGCTACTGATAGAAAGCTGAACCATATCTGGAAGGAAGCACAAAGTTCAATAGCTCCCCAATCCCAAAAGGACAAGAAGGAGGAAGCTGTGGGCTCCAAACTAACATCTGCCTCCAGGGCCATTTCCCACCTGTGGGATGCCTGGACCAGGCCCTGGGAAGCTGACAACCAGGCAGAGGTGCTGACACAAGTCTCCTGACAGAGCCCTTCCCCTCACTCCTTCCACCCAGCCAGAGCCACATGGGCACAAGAAGCCCCTCTGACCCACCAGCCTGCACACATCAGACACAACCAGGTGACACCAGGTGAGCCAGGCTGGCACCTGGAGGGCACTGGGCAACACCAGAAAGAGAACATACATGTCCTACAGTCCTGGAGCTTAGCCAGCAGGCAGAAGAAGGAAAACAGAAGAAATAAAATGCGAACTCAACAGCACTCTCAGTTAAGAAATTTTAGAGAAAAGCCTCTCACAGAAGATGAAATGAGCCAGGCCAGAAGAGTCCCTTGTGCAAAAAGAGCTCGAGAGAGTTTCAGCCAAGGAAGCAGCTGGAGGAAAGAGGACAGGGGAAAGCAGCGTGGGGGCCAGCATGCAGACCAGGCAGGGCACTGGGGGCCAAGGACAGGAGGCCACTGCAATCCCAACGCAGATTTAAACACCAACTGAGCTATATTTCATGCTCAAGATGCAGTGGTCTCCAGATGCCGTCAAGGCAAATAAAATCTAAGTTCTCCACAGAAACGTAAGGAACAGTAAGAAGGGCTTGGAGGTTGGGAGCTGGAGACAATCGCACGAGAGAGGTAAGAAAATATTCAAGAGTCCTCTGAAATACAGAATCATAAACTCAAGAAATGTATCAACAGCTGGGATCCAAACGGAAAAAAACAGAAAGCATCCGTACCACTCAAGTGCAAACATGGCATACTGAACAAACTGACCTGTTCGTTCTTAAATGCAGACTACAATTTGGTTTTTTAAATTTTGTTGCTACCACACAGCTCACTGATATTTAACTTAACTACCTATCACAGCATCTTAACGGTAATGCCATGAACAGTTGCTGTTCTGTCGAGTATGGAAAAGGACAAGCCTACCAGCCAGACTTGCTACATATCTCTTTCCAAAGTATGCCTTGGCATTTTCTGCTCTTCATGCCAGTCTTACCTTCATTGTGTCAATCTTGCCTTTAACTTGCTCATTTTTGGCTAAAGCCCTCTCCAGGCACTCTTTGGTGTAGAGTTGGGGGTTTCGACCTTGATCTATGTATCTAGAAACATGGAATATATCTCAGTTAGCATTCAGATGGTGACACCTATTCTCAGTTTTCTGGGGACTATGGCAAAAAAAAAAGTTCACTACATATCTTATGTATGTCTTCCTATGGCTCTACTTAGACAAAACTGAGTCCAGGAAGAAGGTGAATTAAGATTTTCTCATTTCCATAGCATCTCATATTATTTCTTGTAACAGCATATGAAATCAAGGAATGCTCTTTATAAACACAGGAAAGCTGCATAAGCCATTCCCACTTCACATCTGTTTAGCATTTGTATTATTCAAAATACTTTCATGCTATTAGCTTTTTGATTCCACAACAGCCTGAGGTAAGAAAGGCTGTTTCTTCTTTCTTTGGGATTGAATCCAAGGGATTCTGTCTCTGCTCCACTCCCAGCCCTTTTTAAAAATTTTATCTCAAATGGCAAAACAGAAATGACAAGTTCTGGAAACCTCATTTTACTGTGATGTTTTTGAAAAGATGTAATGAAAGAAGGGTAATTCATTTAGAATTGCAGTTAATATCCATCCATTTCTCAAGGAAAAAAAAAAAAACAGGAAACCTTGACAGAATTCCACAGAACAGGGCTGATCATTCCACATGTCCTAAATAAACAGCCATCACATCAACAGCAAGGCCCTACTCAGGCTGGGCTCTTCTAAGACCCAAGAGATGAATCCCACTTCTGCCATTTTGGGTTAAACATGAGGTGTCCCCCAAAAGCTCACATGTGAGACAACACAAGGAGTTTACAAATTAACTAACTGGATTATGAGAGCCTTAACCTAACTCATGCATCAATCCACTTGAGTGGATTAACTGCAGTGACTAAGGAGGCAGGGTGTGGCTGGGGAAGTGGGTCACTTAAGAACTATCTGACGTTCCTCTGGGGTATATATTTTGTTACAGGGAGCCAAGCTTA
The DNA here is from genome assembly GCF_048772815.1 of Callospermophilus lateralis. Taxonomy (NCBI): domain Eukaryota; kingdom Metazoa; phylum Chordata; class Mammalia; order Rodentia; family Sciuridae; genus Callospermophilus; species Callospermophilus lateralis. The sequence goes on along the minus strand of NC_135309.1, from coordinate 160,587,118 downwards.
GTCTCTCTCTGTTTCCTGGTATCATGTCCTGAGCTACTTTCTTCCTCCATGTCCTTCCACCACAATGTTTTGCCTCCCCTTGGGCCCACAGCTATGGAATCTGCCATCTGTGAACTAAGATCTCTAAAATCGTGAGCCCCCACGATTCTAGAGATCCTCCTCTAAAATTGTTCTTGTCAAGTCCTTGGCCACAGCAGTGAAAAGCTGACTAAAACATCTGCCAACACACAATCTCAACTTTCCATGTAGGAAAGGTTATTCTACCTTTGCTAAAGTCCGTCCGTGTGTGTCCTAAAGAACACTCCTTGGGCCTGAACTCCTCCTCCACTGTGCGCACCTCAACTTCCAGCATCTGCTACCGAGAGCCACAAGCTATCCATCCTTTTCCTGAGACCCCAGATCAATCTCTGCAGGCCCTCTGCCCTTAAGTAATCTTGTCTCCTCTACCCTCCTTTCATCAGAAGACCAGAGTCATCACTGGCATTTGTCACTATACCCGTCCCAAGCACTCAGGGCCAGAGCAACACTGAGAAGGATGCTTCAATTAGCAGAGTTCACAAGCAGGAAGCCGCTGCCCAGGAGTCCAGAGCAGCACCACGCGCAAGCCCTTCAATCCACCTGAAGGCATAGGCCTCAGTGGTGCTGAGAACAGGTAGACTGCACATGGCACCTGGCTGGCAGCTAAAGGGTGGAAGGGAGGCCACAACACTCAGCCTCTATGTCCTGTCTGTGTAGGCAGCTACTGAGTGACATTCTAACTAGAACTTTTATCTCCGACCTTTCTGGATAAAAAACAACCATAATGTTCCCTTTATTGTTCAAGGTTATCAAATATAAGTTTTGCTACAAAAAGTACAAGAATTCTTATTCCAAAGCAGCACAGGGAGGGAAAAGTTACACTGCATAGAGAAAATGATACTAGTGTGGAGGCACAGGCCTGGGATTTAGTCGTAACTGAGACCTTTACTAGCTACACAACCTATTACAGTTACTTATCAGTTCTTGTGAGGATAAAACTAGAGCTGTGACAAGCCAGTGTGATAAAACCTGAATTAAAATCCTAACCAATTTATGTACTGAAGGCATCCTCCAAGCCACCCCTGTGACAGGTGCTCATCTCCAGCAGCAAACAGTGAATACCTTTCCCACAGCACCTGGTCTGAGACCTTTACCTTCTTCCCAACATAGGAGGTATCATCATCTCCCAGAACCAGCACAGCACAGGCGGTTTAGGAAAACCAGATCACACTATTTTTCACGCAGTTTCTAGCTGTAATTTTTTTCCTCCTAATTCATAATGTAGCCCACATAAGACATTAAGTTATGTGGTTGTTCTTTAGCCTAAACTTTTTAGCAGAGGGCTTGGAAGTCTACAATGCCTTTCACATATTCAGTAACCTTTTATTTTTGTGTAGTATTTTTTTCAACAACATAACTTTTTTTTTTTTAATTTCTAAATCCCATTAGTATATCAAGCTCCAGGACAGGTAACTTTGTCCGCTCTTTCACCAGCAAATGTCCATGCACTCAACTCCTGCAGGCTGAAGTCCTCAGTGTCACAACTCAACAAGATTCCTACCCAACATTAGCACGAGGAATGATACTTACTCAAAAACTTCTAACGGTACAGTAATGTCGTGAAGCTGCTGCCTGCACTTATCTATATCCTGTAGGCCGGTAACAATGAAATTCCTGGGGGTAGGTGAAAACGGGGCGTTAGTTTAACTCAGATGAGGGCCTATAGGCACCACCCACCCCGCCGCCGGGGCGCTTCCCGCATCTGCAGAGTCCCACGTGGATCAGGCCCCCTGAGACCCCTCCGGAGTCATAAACACCCTCCGACACTCCTGGGCTTCCCACTGCACAAGAAACCGCCGACGCAGGGGGCGGGGAGAAAACCAGCCTCGCCCGAGAAACCACCGTCCACCAAACCGTGCGGACCGTCCGGCCGCAGGGAGAGGGGCCCGCCCCTGCCCGACGCCGGCGCCGCGGGCAGCCGCAGCCGCCAGCCCGGTCCGGGAGGTCCCCCGCCCGGCGCCCCGAGACCAGCAGCCCCCCGCGGGGCGGAGCGAGCTCAGCGCCGTCGGGGGCGCCCGGGGGCAGAGTCGGACCCGCCCCCGCCGCACGGCCCCAGCGGGCCCGCGGCCACGCCGCCCGCCACTCACAGCTTCTGGTGGAGCCCGGCCTGGCTGCTGGGCTGGAAGTCGCTGACGATGATGCCGAGCTGCCGAATATTCTCCACGAACTTCTCCAGGTGCTCCTCCAGGTGGTCGAACTTCTCCGCCATCGGCCCGGCCGGACCGCGCCGCCGCAGCCGCCGCCCGCTCCGCGGTGTGCGCGGCGCGGCTCCCCCACTTCCTGCTTCCGCCCGGGCCGCCACCACTTCCGTTTCCTCTGGGGCTGGAGGAAGGGAGAGGAGGCGGGGCCTAGGGGGCGGGGCCTCAACTGGGCGGTGACTCTAGACTGCAAAGCTGCCCAAGTGAGCTGCACCACTAGGTATGGGTCCTGAGTGCCGCTGAGCGCTGGGGTTTGCAAAGATGGAGGGTACCTGAAAATACTAACGCAGGCTTCGCGTCAAAGACTGATTTTAAAGAAAGAGAAGTCATATATACCAGGTATCTATGGAAAGTTCTGAAAAGGTAAAGATGGATACTAAGGGAAATGAAAACCATTCCATTAGTTCTCTTTCTAGTTGCATTAGAAGCTAGAAAGATGAACAGTAAAGCAAAGTGACTGTCCAAAAGACGAAACAAAGAGACATGCTTTTGGCAAGCCTCCTGGGGAAAGGAGAGAGAAAAGAAAAACTGTATCCATGAGTGAAGGACATAATGTAGTTATGGTGAAACCTGATAGTTCCTAACTTTGGAAGATTACAGGATGTGGACTATTTTCTAAGAAAGTCCCAAGTTTACTGAAAGAAAATAAACTTAGAAAATTAGAATAGATCCCAACCTTTCCATAAACTTGTCAGTGGAAAAGAAAGAAAAAGCATAAGATCTGGTACCTGGTAGTTTCTTACACTGGTTTAAAAAAAAAAAAATTAAAGAACAAATAACTTCAAACTTACCCAGATATTTTCATACTAGAAAAAGAAGAATCACCACCAAGCTCATTTTTAAAGGGTAGTATGGTTTTGATGTGAAAATAGACTTCAAGGACAAGAAAATAAAACCTTCCTTATGAAGGTAGATGCAAAACTCTTAAATAAAATCTTAGTGAGTGGAATCAATTATCATGTATCAGCTATGTATTGCTGCATAACAAATATCTCCAAATCTTAGTGTTAAAACAAATTCATTTTTATTTTACTCACAAGCCCGTGATGTGGTCTAAGTATGGCGTTCACAGCAAACCTCTACTAGTTACTTTAGCTGAGGCACTTCACTGTGGGCTGGAGGATGTGCCTTCAGGATCCTTCCTTCACACATGGCCACATTGATACTGAATGTCCTGGCAGCACGGTTGGACCATGGGCTGGACCCACAGTTCCCCACCAGGCAGGTGTTGCAGTAGGGTTTGGGCTTCCTCTCCTGGTTGTGGCTGGACACGGAGAGCAGAAGCAGTCTCTCCCTTACTGACCTTGGGAGATCCCCATGGCTGTGGCACATTTAGAATCTCTGGGAGGGAACATCAACCCAACACCAACCCAGCGGAAGAAGTAGGAAGTGGTGCTTTGGAAGAGATCTTGTTGAAGCCCCCTTTGGAAAATACTGCTTGCCACTCATCACATTGAAAAAAAAAAAGTTACGATCCATTGGGATTCTCCTAGGATTGCATGAATGATTAAATATCATTCAGTCTATTCATATAACTAAGCCTATTAAGGATTAAAGGAGAAAAAAAATCTTAAGTAGGTTTTTTAAATAGACATTTGATAAAATTAAGCTATATTCATTTTTCATAGAAGAAATCTCTGAGAAAACTAAGAATAGAAAGGAACTTTATGAACCTGATAAAGGATAGCTATAAAAACTTCCAGAATTCATGGCGCTCAATAATGAAACTTGAGAAACACTGACACTGGAGTCATGAATGCAGCCAGAGTACTCCTGTCACCTCAGCCATCCGACACTGCAGAGAGGACACAGCCAGCACAGAGGGCCAGCAGAGGCAGCGTTTGGCTGAGATCCTCCTCTGCCTGCTGTCCACCTCTTTTTAGCACTGAGCCCCTGTGTGACTCCTGGTTCACCCCACCTTGGAATGGCTTGGGTGTGGCTTGTGCCCCAGAGGTCCCCTAGGTGGTGCTGCTGAGGTGATGGGAGCTCTAGGAGATGGGCCTGGGGGGGAGGGGGGAGCAGTTAGTTCCCAGGGGACCCCGGACAGATTCACGCTGTCTCCAGGGAATAGATCAGGTCCAGGAAGAGTGCTGACGTTCCTGAAGGCAGGTTCCTTAAAAGAGCAAGCCCAGCCTCACCCAGGTTCCTGGCTTCCTGTCTCACCTGGCTTCCTCTGTTCTTTCTGCACACAACCAGTTCCCTTTCTGCTTCTCTACCTTGTTGTGATCTTACCAACATGCCAGTGTCTTGGTGTTTGGCCCTTCCAACCGTGAGAATTATGAGCAAAAAAAAAAAAAAAAAAAAACTTTAGTTTATAAGTCACTCAGCCTCAGGTATTTGGTTATGGCATCAGAAGTTTCCCAGCTATATTTTAAGCATTTTGAGAACAATAATAATCTTACCCATCCCTAGAGGGCAAAAACCTACATGAACTAGTGAAATAAACAGCTTTTGGTTATCTGGAGGATAAGGAAAAGGGAGATAGGAAGCAGCAAAAATAAACCAAAGACTGTCTGTTTGCCTTCTATAGATGTACCTCCCTGGGAAATCATTTTTTTCTGTGGATTGAGGCTTGGCAGCTGCATGACTCCCACATAATTTAGAAAAATGGGTGTTTCTACAGTTTTATCTTTTGACCATATCTGTCATGTCGCTGTCTTGTTTATTATCAGCTCCTAGTAGGTCATTTCTACAGCCTCCAGTAGTGTACACACAGTAGGTGACAGGGTGAGATTCTCAGAGCAGCTTTGGCAAAAGGAACATCACACAGAGGTGTTGGACACAGCTGCCTTCCCCACCCCTCTGCTGCCCATCTAGTCCTCTCCTGGTGCCCGTCACTAAGGTGCCCCTGAGTCAGTTCCCTGGGGCTCTCTGACTGGAGGGCTGGCACACCAGAAATCCTCTCTCTCCCAGGTCTGCAGGTAGGAAGCCTGAGGTTGGTTTCTTCTTCACCCCGGGGACTCTGCCCCTGCCTCTCTGCCAGCTCCTGTGGTTTGCTCCTCTCCTTGGGACGGCTTGACTTGAAGAAAGAGCACTCAGCCTCTCCTTCCATACTGTTATGCTGTTCTTTGTTGTACATCTGGGTCCTGATTTCCCTGTTTATAAGGAACCCATCATTCTGGATTAGAGCCCAGCCTGATATTGCTATTTTAACAGGACTATCTCCAGGAAGACGCTCTCTCCAAAGGAGGTCACATTCCAAGGTACTGGGGTTAGGACTCCAACTTCTCCTTTGAGGAGGACACATCTCAACCCAACCGCCCTTCCTCTTCTGTTCAGGAGCACTGGCACCAGCTCCTGGCCATGACCACACAATGGTGAAGGCAGGGTCAGGCCATTGATCCCTCCGTTTTTGTGATTCCTGATTATCAGGTCCAATTTTCTTTTCTTTCTTTCTTTTTATTTTTTTCTTTTTAGATACAAATGACAGTAGAGTGTATTTTGACATATTATACACGCATGGGGTATAATTCATTCTAATTAGGTCCCATTCTTGTGGTTGAACATGGTGTGAAATTGCACTGGTCATATATTCGTATATGAACACAGGAAAGTGATGTCTGATTCATTCTACTGTCTTTCCTATTCCCATCTCTCCTCCCTTCCCTTCATTCCCTTTTGTCTAATCCACTAAACTTCTAAAACCCGCCCCTTTATTTTGTGTTAGCATACATACATCAGAGAGAACATTCAGCCTTTGGTTTTGGGGGATTGGCTTATTTCACTTAGTGCGTTAGTCTCCAGTTCCATCCATTTACTGGCAAATGCCATAATTTCACTATTCTTTATGGCTGAGTAATATCCACATTTTCTTTATGCATTCATTTGTTGAAGCTCACCTAGGTTGGTTCCATAGCAGTTCCAATTTTCATTTCTATGAACTAGTTCCCTCTCTTTTCCTTCTATTGACAGTGGCTAGAGAAAGAACAGAAATATGAGGTTTAAAAGTCTGAGTGTTAAAAGCAGCCCAAATAGAGCCCCCTGAGGCCCTCTGAGGAGAGATGCAGGAGTTTCAGTGCATTTCTAAAGCACTTATCTCCCAGTTGTCCAAATTAGGGCCCCAGTGACTATTGTTCTTTGCAGAAACCAAAAACATTCCAAAGCCATTTAAATCTTCATTGAAATTCTCCCTTTTGGTCCTTACACAGCAAAGTGGTGACAGCCTTCCTTTTACTTAGTACCCTACATACTGTTGATTTGTTTACAGGGAACATTTTAAAATTTGAACACTCCAGGCTTCAAATGTAGATGAAATTAGGCTGGAAAATCCCAGCAAGTCAGAGGTGTGCAGAAAGCTGCAGAACCCAGAAGCCCTCGCCACCCTGCGCCCTCTGAAGTCCACACAGCTGTCCCTGGGAAGTTTCCTCCCGCTAACGCTTGGTGACCTTGGAGGCTGAAGGTGTTTTTTCTTTCTTTTCTTTTGTCTTCAGTTAGTATTGCTCCATCAGCACTCAGAGCTCTTGGGGGGTGCCCTTGGGAACATCCTTGCCATTCGTTCTAATTTATCCCAAGCACCAGACTCAATGAAGTACTTTTTTAATGCAGCTCTCCCTATCCTACCAAGAGGGAGAAACAGCTGGCTTCTGCTTTGTGCTTTGTGGATTTTCAGCACGTCTGCAGTTCTAGCAGAGGGAAGGTTGGCAGGGCTGTTGCATGATGGTGATGATGATGGTGGTGATGATGGTGATGATGATGATAGGATCGTAGAAATGACAATGGGTGACATTTTCTGGCATATTAGATAGATTATCTCATTTACTCTTCACAACTCTAAGTGGAAGCTACTATAATTTACACCATATATGGTCAAATATAAGCCAAAATTTTTCCTAAGTACAGAATCGGAAGGCAGAATAATTCCAGCTGGGAGAAGAGGAGGATATTTGTTTTTCCCCAGGAGCCACATCAACTCACAAATGTTCAAGTAAATTTGGTTTCCTGGTCATTCTACCAGGCTCATGTGTCCAGGAGACCCCATGCCTTGTGTGCGAACAAAATAAAATATACATTGTGTCAAGTTCCTATATTAGCAAGCATTGAGAAAGAGGAAGATCTCTCCTTTTATTTTTTATATGCAATATTTGTAGCTCTCTCTGGAATTCTGTATGATATGTGACCAAGAATGAAAAACTAAAAAGATGCGATTACACAAATCCAGCCTGCAGATTGGCCTGTACACCAAGCAGCAACTGAAGCGTGCAGTTGGCTTTCTTTACCAAGTTTTTTTTTTTTTTTAATTTGTCTCACATTTAAGAGGGGAGCAGGGGAGCATTTCAGAAATGGGAATAAGGTGAGACATCTAATGCATTAACAAATCACACACACACAAACAGAAATACAAACTGTTTTAGACTACGTGGCAATTTGTACCCTACTAGGTCTCTCAGCACAGTATTTGAATCCTGACATTTCATAGCTCTTTGCAAAAATTCAATGACATTCAGCTGAAATCCACATCAGCCTTAAACTTTGGAGGAGAAATGAGCTGTACTCAGGCTTGCTCTTCTCAGTGTGAGGATCCTTAAAACAAAGGCTTGCCTTGCAGAAAATCACGGAGCATGTGGCCCAGAACACCTGCTCTGGTTCTGATGGAGGAAGATAACTGGGAAGCAGTCTAGCAAGGAGCACCTAAAATAAGCATATAGAAAGCAGATTTTAGCATAAAACTAAGTAGAAATGTATTAAAATGGGAGATGGCGCTCAGAGGGGCCAGGAAGAGGGTCTAAACAACTCTGAACACAGATATGGCTATTAATTCCCAGGACAGGAGAAACAGGTTCACCTTCCTGAGAGTGGCTATAGTTGTTGGTTCGGGCTGCTGAGAAGCGGATCCCAAGATGGGGTTAAACATGCCAGAATTTTTAAAAGAGAGATGCCTGTGAGAGAATGTGGGAAGTGCAGAAGAGAGGGCCGGGAACACCTGCAGGGCAGGACCCAGATCTGACCCCAGAGGACAGGACAGTGGAGGGAGGAGGCAGAAAGGGGTTTGGAGGCCCCTTAGACTGCAGTGAAGTTGAGTTGGGCAAGACCACTGAGGGGCCCCCAAACCAAAATCCTTCAAGAGCAAAGTCCAGGACTTTGAGCAATGGACATGCCTTAGTACCTCCATGTCATTGTCTGGGAGTGAGAGGTGCAGCTGATTTCTCAAGAGACCCTCAGTCAATCCCTTCTGCTGCCAAGACATGAAGACAGATTCTTATGGCTGCCACCTAAGGCAAGCAATAGTCAAAATAAGAGGAAAAGGAAGGAGAAGGGGAAGGAGAAGAAGAAAAAAAAGGAGGAGGAGGAGGAGATCTTGAGAGTAATGAATGAACTGAATCAGGCAAGACATTGATCCCAGGGCCTGGCCCCAGGCAGCACCCGATGTCTTTGATGATTGTTTCATAACGTGTCACACTGTCGTCTAGGCACCCGTCTGGGATCCCCCTATGAGCATCTCAAGAACAGAGACTGACATTTTTCTTTTTTTTCCCCTGAGTCATTAGAACAGGGAAGATTTGACAAATGTTCACCAAAGCAACAAGTAACTGGAAAAGTACCCCCTCCAGGGTTAGCTTACCTGGCAACCCTACACCCGGGCTGTTGAAATGCAGCTCCTAAGGTGGCCTCAGACATCAGATCCCAGTGGTATCCTCAGGCACACCCATACAAAGGTGTTCTGTCCTTCCACCCAGATTCTCCCCAAGGGACATTAGCTGCTCCAATGCAATGAAAGAGCTTTCATAAGAGCTCGGCCAGCTCGGCCTAGCTGAGACTAGTCAGGATGATTTTTTGGCAGGACACACCTTGGAGGTCACTCACACATTGCTGTTTTTAAGTGTCTGTTCCGGAGGTCGCTGGGGTAAGGGGCAACATGCAGGAAGCAGAGGGCCTTGGCGGACGTGGCATTTACCCTGACTCCCACAGATGACCTGCCTCTGAACAGGAGCCTGGCAGGAAACCTCGTCCAGGGCCGTGCTGGAAGAGAGGGGGGCCTGGAACTTTCCCTGTGCTCATTTTTCCTCCAGAGTTTAAGGCGGATATGGATCTCAGCTGAATGTCATTGAATTTTTGGGAAGAGCCCAGCCCGACACATCCATTTGGAAGTGCCCAGAGGTGAGGCAGGGTGGCACAGATGGGGAGTCCTTTATTTACACTTATGGTGTTCTCACTCTTCATCCTGGGGCAACAGAGAGGACTTGGGGGAGCTGGGGTCAAGAGGCTCCTGTTCCCTGGATGCTTAGATTCCAGCAGGAAAGAAGCCCACGGGGTGCCATCCCTTCTTGGAGCCCACGGCAAGCAGCAGCGATGAAGGATTTGTCAGGGCACATGGAAGGTCCCCTGGAAGCCTAGAAGTTTGCAGGGCTGGGAAGAGCATGAGAGAGAGGCCTGAGATCTGCCTCAGGGCAGGTGCAGCTGACCCTCAGTGGAAGATGCCGCTGTGCCCGTCTTCACCTGTGCTCTGCAGGTGAGGCCTCCAGACAGGTTCAGTGCCTGTGCTGGCACCCCCACGCCATCATCACAGGAGTGGGTTTGCTGTTGCTGGAGTGGGTTCCTAACAGAAGGACAGGCTTAGCCCCCGTCACCCTCCCACGTGTATTCAGGCACTGGCTCTCTCACCAGGGACACCTTCTGCCTGAATTATGCAGCAAGAAGTTCCTCCCAAGGGACCAGCCCTGGATCTTGGACTTCCCAGCCTCTGAAACCAGGAGCCAAATTCTGTTCATTGTAAGTTTCCTGGTTTGTGAGATTCTGTTGCAGCAGCAGCAAACAGACTGGTGCAACTAGGTAAAGCAACTAACAAAGCACGAGAAGAGATTCGCAATAAAGTATTGCACATTTGTCAGCTTTGCGGCCACACAAACAGCCTCTCCCTGTCAATGGCTGGCACCATAGCTATTCTCTACTGCCTCTGAGACATGAGGTGGGCAGCGGGTGTGGTGTTGGAGCAGCTGTGATGGAGCCGGACTTGCAGAGCTCCACTCAGACTGGCGTCTCAAGCTGAAGGGAAGGATACGCTGCTCCTACAGTGAAGGGCAGGAGCTTCCTGGGGCCAAAACACAGACACCCAGACAAAGGCTCTGCTCAGCCCAGCAAGTGTCTGGCCACTTGTTTCTCAATGACCAAAGCGTTATACATGGCCTATCCCAAGTTCAGTGAGGCAGGCGTACTCTTCCCAGGAACCACAGTGGGAAGAAATTGACCATCGGTATGAGGTGTCACCTTCCTGCAGGTGGAGCCAAGTGCTGGGAGTGACAGTCCAGTTCCTGTTCAACGCTGCAGCATCCCTAGACCCCAGGCTCTGCCCGATCCTCCCCAAGTCAGGAGGCCCCACCCCCTCTGCCCAGGAGAGTCATGTGTTACCCTGGCTGTACCCAGCCCAGCTGAGCATTTGTCCCAGGTTAGATAACACAGGACACAGCGTCCCTACCCAGAAAGCTCTGCAGTAGGCCACAGGACATGTGGCTGCTCAGGTGTCTACTGGCACACCCAGAAGCTCGGCCCCTTAGCCAATAGGCTCTGGGGATCAGGGCAGTGGGGGGTGTGAGCTAATGTCCACACTGTGGAGGACATCCTTGCCATAGTCCTCACGCCAGAGAGGCAGGTGGAGTCACAGGTACTGGAGCCTCCCCGTCACCTGCAATTTGGTTAACTAAGGCGAGGAGCTTAGCTTCTCCAGCTCAGTACTGCCTCTGAAAACTGGCACAATGCCTCTCACAGAAAGATGTCCTGAGAATCCCAGAGTGGGGGAGCCTACATTTCCCAACGCGCAACTTCAACACCAGCGTGACCAACACACAGGGTGCAGCCCCGCATCCAGCACAGACTCCCAACTGAATGGTAGAAGGTGAACTGTAATAGTTTCTAATACAATCAGTATGTATATGTATACACTTCTCTTAAAAAGTGGGAATGAGGGATGGAGATGTGGCTCAAGAGGTAGCCCGCTCTCCTGGCATGCACAGGATGCTGGGTTCGATCCTCAGCACCACATAAAATATCGTGTCCACCGAAAACTAAAAAATAAATATTAAAAAAATTCTCTCTCTCTCTCTCTCTCTCTCTCACTCTCTCTCTCTCTTTCTCTCTAAAAAAAAAAAAAAGTGGCATGCTGCCCCTAGACAGACAGACTGATGGGCACCGGTGTTTAAGGCCTTGGCTCCTGTGAGGTGGGGCCTGGCAAGTCCGAGTGTGCAGCCAGCTGGAGACGCAGCCAGGAGCCACCCTGCAGTTCACCTCTGAAAGCAGATCCCCGTCCATCCGTGGGGAAACCCGTCTTTCTCTCCTCAGACTCTCTACTGGTTAGGCGAGTGCACCATGCTGTGGAGGGCATTCTGTTTTATTCCGAATCTACTGGTTTCACTGTTCATCTCATCTTTCAAAATACCCACAGGAAACATCCAGAATGGTGACCGGCCTCTGGATACCAAGTGGACCCACAAGATCAGCCCTCCCAGCCATATTCCTTCACAAGGCCAGAAACACTGAACTCTGCAGCAGGCCTGGGCAGCCCCGGGGTTTCAGGCAAGGACTAGCGCACAGGGTCTCCGGTGAGTGACCTTGGCCTACCTCAACAGGGAGCAGAGTGGCCACATGAGAATCGAGAGCAGTGTGGGTGGACACGGGGCAAGAATGTGCGAGAGTGACCCCAGGAGGAAGCAGCCGAGCGGGAGGAACAGGGCAGGCTCACGGCTGGCTTCTGGCCGACTCTCAAAGGGCAGAAGAGTCCAGAGGAGGAATCAAGGTACACGAGGTGTCATTTGTCAGCCACACAGATTCAAGGTGCTCATGGACATCTATTGGGACTGTCCAGTGGGCAGCTGAGTACAAGGCCAGTGTCTGGCAAGGTTACCACTAATATGGGATGTGTGGTGGCTAATACCAACACGGAGTGAGAGTGGGACAGTAGAGGGAGACATGCGGCAAGACACCCAGGCTGAGGGGGACCCTAGAGTCTGCACAGCACAGAAGAAGGTCTGAGAGGCCCGAGGTGAAGCAGGAGGGGAGACTGAGGTGCTGAGAGAGGAGACCCCCAAGCAGGAGCAGCTGGCTCATGTCATGAGCATGGACACAGCAGTCACCAAGAAGTGCAGGGACAGAGGCATCTCTGGACTCCACAGGAGGCAGAAGCCATGCTATCAAGGGCGGAGTCACCTCCAGCATCCTGCTGGCGCATGTGCAGTGAAAGGGATGCAGGTTGACGTGGGCCGCAGGGTGACGTGGGCCGCAGGGTGACATGGGCTGCAGGTTAATGTGGGCTGCAGGGTGACGTGGCTGCAGGGTGATGTGGGCTGCAGGGTGATGTGGGCTGCAGGGTCCGTGGTCTGCTGGGTCTGGAGAGGTCCCACTGCATGATATAGATGGCAAGTACCTCGTCCTGCATGGTTCAAAAGGAAGTGGACTCCAGAGCTGGCACGGGCCAGCTTCCCTCATAGTCACCTTCCATATCACCACTTTCATCTTCACAGCAAGCTGACCATGTAGGTGGATCCGTTATCTCCTTTTTTCAGATAAGAGGAGGACGCAGAGAGGAGCTGAGTAGCCTGTCCCAGGTTGTGAGCCAGGGCAGACCTGTGCCAGGCCTGCCAGGGGCCTCCGCCCAGCCCCACTCCTGAGGCCCACCTGCTGCCACTGTGCTGTGGCTCCCTAGGACCTCCCGGCTCTTGGGTGTCCTGTTTTACTTGGACAATCTTTGTGGTGGGTACAGCCATTGTCCTGGCCTATGGGACTGAGACTGTGACTTTATTTAGGAAAAAAGGGTCTTCACAGATGTAATGAATTAAATATCTAGGAGAGCACCACAGATGAGGAGATCACCCACGGTGGCCCCTAAATCCAAATGAAAAGTGTCCTTTAGAATAAGGGGCTGGGGATGTGGCTCAGTGGTACAGTGCTTACCTAGCATGTGCAAGGCCCTGGGTGGGATCCCCAGCACCACAAAAAGTAATAAGAAAAATTAAAGGCCAAAGGAAAGAATGTGCACATGAGGGAGAAGGTCGAGGGGCCGTGGGCCGGTGAGGCAGAGATCAGAGAGATGTGGACACAAGCCAGGAGCCCCTGGAGCCTGCAGAGCTGGAGTCAGAAAAGCCCCCGGAGCCCTCGGGCTGAGTGCAGCCCTGTTGGCACCTGTCTTCTGGACGTCAGCCTCCAGAACTGCGTCAGAATAAATTCCCATCACTTTAAGCCACAAGTTTGTGCTGCTTTGTTATGGCAGATGTAGAAAACTTAACTCACTTTAATATCAGAACAATTGAGGATGTCCTAGCACCCACCCTGAGTTTATTCTGTGCATCCCCAAGACTCGAACGCTGTTGAGTCTGTTCCCACATCTGGAATGTAGAAAGCTGAGTCTCCGGGGAGTATTTAATACCCCGCAAGCAAAAGGAATGTCGACTTGGAATGCCTCTCTGGAATTCTGAATGTTTGGGCACCTGATGTCACACAAACAGATCAGATTTTAGTGTGCCTGTGGGAGGCAGGGTTTGTGATGGCTTATCCTCTAGCAAGAGCAGGAAGTCAAGTCTGAGCACAGCATTTGCTCAGGTTCAGTGTTTACCAGATTAATTTTATACTGCACAGCCCTCTCGCGCGTCACTCAAACCCATTCGCATCCCTTGAAATCACAGTCATCACACAGGAAAAAGGACCAGAAACAAGTCGAGTTCCAGCCAGGTGACTTGACTAAGACCTTCTCTGTCTTCTGCACCCACTCCACCCCCTTGAAGAGTGTCTAAAGCACCAAGCTGGTGACAGGTCCCTCTCACCCACGTCGTACTGTCCCCCCGAGCCCTTCCTCATGAGCAGTAGTTAACCCTAGTGGTCAACAGAGCTGGGCATGGGTTTGTTTCGGTACTGTGCTTATTTCAGACCCAGGACAGGTCTCACAACTTACTGACCATGTGAAATTGGCAAGAAGCTTCATTAAAGTAGCACTCGGGCTGAATCCTGGTATCGACTGTATTTATTCACCACCATCATCATCATCCCAAGAGCTGGTATTTTTAGCCTTTTTTTCTTTACAGACTCATCTCCAGCCTCATCTGTGATCTATTCCACAGGCGTGGTGATCACAGAAATTATCCAGCTTTGGTTCTGATGAAAGGTCTAAGTAACACCTCTGTGCCTAATCGTGATGGGAAACTGAACCAGCAAGTACCTGCCACTACTTTCTCAAAGGACAGCTCCATTTAACCACCAACCACAGATCAGTCATCTGTCCTGGGGATGCACTATATCCAGCTTCCGGAATAACTGCTGGCTTTTAGAACCCCATACATTCCAATAGCATAGGATTTCTCATTCCTTGGGAGGGCGAATTAACACTTCTGAAAAACTCACCACTATTTATAGATACTAAGTCGGGGATGGATTTTTTCCCTTTTCTTTTTGTGCTACCAAGTATTGAAGAACCACTCCACGGCAGGTATTTTCAGGAGTGCTGCTGTAATCAATTTAGAAATCTGTTTTTTCTTTTGGCCTGACCTGGTGCAGCACCCTGCCCTTTTCTCGTCTTCTCCTTGCTCTGGGATGGACTAGGCTTCGTTGGTCTCCTCTTCATGGGCTGAACAGCAGATGGAGGGTGGTGGCTTCTCCACCCTCAGGCTAACCAGGACCTCTCCTGGCAGTCTGAGGCTGGCAAACTCACGGCTGACTAGATGCCACGGGGCAGGTGCCCAGGGAGCCCTGGAGCTGGGCTCGTTCAGACGTGTGAGTCAGACACTGCTGGGAGAAGGTCCTTGGGGTTGTGTCCTGGGGGACCTGGGGAACTCCGGGGTCTTACGCCTCTATGAATGAAGAGGCATTCTGATAGGGCTGGATTCCTGTGCCTAGCACACTGATGGGCTCCTGCAAGACCAAGGGGAAGCCATGTCCTGGGGCCAGTGGTCAGGGGAGGCAGAGATCATTAAGGGCTCGGAATTCAGATACAGTACTGGGACCAGCAGCAGAGCCCTAGTATGGCCAGATCACACATCTGCCCCCTTAGCAGGCCAGAGAAGGTTCTTTCAATAAAGTATATACAATTGCAAAATCCCTATTCAGTAATACAGCACATGAGTAAAATCCTCTGATGGTGCAGCTGTACCGAGGTGAGAGCCCTCCGCCCTCCCGCTAGCTTCCTCCATTCCCCAGCCCTGAGAACTTGCCCACTGTCAGGTCTTCCAGGGTCTTCCCCCGTCATGTTGACATGATGGTGACGGGAGCCCTGTCGACCAATTGCTTTGAGGTATTGTGTTTTGCTCAGCTCCACGACTCTGCTGCTGGGTTCAGTCGGTGCACCTCTGCTTCGGCTTTCCCGTAGGGTCCTCTGCAACTTGAGGTAACATTCCTTTCTTGCTCCATTGAGTGTAAACTATGTGTCCTGACCCTCAGATGTGCCAGGTCCCAACACAATGAGTTCTTCAGGGCCTTATCTGTGAGGCTAATGACGTTATCCCAAGGTTATCAACCCACCAGCCCTGATTATCTTTCCAAGACTATGAAAACGCAATGCACACCCAAACAGCGTGCCTTGGTTTCCTTTGTCATATGATGGCTGCTTTCCATGACGTCTGCAATGCCCTTTACTTTTTAAGGGTGTGCCTCCTCACCTCCTTCTGTTTTATGGTTTCGGCCTCCTCAGGCAGGATCTGCTCTACTCAGCCCAGCTCTCCTTACCCCAGAAGTCCCTGCAAGAGCTCCTGCCCTGTCCCCTGGCCTCTGAGGTCTTCCCAGGTCACACCTCTCACCCAGAGAGCTTCCCTCACGCTGGGCACCATCTACCATGGCTGTTCCTGCTTTGCCTGAGAATAGACTTAAGTAGCCACCACAAAGGAACACTGGAAGCCTCCATTTTCAAACCTGCACACATCTGAAATGCTTGCAGTCCTGCCTGCAGAACCGTCCCTGCAGCTGGGCAGGGGAACCTGGGCTCAGAGTCACTTTCCTTCCCAGAACCTGGATGATGCCACCGTGTCCCCTCTAGCCTCCACCGCAGAAAACGTCAGGTCTTGTTTCAAACAGATCCCAATTTCCAGAAAGGCCCTTTCTGCACACTTGGTTTTCTGAAATTCCTCATCTTGTATCTGGGCCTTGATCTCATTTCTGGTTCTGGGAACTCAGTGGGACTTTCTAATCTGAATACTTTTGACCTTTAATTTGGAAATTTTCTCAACCTCTCTTTTTGTGTGATTTCTTCCACTCTTTTTTCATTTTGTTGGATCCTATTAGTCACATTTTGGACCTCACACTCTGTCCTTCCAGAGCTTTCATTTCTTCTAAGTCCGCTCTCTTGCCTGGGAGGCTTGCTGGGTTTATCTTCCAGCCTTCCATTGATTTACATTTAATTCTAGCAATTGTCTTTTAATTCATCAGCTCTTTCTTAATCTCTGATTGCTCCCTTTTCTTATATAACACTTCTTTCCTCAGCAGAAGCAATATATCCTGAACCTTTGAAAATACAAAACAGTGAATTTTATTTCGTTTTACCAAAAATGTGTTGTTTTATTCCATGTTTGTCCTGTCTGTGTCAGCGTATCCCTTTTTCTTTCTGTTTTTATTCATCTAGCTTCATCTTGCTAGCCACTGACACAGGTTCCCCTCACAGCTAGTTCCTAATCCTTCTCAGTCAAGTACGAATCCCCCAGAGCCTCTGTGAGCTCTGGGTCTCCCTGACTGGCTGGCTTTGCTTCTCTTCACTTGACAAGGGATGGTGGGAGGGAACCATTGTGCTTTAGGGTCCCTAAATGCAAGAAGGCAGAGTGCGTTGCTTGGGAAACCCGTTGCCACAACTAGCTACCTACATTCTCCAGATATTTCACTAAATTTCTTTAGAAAATGCCTGAACTTTGGAAACGAGGGTAGACATGGATATGTTGAGAGTGTGTGCTTGTTGTTATCATTATTGCTATTTTTATTAGGAAATAAATTCCTAGAGAATGATTTCCCTCCTGGGAGTTAGAAAGTGTTTAATCCCTAGAAAGTGTGGCATATCCTACAACTGTGTCAATATCCCTTACAGGAAGGGCCAAGGGAATTGAATCACATATTTCCATGAGGCCAACAAAACCAGTGGAATTCAAACCTAGGCTGAAAACTGCCCTGGCCTTCTTAGGTCCTGAGGAAGCTTAAATTCTATGACGTTGCTGATGAGCAGAGACCACAGTGCTCTCTGGCCTGAGGGGAGGGGGACCCAAATGAAACAGAACTCTTCAGGCATACCCCAATGGGGTTCCGTCTGTCTTCAAGTACACACCTCCGCTATTTGTGGCTTTCTCTTGCTTCTGAATATCAATGTTCCTCCGGTTATATTTGAAACCAGGTAGTTTCACCAAGGTGGAAAAACCTCAGTGTTCTCCTGATTCAAGTTCCTATTTTAAAGGCAAAAAACTGAGATCCAAAGACATTTTTAAAGTGAAATAATGAAGGTCATATAAGTGGAAAATGGGAGGTAAAAGAAGAAAGAAGTCTTTGTGCTATTAAATGCCTCAGACTTGGGGAATTTAAAGAACAGAACAGAAAGTTATTTCTTACAGTTCTAGAGGCTGGAGATGGAGGCACCTCGATCTCAGTGTCTAGCGAGCACAGCTGTTTCCAAGACGGGGCCTTTGGGCTGTGTCCTCACAGGGTGGAGGAGAGCAGAAAGGGACAGATGCTGCGTCCTCAATAGCTAAAGAGGGAAAGGTGCATGAGCAGAATGGGTCTGGGGCCCTCTCCTCCACCTGTCCACCCACGAGGGCAGAGCTGCAGGACTTAATCACTTCCCCAAAGGCCTCGCCCCAACAAGTCCCACTGGACATTAGGTTCCAGTGTATGACCTCGGGTGGGGACCCAGCTCCACCTCCAGCAGGTCGGTCTTCTCTTGCTGACCGGAGTTGGCGTACTCAGCCACAACTTCCGCAGGATGTGTTTGGGTTGGTTAACACCAACACATGGGCATCAGTTCTGGTGACAGAAATTTGGGGTGTTCAAAGTTCCTACAGATCATGCAAAATTATCAAAAATCTAAGCTTAATGTTCCAGGTGGCCTTTTAAAGGAGAAAGACACCCTAGGCACATTTTCAGAGGTCATTCCAACCTCTACCATCTGGACGGCAGGTGGATTGTTTGAAGTGACAGGCTCCTCAGCTCTCCTCCGGGAGCTTTAAGACCAACCTAGAAGGCTCTGGGGAGAAGTCAGAGGCGAAGAGTCCGAGGGGGTAAGAAATCCTAGAGGCCTCAGCCACAATCCGTTCCAGTGTTTTCATTTTATAAAGAACAAAAAGCATAAATAACCTAAGTAATCTGGAGAGTCCGCACCGTGGGTGAAGTGACGGGGCCAGAACCGCCATGGGCCTGGGCTTTCTAGCCTGGTGCTTTTCCACTTGTGATACCAGGAGCCAGCAGCACACTGTCCCCAAGCCAACCTTGTGGGTTTTAAGTCATGAAAACCCTCCCAACACTGTACATTCCAGATACACATAGGCCTTAAAAAGTGCAATCATGTGTGGCCACAGTATCTCCGGGGGGTTAGCAGGCTTATGAGAAGTCATATGATGGGCACTGTGGCACATGTCTATGATTCCAGTGGCTCAGGAGGCTGAGGCAGGAGGATTGTGAGTTCAAAGCCAGCCTCAGCAACTTAGGGAGACCCTGTCTTTAAGTGAACTATAAAAAGGGTTGGGGATGTGGCTAAGTGGTTAAATATCCCTGGGTTCAACCCCCAGTACTTAAAAAAAGATAGAAGAAGAAAAAAAAGAAGTGTTCAATGTCATGATTTTTAAAATGACTCCGGCAGTGAGGAGCTCTTCCAAGTGCTTCCCAGGACCTTAAAGATGGGAATTTCCCCCAATCACTTGCTTTGACAAATTATTTTTTATTCCATTTCCTCAGATATTTACCCTGAATTCCAAAGTTTTATGTACTTGGTACTTAACAGACATATTTACACTTTATTATTAATTTTCCTCTATTTGGTTTGCACTTAAAGTCTGTGAAGAAACAAAAATGGTGTTTCTGGGCTTTAATTGAATTGGTTACCTTTTCTTTGTGGCACTTTAATGGGAACGTATGGCGTACAATTATTGGGGGCATTTGTTCCACTAAGTTAAACATTTTGTTAATTTTTAAATGAACGTTCATCCAAAGACTGCCCATGAGAAATGCTAATTTACCAAGCCAGTCGGTGCCCACAAAGTCCTGTTGCCATCTGCCCAGCACCTTCCCTGCTCCATGTTTTCAACCGGGTGGTTCCCAATCAGAACAGTGCTAGCCACACGTGGAGGCTGAGTTTTTGACCATCCCTCCTGACGATTTCTACCCAGAAGTGACTTGATATTGGAAAACTAGGGGCCAGTTGTCAAGATGGAAGAAGAGCTTTGAGGACGATAGGCACTGGAGAGGATTAGGTGAAAAACCACCAGAAGTTGTTCTTAGGCCAGCAAAGGCACCCGCCACCCTGAGCCCAGGGGACACGTTCTCCTACTCACTGATCTCGTCAGCGGGTAGTGAGTCATCAGCTCTCCTCTGGGCTTCTGGTCACTCACTCAGCGAGCATGACCAAAGAGCCCTAGAGTTAGCCCTGCCCCCAGCATCCCATGTTTCTGCCTCCGATAAAATATATTTTCTATGGAACATTCAAGCATTTAAAAGTATCTAGACCTTCAGCAGCACCATTTTAAACTAAAACCTCCAGAGTTCTTCACCAATGTGCCGAATGCATTTTAGGTTGCATAAAAGTTGAAACTTGTCCAAATTTGGGAAAGAAGTGTGTTTAAAATATTTGAAAAGCAATCGTGTGTATTTCAGTCTTTCTATTCCAGGGTCATATTTTATCTTGAATTGTGATGCTGACATTGAATTATGAACACTAAATGTGCAAATACGCATAATCAATTATATAATGTAGGTGAATAATGCTGTTCAAATAATTAAGTTCAGGAAGAACATCAAGCATGGACCATGAACATTTACATCAGCACTTTGAAAATGGACAGAATGACATATTTTTGTGTCAAAGGCACTGGTGAGCAGGGATCTTTGTAATGAGAACAATTCTTCCTCAACAGCATCCAAGTTAATGGCATGGTCCATCTCAGTTGCCCTCAAAGTTGCCCAGTTGTTTCTGTAGACTGCACCCCAGTTCCTGAGTGCCCTCCCCTGAAGGTCACCTAGATGTGCCATCTCCAGTTCTCAGCAAGGACTCCCAAAGAGGCACTCTGGTCCCCAGCCTCCTGCCCCCTCCCAACTTCAATGACTCCAGAAATGTCCATTCCAAGCCAAAACTTCTCTGGAAAAACACAGGTTAAACCAAATGCAGCTGCTTTTGGGGCACTGCAAACAGAGCAAAGTCAGGCAAGGACTCGGGATGAGAGCAAAGGCCCCGGAGAGCTGCAAACCTGAGGGGAGGCCTCTTCCCTGTAACTCCCTCTGGGCCTTAACTGCTTTGTGCATCCATAGGGTTCTGTTTTAAAGAAGGAAGGGGACTGTACACAGTCTGCTTTGCCGTCAGCCCAGGGCTCTTCTTAAGAGCAGAGGTTGCATTTCCAGGTGACAACTCTAATGAAATGCAGGGCACAGCCTGTGTCAGCTGAGCCTGGCCTGACCTGCACCCGCCTGCAGGTCCTGTGCTGGGCTGCTGGCCACGTGGCTGAGACACTCCCAGAGCACAGTCAGCGGCCAGATGTCCCCAGCCCCGAGAAATTGGGAAAGGCCTGAGAGAAGGCACCACTCAGACACTCGCCTCGGTATCAGCAGAGATCATCCACAGTGTTTTCTTCTCCCCCATCAAGGTGGTCTCTTGGAGGATTTCCATGGTCAAGTCTAAAAGGGATTCATTTTAATATTCCAATTCCAGAGCAGCCTGACAAGAAGAAAATAAAAACTCAGGCTAGATGTGGCACCAATGGAGCAGGCTTGAATTTGGAGCCTCTACACTGGCTTCTGTGATCGCGATACAATGATGACATGTCACACAGTCATCAGCCCTGAGCAGCAGTAAGGCACCAACCCTGCTTCCTGTCATCTCCACATCACAGGCCTGCAGCTCAGAGGGACAGAGGACGGTGAGATGACAGCTCAGTCCTGGGCTGACCCTCCAAGGAAGTATGAAACTGGCTACTTTTCTGTGTTCAGAGGCTACACACCAGAGAGGCAAGGTGCCTCCCAGTCATGCAGAGGGTCAAGGGTGCATACCATCCCGAGTGCAGCTGCGGCCCGGCTGTAACTCTGTGGTGGAGCACTTGCCCGGTACATGCAAGGTCCTGAGTTTGATCTCCAGTACTGGAAAAAAAAAAAAAAAATCCTGGGTCACAAGTAAAAGCTACCGAAGTTTAAATCAGAGGAAAAGAATTCTAGGATCCTTAGGCAGAGCTCAGCTAATGACTTCCAGACTCCGACTATGTTCTCTTCCCATGCAAAACTTGAACAGGGAGCCAGTGCATCTGCAAGTCTGCATCTCCATGAGATTGCTCCCAGCATGGTTGGCTGGAATAACTGGTGAAGGCAGAAAGGAGTTGGCTCTTCTTTGTGCTCTCACCTCCCACTGAAGACCTGGTAGTGCTCTGTTGCACATGTACTCAAGAATAAGCCATCTCTGCAAGCAGGCATTTGAAAGTGACAAGTGAGACCTAAGGGGGAGTTTAACAATGTGTTTGTGACAGATACGTTTGAATATGCAGGATTGGATAGATAACATTTCTCAACTGCTTCTTTAATTATAGCCTTGGAAGAGGAGGTTGTCAGTTCTACCTCCATTCAGGAAACGGTGTGTGATGCCTCCATTAATTATGACTGTCTATGAATTGCCAGAGAGGTCCCCAATTGTCCTACACCAACAATGCCTGGTGGCAGGTCTCAGGCAGGGGCTTCTAGAACCCCCTTCTGTGGTCTGTGGTCAGTGGTCAGTGCAGTTCTCAAAAGAGGACTAAGGTGAACAGGCCGTCCCTTCAAATTCATGCAGCCCCACCTCCAACTTTTGACCTGGTGTCCTATCATCATAAGTCCCATTTCTATGGCCCCTGTCACCCTGACACCAAACACCAACATCTGTCTATTATGATTGAAAAAGGGCTGTCTGACTCACTGAACTTTTGTCCTCTATTGTTGGCAAAGAAGTAAATTCAGGAAACACTTGAACTCTCCTTTTCAAAAAAGCCAAATAACATGAATACTTCTTCAGCCTGGAGTGAAGGTCAACACCCTGCTGAAGAGTGGGCAGCACTTCATAACACATTTCCAAATCCCAGACTCTGAGAAGGAAAGTAGTGACTTTCCAGTAGCGAGACCCAGCAGGCTCCACCGGGAGTCCAGGTCATCAGCCCAGTGATATCATGGTGACACCGCGGACCCCCAGTATGACGCAGTCCAAGAGAACCTCACCTCTGTGGTATTGTTTCCAGGAGATCTCCTGAATCCTTCTGAAAACAGGAGGAAAATGTCAGAGAAGGCAAAGTCAGGGACATAGTTCAGAATTCCTGGCCAGCACTCCCCAAAACTATCAGGGCCACGCAAACAAGAAACTATCACAGACAAGAGATGGAAGAGACATGTCAACAAAACGTCACCTGCTACTCTGAGTTGAATCCCGAACCAGGAAAAGAACATTTAAAGAAACACTGGTGACATGCATGACTGCACGTATGGTGTGACACTACATAGCGTACAACCAGAGAAATGAAAAGTGGGGCTGTGAGTGTGTACAATGAGTCAAAATGTCTTCCACTGTCATACATACCTAATTAAAATAAATAAATAAATGTTTTAAATATAGAAACATTAGTGAAAGCCAGATGAAGTCTGATGTTTAGTTATAAGTAATGAACCGGCGTGTGTCTCTTAGTTTTGACGAACATTCCGTGGTCATGTAAGATGCTAACATGAAGGAACCAGAGGACATGGTCAGGGTAGGTAAGCCAGGCACATAAGGTGTACATTTAGGGAGGTACTCACTCTTGGGGTCTTGCATAAGCCAGTCCTGTATGAACCTGTGCTATCTTTACAAGTCTAGAACTGTTCATATTACAGGGCTGGGGCTGGGGCTCAGTGGTAGCATGCTTGCTGAGCATACATGCAGCACTGGGTTTGATCCCGGCACCACATAAAAATAAACAAAATAAAGGTATTGTGTCCAAAAAAATTACAAAAAGAAACCTTATTTGAACCTTGCAGTGTTCTCTTTAGGGGATGAAACAGCTGCATTATCAGCAAGAGAAAAGAAAATGGAAGTTGCAGCCTACTCCAGATCTATGGGTGGAGGGGTCATTCCACCATACCTGTCACCCAGGTGTACACAGGCCTGCCATGAAATGTCCAGCTCAGAGAGTCATGGTGTCACATGGCCTAAGCCACCAAATTTGCGGCACAGTAAGTCAACCCGAGCTCCCCAGGTAAGGTAACCATATTTAAATACCTAAAGGGATTCCTTCATCTGGGATGTCATAAGCCTAACCAAAGTATTTATGGAGGTTTTGGCACAAATGTCACTAGGAGAGTATGGTGTACTACACTTAACTGCTCACAGGCAGCATGGATGATGCACTGTGGGTTCTGGTAAGAATTTTCAAGTTACTGAAACCTGTGGAATATAATAAAAATAGCTCTGAGAAGGACATTTACAGAAACGAACGCCTACCTCACAGATGTGGAAGATATCAAATAAACAACCCAACATGCACTGAATGAACTAGAAAAACAAGAACAAACCAAACCCAAAATTAGCAGAAGTAAATAAATGAGAAAAAGCAGAGCAGAAATAAATGAAATTGAGGTTTTGGGAAAGATAAAATATTAAGAAAACAGAGAGTAGGATTTTTGAAAAGATAAAATGACAAAATTTTGGCTTGACTAAAAAAAATATAATACCCACATAAATAAAATCAGAGATGAAACAGACACAAAACTGGCACCACAGAAATACAAAGCAGCATTAGGGACATAGACAACTGTATGTCAAATTGGAAAGACCACACAAATGTATAAATTTCTAGACGCATAAAACCTATCAAGATGGAACGATGGAAAAATAGAGAAGCTAAAGAAGCCAATAACCATCAAGGACATTGAATCCGTAATAGAAAGTCTCCCACCAGGGAAAGGCCAGGACAGGTGGCTTCGCTGAGGAACTCTTTCTTGCTTTCCTAGAACTTACAGCCCCTCTCCTCAGGCTGATCCGAGGTGAGTGAAAAAATTGGCCAACATCATTCATCATCTGGAAGATGCAAATGGAAACCAGGATGAGATACTGTCACACCCCAATCCAAATGGCCATTATCAAAAAGACAAAGAGTGAAAATGAGGCAAAGACCCAGAGAAAGAGAACACTCGAATTAGTACAGCCATTACAGAAAACAGTACAGAAGTGCCTCCATCAGAACTAGCAATTCCCAGGCTCCATGCAGCACCATCCATGATGACCAAGACATAGAAACAACCTCAGCGTCCACTGAGGGATGAATGAGCACACACCAGGGAGATTATTCAGCCACGAAGAATCAGAAGACTTATCATTGGCACCAAATGGATGGCACTGGAGAACACTGTGTCTGTCAAGTGAAATAAGTCAGTCACAGAAAGACAAACCCATTTCCACTTATATGTGGAAGCTTAAAAACGCGATCTCATGGAAGCAGAGAGTAGAATGGTGGTTACCTTCTAGCTACAAAGGTGGGGGTGAGAGGAGATGGAGGCAAGATGGTTAACAGGTGCAGAGGTGCAGGTGGACAGGGAACTAGCTCCCCCATTCTACAGCACAGCAGGGTGACTGTGGTCTACAGCAATTTATTGTATATTGCAACATAGCAAGTCGAGAGGGTTTTAAATGTTTCCAGCACAAAGAAATGAGACATGTTTAAGGTGATGAGTATGCCCATTACTCTGAGGTAATAATCACATGCTCTATGCATGCACTGAAGTATAACATTTATTCCATATATATGTACGATTATTATGTATTGTTTTTTAAAAAAATAATGTATTATTAAAAGAATTTCCTTTTTCTGTTCCCTAGAGAACTTCCCCCAAATCAGGACGGACAGCACGAAGCTGAACCCAGAGTTTTGGAACCCATGTTGGTCTGGCCGCTCACAGTCCATCTCTGCACTGGCACCGGGGTGTGTCCATTAGAGAGGGTCTCTTGGCCCTCGCTTGCTGATCACCGTAGTGAGCTGCTTGGGCCGGAGGCCTCTCTCCCTCCTGGCCTTCCTGGGTCTGTGTCTCGCTGGGGAATGAACACTGTGCCCTTGATCCACCACAGCCAGGCGCGGAGCCTGACGGAGGAAGGAAAGAGATTTGAATTCTTTTAGGGGGGGAGTCACCTCCCACTTGAACTGAGAGCTAAAAAGAGTTCCGCCATGTGTGCAGCGCCACGTAACTTCCGGTGTAATGCCACCAAACACCCACACGTGGAAAACAGAGCAGCCAGCTCTTCGCCCCCACTGTCCAGCTCCGAGCTGCGGGAGCTGATGCCCATGTGACAGATGGTGACAGGTGGCATTCTCCTCACTGATGGGGTGAAAGGAAGATCCGGGATTGCAGAATCCCACCTGAGGAGCGGCCTGAATGTCCTGGGGAGAAAGGACGCCACGTGCACTCCAGCTACGTCTTCAAGAACCCCCAGAATGCCTCTGCCTGACGATCCCTCTCTCTCTGTTAGAACTGCCAATTTTGAGTTTTTCCACTATTTTTATTTTCTTGAGAAATGATCATTTTTATAAATAGCCTTTTTAAATGTCAAACTAACTGGTTGAATAATTTATCTCTACTTCTTATCCTGAGTAGCTTAACCCATGTTTAATTTTCTTGGGCATGTTTGAAGGATTGGGGGAAGGGTTTTCAGAAACAAGCACCCAGAGTGGACAGTTCTGTTAGCTAAGGCGTTGGCTCCCTATCCTCCCATGGGCGGAATTGGGTTCCGTGGGGTTGGAAGGTGGTCATCTCCATCATGCCCTGTTTCTACTTGGGTCTGAATGCTCATTGCTCATCCCCTAGCCAAGGTCAATTAGGTCACATTGGAACCACCCAAAAGCAACCAACCAGGGGCCAAAGAAGGTCTTCATAGTCACAGCAAACCTTGACTTTGATTCCTCTGAGCAGAAGCTGCTGCCAGGTGCACCTACCCAGAGCTGGGCATGAGAGACACTTGTCCATTTGTCTGGCTCTGGGTTCCTTTGTTGGATCCAGAAGGAACCAGCTCATAGCCAGGCTGAAGAGACCAGGAAGTTCTGCTTGATGTAGACCATGGTTCTCAAAATGTGTGCCCAGACCAGCAGCCCCTGGGAACTGGTCAGAAATGTACATTCTCATCCCTCCTCCCGACCGCCGAATCAGGAACACCGGGTGGGGCTTAGTACCCATGAATTGGCACGCCGTCTAGACTTCCCAATGTGCCCTCAGATGCCAGGACTCCTGCTCTGGGACCCTGGTTTCAAACTAGGCTGCACATTAAAGAAAGAAAGAAACAGAAACTGCTGACATTTTGACCCTTAGAGATTATGATTCATTTGACATGGGGTGTGGAGTGGACATGAGGATTTCCTAAATTCTCCAGTGAATCGGATGGGCAGCAGGGTTGGAGAACTGCTGGCCTGGAACAATCCAGAAGCCCGAAGCCTAGGTGCACCCTGTGGGAATGCTGCTCTGTCTCCCAGGTCCTAGGTTTCTGTATCTAGCTTCCCTAGCTGCACCTTAGGGTGACCTGGGGATATTTCCAAAGATTCTTAGGAGGTTTTTCTTTCTTCTCCCCCAGCGTTATTTCTCAGGTAACCAGTATACATCCAGGGTTGAGGATCAAAGCCCACCCTGCCTGTCTCCCCCTGGATAGACGTCTTCCTCTGTTAGCAACATCTGAAGGGGTTTCTGAGATCAGCTTGGGGTGGGAGCCCCTGCCAGTGGGGAGCCTGCTGAGTAGTTTGGGATGTTCCAGGTCCTGGCTGTCCACAGTCCTCCTGATCAACACTTCAATGACCCACAGATTCCTGTACCATCTCTGGGACCTCCAGCTGCAGAGAACAGTTGATCCATGTGAGAGACGCCTTCCGGGACACCAGCCTCCCACCCAGGTCTCCAGGCAGAACCCTTCCTCTCACCGCATGCTTACTTTTTGCACAGAAGAACAGAGAAGATGTCTCTTTTCTCCTTCAATGCTCCTTGTTTGCATTCAGGGGCATCCCTAATTAGGGCAATTTTATGAAAAAATTTTAAAATAAATAATCCCAAATTGCATTTAGCATAGCCAGTTTCACCATAATTAAAATGCCCTGGTGGATGTAAATGGCCTCAAGAAAAGCAAGGCCTCCATTTAAGTTTCTAAAGCTAGCTTGCAAATTCCTATTTAAAAGCTCCTCACCGCAGCCTTCCTCCAGCCAGGAAGCCCTCCCTCATTTCCCTCAAAGCAGGGGAAGTTCCTGTGCAAGGCTCTCCCATCTTGGAAGGCCTTCCCTCCCTGTCACCTAACAGCACCTGCTGCCTAAGATTCCTGGGGAGTTGAGTCCTCTCTGTCCAGCGAGGACAGAACGGGGCCATGTGGCTTCCTCTTGCACCTCCAGGACTTGCCCTAGGGGCTGGAAACAGAATGCTCTTCCTACTCGGAACAGCATGGACCCTTGATCCTGTCTTGCCACTTTTCTCTGGCCCTTCCTGGGTGAGAAGGTGGAAGAGGTGAGATCAAGAGGGTCTCCAGGAAATGCAACATTCCGCATGGAAGTTTCAAACCAAGAGCGGAGGAATGCTTCCCTTTCAGGAGGGTGGCACACGGCCTTGGCACTGTTCAGTGCAGGTGTGCTGTGTTTGGGGTTGCTTCTGCTCAAGATGACCAAGCACAAAACAGGGCCCTGTGGGTGAATCCGTCAGAGAGGTTGGCTGGCCTCTCTGATACAGTTCACCAAGCTCCCGGCTTGTCCTGAGTAGCCCTCTCCCTGGCTTCACAGAGACCACAGCTTTCTACCCTCTCAAGTCCTGGGAGGGCGTGAGGAAGCATATGTCAAGTTCTTTTGATGAGGCTTCATTGCGAGGTAAGCTGGGATACAGACCCAGCAGAAACAGGACAGCCTGGGCCCATGCCCGCTCCTGGCTAAGGCTGGGGGAACCCTGGTGTCATGCACATCTCCCTCTGTACCTTGCCCAAGGGCAGAGAGGCCAAGAAAGACTTGCAGAAGTTTCTGGAAAGCAATGGTAGAAAGGGTAGGCACAGGTCTCTCAAGCTCCTTAGTGTGCCAGCCATCTGCACCACCTTGTCCCAGTGCTTGGGGAGGAGTGCTGTGCTGTCACTCCTCTGAGAGGCACATCTCCTGCCTACCGTCGACCACCTAGTCAGCCACCCAGCACAGTGCCATGGGTCCTCGGCAGCCTGTGTGAGTCTGTCATGTCTTTCTCACTCCACCCAAGGGCAGCCCATCACATTAAATTTCACACCTGCCCATAAAAACCCAGGGTGGAGCAGTATTCAGTGATTCCCGGAGATGCTGCAAAGAGAAGCTTTAGAGCCAGAAACCCTCAGCCCCTGGATGATACCCTCCACCAGGGCTGGGGCCCTGCAGCAGCCTGACTCCTAGCAATCGGTGTGCACCTCCACCCAGAATTCCCCTGAGAGCTTTGTGGGGCTTGCTGCAACCTGGGACCCTCTGCAGCAAGAGGGCAGCTGCCCCTTCCCCTTCTCTAGCCCTTCCTGGGTGAGAAGCACATTTTTCTTCAGAAAACACTCTCAGGACAGGAGACCTGAGCCTGGTGCCCACTTCCATTGTAACCAAGCATGACCTCAGGCGGACAGGACACACCCCGGACCTCCTCCTCCTAAGGGAGACAGGCATGGTGACGTGGACAATCTGGTGCTGGACGAACCTCAGTATCCAAGACAGACTTTGCAACTCTGAACAGGACAACCCCTGACAGCACTTGGGAAATGTTTTCTCCTGTCCTTTCCACTCATTCTTTACCCTTTCTTAGAAGAAGCCCATTTGTAACTTTAAGGAGAGGAGCTTTGGCCCTGTGGTTAAGCTCAAGGGTGTGGACATAACCTGGGGACAGTCATTTCGTCATTCCAGGCCTGTCTCCAAGTTTGAATTTGCAGCTTGAGTGAGATAATCCATCCGGACCCCTCAGCAAAGGAGGCATGTGATGCCGTCCATGCTGTGGGGGTGCAGGCCACGGACGGCCACAGGCCAGGTCACAGGCCACACACAGGCAGGCACTCTACTTCATCTACATGCAGAGGAGGAATACTGTCCAAAGGGTTAAGACCCGTGCCTCAGAAGAGTGGCCAGGGAGGGGGCCTTTGCCTTTTATAGATGTAGTGGTGTATTCATCTATTTAACAAACACCTTGCTTTGGCGATTAGAACTAACTTTGGAAAAGCACAGATGAAGTCCTTGGGCTTTGACTTGACACTGAGGTCTCTCTGGGAGGGAGGAGGGCAGGAAGGAGCTACTAACCAGACCTCTTCTGAAGAAGGTGAACCTGAGGGAGGAAGGAGGGTCCTGGGGAGTGGGGCCAGAGGCCATGGGCATCCGCCTGCGGGGACCTGTAGGAAGGGGCGGGGCACAGCAGTGCCCAGAGGCCAGATCCTCTCAAAGACTGCACAGGAAGGAGACTGTTCAGGGAGACCAAGACCCAAAGCAGGACTATTTATAAAAAATATGACCAGGGAGCCTGGGGTAGGAAAGTCCCCATGGGGACGCAGGAAGAGCATTATGTGACACCGCATGCAGAGGAAGAGGGCCGCTGGAAGGGGAAGGTGTCAGGAGGGAAGTGAAGGAGGCGGAGGTCCAGGATGAAAGGCCCATGGACCGGGGCATCTGGGATAAGGGGCTGAAGACAGAATGTGGAGAGACCCTGGCTTTGAAACATGGAGCTGAGTTATCCTTGACCCCACCGCCCATTTTACAAGAAAGTAAAACCAAGGGACAGTGGGCATAAGGGATTTATACAGCCCCACACACCCCATAATCTCTGATGGCATCTGCCAGGTGAGAGGAAGAGCAGGTGTTGGATGATGTAGCAAATCATAGAGTCCAAGCTGCAGCCTGGGAAGGCCTGGTGAGCCTTAGGCCGGCCCCTACCCAGACCCATGCCCCTCACACCTGGACATCTTCCCACTAATAATCTGCAAGGATTTTCCAACATTGCTCACTTCCAAGGCCATGTGGGCTTATTTTAATGAGCAACTAGTGGACACGTGGTGGAGATCAACTTTTCCCGATAGACTTGATACCCTGACCAGAGATTCCCCTGAAACCTCCATAAGCACCACTTACGAAGTGGGGAGGTGCTGGAGAGAGGAGGCCTGATTTCAGGAGGTTGGGGTCATCTCTCGCATCCCTGGACTGACTGCACCTTGGAAACAGGGAGCATCTTCAGCTTCGTTTCTGCCGCGTCACCAAGCGTTTGGGAGAGCCGACACGAGGGGCAACTCAGCAGCTCAGCGTGCCTCTGAAGCCCACCTGGGGACACTGGGTGTCATGCTGAGAGGGGCTGTTGCCACTGGCACTTAGTGGTCAGGGGACAGGGATGCTGCCAGGCATCTGCAATGCACAGGACCCTTCCCAGGGACGATGACCTGCCCCAACACCAACAGTGGCGAGGGGGAGAGGCCTGCTGGAACCCGCCAAGATCCAGGTTCTAAACTGTTGGGATGTCTTCAAGCTCCAGGTTCATTCATTCAAACTAATCACAGCCACCTTACATACTGAAATCCTCACAGCTGAGACGCCTGAGGGTCGGAGGCAGTCCACACAAGGAGCGGGAAGACAGGCATCCAGGGCCACCCAGAGGCTTCCATTCAGGCTGCAGTCAGCGCATCTCGTCAGAGGGTAGATAAAGAAGTGGGTCCCAAATAGGATGAGTGCTCCTTCTGCCTCTGACTGGTCACCTTGGCCTTTTCCCTGATATGCCTCACATTGGCAGCCCAGGCAGGAGCCCAGACAACGTCAGCCCTGTGCCCACAAGGTCGGCCGAAGGAGAGGCATGTAATTACACCAGGCAGGAGACAGAGCTGCCCAAATTACATGTTTCCCCAGCTTCCCATTTTACGATTTAATAATATCTCCTGTAATCACACACTGCCCCAGCTTGTGATGTCACCGACACACTCAAGCCCCCCCTTCAGGGGGATTTTCAGAGCTACGCTGCTCTCCAGTGCAGCCCCCACACACTTCAAGATGTTCCAGTCTGTTTATAGGTCTCACTAACAAGAATAGAAAAAGACGCAGCCAGGCGGCCACCAGAAGGGACTCCTTCCTGTTGAGCCTCTGTGCTTTCACTGGTACCAGGTACACGTCACTTACTGGAGCCAGTGCGAGTCTGGTGCTGAGCCTGGTAAAGACCCTGCAGTGAACCCAGCCCCGCCTTGCAGCCCTGAGTCTGGGCCACTGCCACCTGCTTTAGTGGAGTCTCAGGCCTCGCGTGCTAGTGACAGATGGGGTCCCCACAGAAGGGTGTCCTCACAGCCCTGGAGTCCAGACTCAGGCCAAGGTGTCAGTGGGCCACGCTCCTCCTGGGGCCCTGAGGACGGCCATCTTCTCCCTGTGTCTCATCACCTTCTCTCTGCCTGTCTGTCTCTGGGTCCAAGTTTCCCCTTCTTACAAGGACACAGGTCATGGTGATTTAGGCCCAGCCTAGTGGCCTCTCTTTATTATCTCTGTAAAGACCCTATTTCCAAATAAGGTCACATTCTGAAGTGTGGGAGGTTAGGGCTTCAACTTCCCTTTTTGCTGGGGGTGGGGACACAACGCAACTCTTGACCCACTTCTTCCTCTGGCTGGTTCCCTGGTCAACACACAGGAGGGAGACACATTTGCAGAGGGCACATGAGCACCAGGCTTCTGACAAAGGCCTTTGGGTGCATCTCAGACCTGATCCAGCCACAAACCCCAGGCGCTCCCTCTTGTCTTTGTCCCCACAGCTGGAGGTGGCCGAGTCAGCAGTGGAGAGTGGGCCTGACCAGTGGCGAGGCTCAGGTCCTTCCCAGTCCAACCTGCCCCTTCCTGCTGCTCCTCATTCCCCTTGTAATTAAAGTAAGCCAGCCTTAATTTAGCTCCTGCCAGGAGCCCACAGCGCCTCCAGAGAAAGCCAGAAACCCCTCGTGGGTTGTAAACGTATCATTGGGAAACTCGTTTCCACAATTTTATATTTTTAACTTGGGAGTCAAGTATAAGCCTTCGGCTTTGTAGTTCGTCTTCTAAGCAGAGCTATTATGGTATTAGAGATCCTGTCTCCGATTATTTGTTTTCCGTTGTTGCTTCATGCAGAATTCCTTGCCTGTGGAGCAGAAGGAAGACAGGCACAACCCCAGGCAGTTGATTCCCACTGAATCTCAGCCAGGGTGGTGCCTAGGGCAGGGGGCCTGATCACATGGAGGTCAGAGGTTGGGGCCCAGGAGGCCGCAGGGTGCTGGGCCCTGACAGGGAAGCACGCGCCCAGGTCAAACTCCAGATGAAGTCACGGATTCCTCTCTGGTTGTTCCTGCTCACCTCCACCCAGCTCCCCTTGCTGGTCCTGCCAACCCTGGACTTGGAAGCAGACTGAGTTCCTTGCCCCACAAATCAACTTATTTAATTCTGCCCATTTAAATTCTGTCACTGACATGAGACCACATTCACAAGGAGGAAACCACTGGAATGGGAATTGGGACAGGCCTCATGGGACAGCAGCAGAGGACCGTGGCTTCGCATTGCCAGCGTCTTGGAGGAGTGGAGCCTCCTGCGCCCTGTGTGTGCTTCCCCGCCTCGGTCCCTGCTTGCCGCGTCCGTAGGAGCACTGCTGTTCTGTGTCCTCCCACTCTCTGTCATAGCGGAATTCTGGCCCCAAGGACTTGTTGCTGTCCTAACCCTGGGACCTGTGAACCTGACCTTATGTGGAGAGAGGCTCAGGTTAAGACAAGGTCCTAATGACTGGTGTCCCCAAGAGATGAGGGGACACCATGTGAAGTCAGATGTGCAGGAGGAAGGTGGCGTGGTGACGGGAGACCTGGGTGCTGCAGCTGCGGCCTAGGGACACTGAGGACTCATGGAGCCATGAAGCCCAGGCCGAGGCTGAGAGGACCCTACCTAGAGTCTCAAAGGGAGCCGTGTGGCTCTGCCACCAGCTTGACCTTGAACTTCTGGCCCCCAGAACTCACAAGGACACACGTGTGTTGTTCTGCGTGGTTCATGGCTCTTGGTCATGGCAGCCAGGAAACCAGCGCGGCTCCTCTCGTCTCCTTTGCCACTTACTCAGTGGGCGCTGGCCGGAGGCACCAACTGCTCAGTGAAAACCAGCCCAAGGAACCACTGGGCTGGCGAAGAGCTGCATTCAGCTCAGGGAAACGCTCCTTCGAAAAGGGGTCACTCCCTCAGCTGTGAGGGGGATGCACAATCCCCCACCACTCCCTGTTTACCACCTCCTTTGTCCTGGAGCCAGGACTAAGGACGAGCCATTCCTGTGGGGTGGCAGGTGGCACCCGCTGTCCCTGTGAGTCACTGTGGCACCCACAGCACGGGGCTCCTTCCTTCAACAGGAGCTGTCCCCAGGGAGGGGGTGAGTGGGCCTCAAAGTGGAGGTGGACTCACTGAGAGTCAAAGCAGGTCTCAAAGAAAGCCACCCGAGACCTGACACCCTGGAGACAAGCTGTGTCTGTCCACTGGCAGGCGTCACCGTCCCCTGGAGCACATTCAGAGCACTTGGACCTCTGGGGGAGCCAGGAGGGTTGCTGGAGCGGGAGCAGGCCCGCCCACGTGCGTTAATAATGGCCACCGAGCCCCAGATGATTCAGTCTTGGGGAAAAAGGCCAGTGGAGGGAACTCTCAATAGCTCTGCTTGTCCCACAGCCACCCAGGATGTGGTCTCCTCCTCTTGTTTTCCTGGTGGAATCCCCTGTTTCCATCCAGGATTCCTCAGACAAAGATGTCAGTTCCTGCACTGTCCTAGGTGGGCACATCAGTCCTGGAAGAGACCCTCTATCCCTGTCCAGGACAATGTGTTTCTGACTCACCAACAGAAATGCAGACCAGGAAGTGACCCCAGGTGACCTGGCCAGAGCTCTGGCCGTACAGGCCTACCATGCCAAGCTGTCCGGCTCCCAGAGCCCAACCCTGTGCCCAACCAGCTGCCTTTGGGCCTCCAGAGCCAGTGGACAGCCCTGAGGAGGGTTCTGGGCCCACACAGGCCCCTCGAGTCAGCCATGCTGGCCATTAGGACAGTGTCCCCTGGTGCAGGGAGTGAGACCTGCCCAATGCAAGGACGTGCTGGAATGCACTGGCAAGGCCTCCCGCTCACCAGAACAGAGCTCGCTGGGTCATGGCGGCTCTCCCACCCGCCTACTGTGCAGCCTCTGCAGAGAGCCGCCCTCTCTGAGCTGACTCAGCAGGACCAAGGCTTCCTCCTCCTGTGCCCAGCACCCAGACTGCCTCGGCTCAGTACATCACATGGAGAGACCTGTTTCTGCCCCTCCTCTCCAGCTAGGCCAGCGATCCCATGTCTGAGCCTCCCCCAAGAGGGCCAAGTATCTGCAAGACAAGCCCAAACCCCATGCAGGTAAGCCTGGGAGTGCCCGGGGTGAGAGGGCTAAGCCAGAACAGAAGGCCCAGAAGCCCTGGCGATGCCATCTATTCCATTCTTCCTTTGCTTTCTTTCTCTCTTTCTTCCTTCCTTTCTTCCTCCCTTTCATTATGAAAGCCTAGAAAATCTGTCACATCTGACAGATGTCGATGAGTGAATGAATGAGTGTGACCTTCATGTGCCTTCCTTGAATTAAAAGGAAGCGTTTATAAGGGCCCTGCTTGTTCTGAGTACAGCAGTATGAAGGTTGCTCTCCTGTCACATTTTGACTCTCTAGAATTCACATCTGACATGAAAGGCGAATGCTACGTGAAAAGTGAACAATGTATTTTTCACACCTGCAAAACTGATGAACAGCAGGCCTCATTTGACTCGTATAAAACAAAAATGATTTGACTCTGGAATTGGCTTAAATACAGAGTTGCAGACATGAGCCACGAGTTGTAAAAGCGGGCAGATGAAAACCAGCGTGGAAGGGCTTTCTGTGACAGACGCGAGCGTGGCAGCGACGCTGAGCGGGCTGTGGATCAAAGCTGGCAGTGCCAAGGCTTATTAACCTTCCTCATTCTTTGTGCAGGAAAGGCCTGGGTTAAATGATGTCTTCTTTTTCAAGCTTCAAACAAACAACATCTCATTAAATTTCACCAACTGGACTCAAACATTTACACAGTAGAGAAGAAAAATCCTTCCGACAAGCAAGAGATTAAGAAATGATTTTGAAAACAAGTGGGTAATGAAGGAAAGAAGGAATGAATCAGGTGATGTTGACCAACACAGGAGTCCCTGGTATCATGGAAGGGGACCTAGCAAAGATGGCTTATGGAAGTGAGAATTCACTTCTAAAAGGACACAGGGACACACAGGGAAGGACATTTTCATAAGGGTGGTGACAGTCTCCTGGTTACCAAGCCATCTTTTTCCTTCATCAGCAAACAAGTGTTGGTCAATGTTCTTTCTGATTACCTGCGCTGTCAATGCACATGCCCTGTTCCCTGGATCTAAATGATCTGAGAACAGGACCTGTCTTCCTTCTCCCTGATGCATGCAGGTGCAGGGACCAATGCTGGTTTACTGGGGAACACCTCCAGAGTGCCTGATTCTAATTATATCACTGTAATAACACATGTATGTACACGTGACACACAGACAACATCACACATGACACGCATTATGCCATCTACACTGAAGCATGCATATACACAGGTGCCCATGTGTGAGCATGTGTCTAACAGTTACCAGCAGATCATATTGGAGAACCTGAGTCTCCCTGAACTTGATTAAGACACAGTTAGTCTTTGTCCTTGGACCTAGATCATCTCTAAGGACCTCTGACCGATGAACAGATGGATGGATGGAAAGGTGGTTGGATGAGAGGAGCTACTGACACATGCACATGTACCAGGAGCTAATGACACTTGTAGTATAGGAGCACTGAAATGGGTGTCATGTTTGCTGCAGTTAGTTTATAAAATAATTCCAACATTTCTCTAAAGGCAGAGAGTTGTTTTTTTTAAAGAAAAAAAGGTCAGAGGAATGAAGGGTGCAGCAGATTCTCAACACCAATGATCTTCTTTAGCGGTGTCACTTCCCCCAAACCACAACCTTATTTATTTATTTATTTATTTATTTATTTATTTATTTATTTATTTAGGGGGTATTACTAACTGATCCCAGGGCCTGTAACCACTTAGTCACATCCCCAGCCCTCTTTTATATTTTATTTAGAGACAGGGTCTTGCTAATTTCTTAGCACCTCGCCCGTTGCTGAGGCTAGCTTTGAACCTCCTGGCTCAGCGGAGCCACTGGGATTACAGGTGTGCACCACTGCACCAAGCCCAAACCACAACCTTTTACGTACATTTCTAAGCAGCACTCCAAGGTCACTCTGGGAAGGGCATCTTTAGCGTTCAATTGCCTTTTCCTCTCTTGGCAAAGACAGGTCACAGAGAAGTAAGTGAAGGAGCCTCAGTGCAGCACCTAGAGAACCCCTGGCCACCAAGAGCCTGAAGTTCACCACTAACATGTCGGACAGCTTCCCGTCACTGTGATGGAACACCTGCGCTGAACACAGGAAGTGTTCACTGTGTTTATAGTTCTGAGCTTTCAGTCCATGCAGGATGGCTGCATTGTCTTGGAGCTGGTGGTGGCAGAGCAGAACGTCAGGGCAGGGAGCATGTGGTACAGCACACCTGCTCCCCCATGGCAGCTGGGAAGCAAAGGGAAAGGGTGGAAGAGGTCGAGGTTGCACATCCCAGTCAGGGACAGGCTCCGGTGGCCTGCCTACCTTCCACTAGCCCCCACTGCCCAAAGGTTCTGCCACCTTCAGATGGTGCACAGGCTATTGACCAGATCGTTCACATACGGCCTTTGGGGGATGTTTCAGATCCAAACCATAGCAACCAGAAGCTGGTCCCTGGAGTAAATGCAAGGCTCTTGCCCAGGGCCAACCCACCCCTGGGGAGGCTGAGCATTGTCTGTAGATGTTCAT
Source organism: Callospermophilus lateralis (assembly GCF_048772815.1). Classification (NCBI taxonomy): domain Eukaryota; kingdom Metazoa; phylum Chordata; class Mammalia; order Rodentia; family Sciuridae; genus Callospermophilus; species Callospermophilus lateralis. The sequence goes on along the minus strand of NC_135309.1, from coordinate 160,549,897 downwards.
TGTCATGGGTGCTACTGGCGTCTATCAAGTGGTAGAAACAGGGATGTCACTAAAGGCCCTGTGATGCACAGGACAGCCTCTAAAACCAAGAATTATTCTGCTCAAAATGTTAACAGCACCAAAGCTGGAAAACCCTGGATTGGATCTTTGAGGATTTAGACATTTGGAAGGAAAATAAAATGGAAGAGGCCCATTGCTGATGTCTTGTAAATCACTTGGGGGTGACCACAAATATTGACTGGATGATTAATATGGCATCTCTTTTGGAAATGTCACAACCATTCTGATTATGTATCACTCTTATTTTATTGCTGAAGACGTGTAAATTTCACAGAAGCTAAATAACTTGCCCCAAAGTAACCCAAGAAATGGTTCACCAAAATCTGTACTTAAACAAAAACCCTTCCCTGGAGCCCGAGAGATGTAAGTCCAAGGCCAGGGCGGGCGGGGGGTGGGGGGGTGGGCAGTGGCCTCACTGTGGTGAGAAAACTGCCCTCACAGATGCTGGCACAGCTGGGAATCACAGAGCCATGGACAAGCATCAGCTCACCAGGGACATAGTGCCATTCTCATGGGACAGTGGGCTGGGCACATTGCAACACTGATATCAGAAGGGACATTCATATCCCTCTAGAAGGTACAGTGAGACCAGGCCTCATCTTTGATCACACAGCAACAATTGCTTGTCCAATGGATGTAAAATTCTTGATGCTCTGGTCAAAGACAATTTTCAGATTTGACAATTTTTACATTTAGGTGTTCTTATTTGAGAGGGGAGAGAAAAAAAAATAATTAAACTGATCCCAGATGAGCGAGGTCAGGTGATAGGACACTAGTAGTCAACTCCTTAATAAATAAACAGGTCTGACCCAGAATTTCAGGGAAGACTCCTTAAAACAGTGGAATATTTTCAGGCTTATTTTCGAAATTTCCTTCATTTATGCATTCCTCATCAATGCTATCCACAAATCTATAAGTTTCACCTTTTATAAAAACCAGCAAATCGTGGACCTTTAAAAAGCTGGCCTGCCTTAAGTCTTCCTGACCTCACACGGTGGCATTGCACCAACGTCACAAGATGGATCTCATTTCCTCCTCGCACGCAATCTTGTTCTATGTCGCAGCACAGCTTTTGTGTAGAACTTTTAAAAATAGCCCATTTGGGTTCCAAGCCAGAGCTGGCTCATCCTTGCCTGGCATTGCCTTGGAGAGCTTCCCAGGCTGGAGGCCGTGAGGTGCCGGAGCCCGCGGGATGGAGCCAGGCCCAGAGACCAAGGCTCGGGAAAGCTGTGTGGCCCAGACATCGGGAGCCAAATGGGTCGTGGCCTTGGGAGCCATTCTCTGGAACAGCTCTCGGGACCCTGTCTCTCAAAGCCAGCGGTGGACTAGCTAGGTTTTTGCAGCTCTTCTAGATGGGAGATAGGGAGCAACCACTGGGGCCCCAGAACTGACTGCACAGGTCCCTGGGCAGCTGGCTTGGTGGCTGGCTGTCTCCTTCCTCCCTTTCCGAGACCTGAAAGCCTGACTTTCCACCCCTCCTGAGGAGTCAGGGAGGCCAGGGTGGGAGGGTGTCTTTATCCCCCTGGATGCTGTTCGGTGGTCTCTGGGAAGGAGGAGAGGCCAGGGTTCCTCCCTTCACTTCACCAGCACAGGCTCCATCAGCACAGTCCTGTAGTTCCCATTGAGTACCTACAAGTGCCAGGGATACTACTGGACAGTGAGGGATGCAGAGGAGGCGAGACCCCAGGCAGTTCAGAACCTACTTGGGGTAAAAAGTAAGCAAGACCAGCTATTAAATGAACGCTGTTAAATAGAGGGATGGAGAAAGGTCTCTCTCCCCTCCTGCCCAGGGGATGCCACCAGCAGAACCAGCGAAGCCTTCTGGGGCTGCGCTGGAGTCTGCCGTCTGTCTGTCTGTCTGATGGGTTGAGAGCGAGCTCCTCAGGTGGCCAGGATGGAATGCCAGGTATTAAGGTTTAAAAGGCCACTGTGTGTGGTCTGGGGACCTAACTCTGAGGCATCTGAGTATTTTTAGGACTAAGAGATTTTGTTCTCTAACAGACTTAAAAGCTGAGCCTGGGGAACACAGGCCATCCCAAAGCAGGGCCTGCTGCATTTGCACCTTCAGCTGAACTTTGGGGGGGGGGGCACTTAAAATCCTACAGCCATCGAGGGCCAGCGGGGAATCCGTGCCAAGGACACAAAGTGCCACTGGGTTAACAGCCTCCCCACGGGGGTGGGGTGGTTGGCTCCAGCTGTCTTAGCAAGGGCCACACAGCACATGGCTTAGGCACAGCAGCTTGTTCTCCTGCAGTGCTGAGGCTGGAGTCCAAGACCAAGGTGTGGCGGGGCTGGTTCCTTCCCAGGCTTCTCTCCTTGGCCTGTAGATGACATTGTCTCCCTGTGTCCTCACATGTGCACCTCTGTATCCCAGTTTCTATGACTTTTAGGAGCCAGGAGGCTTGCAGTAGGACTCACCTAGGTGACCTTGTATAGTGGACCCTTTAAAGGCCCTGTCTCCAAACACTGTCACTTCTCAGGTATTCGGGCCCAGGACTTCAACACAGAAATTTTCAATGGTATATAATTCATCCCACAAAGGGAAAAAAATTGTGTGTCTTGGGGAGAAAGGGGTGGATACAATATTTTCCTGACCCCCAATTCATGCTCATTTCAACATGGTTGTGTTGAACTGAAACAAATTTGGCCTAAACCAGCTTCCATTCTTGTGTAATAAATCTGACCCAAAGCAGACTATATATAGTGAACCGTACCCCTTGCAGGCTGGGTAAACAAATTATAATTAAGAGTCTACTCTCGTCGCCAAGCAACTGCATCTCAGCCAATCACAGCAGTTGAGCTACAGCCAATCACAGGTTGTCGACTCTTCAGACCCTGTCCATATAAAGAAAACTCCCAAGGCAGCCAATCAGGTTGCTTCTGGATATCACTTTCTTTTCTCTGGTTAGAAGTAGAATCTGGTCCAGAATGATGCAGAACCTATAACCTTTCATTCTTATTCAAGTAAACTGTTAAACTGAGCTGGTCTTCATTTTTCTCTTAGCAGTTGAATTATCCAAATAAACAGCCCTTCTAGGTCATTACAGTGGATTGGGGAAGGTGAGATAAGGCTATCCAGGGAAAAGTGACTCTGGAGACCAGGAGCAGATCATTTTCAACATGAGCAGGGAAGGGGACAGGTAGAACTGATGCTTGGAAGAGCCTTGCAGGACAAGGGGAACTGACCCCCAGTTCCCATCGTTCTGCAAGGTGTGGAAGTAAGGGCTGATCTGCCTGCCTCTGATTCACTCAGGACTGGGTCTGGTGCTGGAATAAACAGGCAGTTCAGCATGTACACTCGATGTGACCGAAATGGATGACAGTGATCAAAGAGGGCCCATGTCTCATCTTGAGCAGCTCTTCCACCTCTCAAAACCCTTTAGAAAATATAAATATCTTCTTGAATATTCTGCCTTACAAGAAACCTTCTATATTCTAAATTCCTCCAGTTGAAAACCAAAACGCTGTTTATATAATGGGTTGGAAAATATTAGAAGGCATTCTTCATGAATTCTGATAAGGATATTATTCTGTGCAGAGGCATCCTAATTATAAAGCTACACAATAACCCTCAATTCCAACAGAGTTATTCTTCTCTATCAGGCAGATGGTAATTGCTTTTAAATATGTGCATGCATGCATGTGCGTGTGCATGTGTGTATACAACTCACGTCTCATCTGTTTTGAGAAAGTAATATCTATCTTTTTAAATTAGCTATTTTTTTTTACTCTGTAAAGACTAATTCTGAATAAAATATCTTTTCAGAAAAATATTGCTGGCCTAAACTAAAAAGAAACACACACACACAAAAGAAAGAAAGTTAAAAAAAAAATGAGTATTTTCTCAGAGAAGATGAGATTGCAAAGTGACAAGACTCAGAGGGAAGTCTTCTAAGCTTTGCTCCTAGCTACTTGTGAATGCAGAGAGCAAAATGAAGTTTTTTTGGATTTTCCTGTGTGTGAACACACCCTGTGCAGACTAGCCCATATCCCAGGGTAAAAGAGAATTCTGCACATGTTAGGAATAACTCAGTGCAATTACTCCCAAGGTCCTACCAGGATAATTCCCCTTCTTTAAAAGATGGCTTCATGTAGAGTGTTTCAGCTTTAGCCCTGAATAATATTCTCCTACCTATAAAATGTTTCATAAATACAAATATTTTATGCATGTGTGGAAAGAGGTGACTCTTATTAGTGGGAGATAACATAGGGTAGGATTTTAACACTGCAGATCAAAGCATATTAAGAGGGAGTGAAATCAATTTAGCGTCTTCTGAAAAATAAAATTACAGAACCGGCTGGATTAGGAGATGACAAAGAACACGTCAGAGTGCCTTGCACACAGGAGGGGTAGGACTTGTGGCCGTTTCGTTCACCCACCACCCACCCTCCTCCTGACAGAAAGGGTTAATGCTTCCAGAGGCTAAACAAAAGGTGCTGGGAAGACCTGAACAGAGATTCAGATAAGCAAGTGTCACATCCCTGGGAGGAAATTCAATTGGATGGGTTGACCAGGATCACAAGCTAAAACGCAGTATCTGCTCAGATAGGCAGAGACACCAAACAGGCCACCCGGCTTTGCCTATCATCTCATGAGCTGGTTCCAACAATGGGTGATGCAAGTTTGAGGCAAAGAAGAGAGGAGCGTCACTATGTCCATGTCGCCTTTGCAAATGTGGAAAGGAGACACTGTGGACATTTTCAGAAAGAAGCCATTGACTTCTAACAAAGGCCTGTGGATTTTTCTTGTGATTATGCACATCTGTGTTACAGCCCATTCCCTGTCCTATGTGTCCAAAACACATTTCTTGCTGAAATGTTTATAAATGAAATTCACATTTTAACAAGATAAAGGGCAAAAATGAAACACAAATATGATTTCAGAGGCAACTCAGACTCGGGCAATCCAAAATGTCATTTATTCCTAAAATAAGTATGTGGGGTCTCTAAACACATCAGCCTCTTGCACCCTTGTACGTCCAGATTTTATTCAGTATGCAAATATTCATGAGCTTTGGCAAACTATTGGATTCTAAAATGGTGATGGGAACAGCTGCACACCCTAAACATGACCTCTCCCGTCCATTGAAATCGCCATTAAGTTGGCACATTAGCTTTTTTCATCTTTTTTTCCTAGTTAGCAATCTAAATAGAATTTTGTTTACTCTTCTCCCCACCCTTGCCATGTTTGAAAAGATTCCATGCCTGGCTCTTGCACACTGATGTGTCCATCAAAGGGTTGTATCACACACTGGATAGCACTCTCCCCCAAGCTCTGCAGCAGGCTTCTGGGAAACATGAGCCCAGAGGAGCCACAGCACTGCTGTGGTCTCTGCTGACAAACAGAAGCCACAGCGTCCCACTGCATACACCCTGGGGCAGCTCCTCTCCTGTGCATTGCCTACTCTCTGTGGGGACACAACCCCTCAAAATAGTGGGGGGCTTTGTAGAAGCAAGCTGTCCAAGCTGAGATGTGTAGAGAGTCACATGGAGAATTGCTAAAAAGCAAACATGCAGGACAGCATGGGCCGTATGTAACAAACCAACAAAAGCAACACTATGGCTCAGTGACAGAGCACTCGCCTAGCACATGTGAGGCACTGGATTTGATCCTCAGCACCATCAATAAATAAAATAAAGGTATTATGTTCATCTGCAACTAAATATGTGTGTGTGTGTGTGTGTGTGTGTGTGTGTGTGTTTAAAGCAACATGGTGAACCAGTGAGACCCAGGTCCTCCCTCTTGAGGCGTGACTGTGCCCAAGGAAAGCTGCAGAAGTACACTTCTCGACAGAGCAAGGCCAGTGGGGACAGACTTTTCTATTTACATATTTATTCTTGGATTAATTCGTTTAGGCATGTATCCAATCATCTAATGAGACTGCATGCAGAAATGCTGTGCACTGAAAGATAACAGTGCACTTTACTCACATCTCTCTTGGAGATATTCCTGGTGTCTATTCAAATCCCCTCTTTCTTAGTCCTTCTTGCTTTTAACTGTTTCCTTTGGTGTCAGGCCTTTGGTTAAGGTTTCTTTTTCTCAGCTGCCTCGTGGTCTTTTTTTTTTTTTTTTTTTTTTCTGTGAATGAATGTCTGCGTGTTTGGGGTTCCCTACTCATGGGTTGCTAGAGGCTGGTTCTGAGTTCCTCATCTTCCAGGACTAGGGAGGTGGGGCACACTTCTGGAAGGAGGGAACTTGACATGTGCTCAGCAGCTTCCAGTTCTTCCTGGGCTGCCCAGCCACACTCACGCTTCTAAGAGTGGGTACATCTTCAGATTTGCCCCCTGCCGCACAGCTAGGAGCACCTGGGGGTGACCTCAGGCCTGCCCTGTCCTGTTCGTTATTTCCACTCACCCTGGATAGTCCCCGCCTCAGTGGCAGAAATCTCCTGCTGCAGACTTCTGAGGCTGCATCCTCTGTCTGCTCCTATCTGCACAGTCCTTCGGGGATTCCTCCAAACACGAGCCCATGGATGCCCTTCTTTCATGCTTGGCAGCTGTTATGCTGGTGGAAATGAAAAGTGCCACAGTTACCCTGGAAAGCAACATGGCAGTTTCTTATAAAATGACTTCCCTACCTAGCCTTTGACACAGCCATGCCACTCTTTGGCATTTATCCAAAAGAAGTAAAAATATGTGTCAAAAAAGCTTGGACATGAGCATTCCTAGAAGCTGTGTGTAAAACAGACAAAACCAGAAGCAGCCTAAGGGTCCTTCAACAGGAAGATGGGTAAGCAGATATGGCATACACACAGAGAACACCACCAACGAACAGGAAGTAAAACTCCTGACACACAGGGCACAGGGGCCGATCTCACAGAGATGATATATTGACAGATAGAAGCAAGATATAGACAGTACAGCCTGTATTATTTCACTCATATGATGCACAGAAAACCAGCAAGCCTTGGGCTGGGGATGTGACTTAAGCGGTAACGCTCACCTGGCATGCATGGGCGCTGGGTTCGATCCTCAGCACCACATAAAAATAAAAATAAAGATGTTGTGTCCACTGAAAAACTGAAAAATAAATATTAAAAAATTCTCTCTCTCTCTTCTCTCTCTCTTTAAAAAAAAACCAGCAGACTAATTTATGGTAATAGAATTCAAAACAGGGTACCTCTGGTGGAAGGAGGGGGTAATCTTGAGGGGAAAGAAACATGGAAGAACTTTCTAGAATGATGGAAATATTCTGTGCTTCGATTGGGGTAAAAATTACAAAGATGCACACATTCTTTTTTTTTTCAAAGCCAACTGAATTATGCAGTTAAGATCTATTTAAAACCGATTTAAAATTAGATATTATTTTCGAGTACCAAAGTTGGAGAATTTATTCCTAAATAAATTTTTCAAAGCTGACATGAGAGCAACAAAACATTTACCGTCATACACTGATGGTAAGATAAACAAAAAGATTCAAATGATTTTATTACATTCTAATGCTTTGAAAATGCATAATAGAAATATGATACATGTTCTTGGTTTTGACTAATGATGATATTGCACTCACCACCCCTTAACAGTGCCAGGAAGCAGAATCCACCTCCCCTCCTCAGAGTTCTACACTGGAACCTATATTTAGACCTAATATTGAAGGTAGCATTGAATAGAGATGCTACCTTGGCACAGTATCAGCTGTCATTTCACACTTCCACACAACCAGAAAGAAGCTGTCTTTGCCTCAAGCAAAGATGAAAAGGACAGGGAAGATGAGATTATTATCTCTGGAAGTCTCTTCAGGACCAAGCAGGCTCCATACGTGGCTCATTTCACCACTTAAGAATTCCTTCAACTGCCAGAGAAAAATCTCTATTCCATAATTACCAAAGTCAGCTCAGGTCCCTTCTTCTCTCCCCCAAAAGCTAAGGATAGCCCAAGAGGAACCGTTCAGAGGCTGTCACAGAAATGGTTTATGTGGGTCCTCCAGGGAGTCCACACCCCATCCATGGGCTCAGTTCTGACCACCAGACACTGGAGCTGTGAATGAAGAGAGGGGTGGCGAGGTCCCTGCTGGTTCCTGGCAGTTGCCACAGTGACAGTGCAGGTGAAGCCTCTGGGCATCTGTGCAGCCCAAGGTGACAGCGCCTCTCCAGTCCCTAAAGGGCAGCTGAAACCTCAGGACAAGAAACCTCCTTCTTGTTTTCTTCACCACTCCATTTCTTCTTTGGGTCCTGGAGGGCTTCAGCATTTTTGTGACTAATTGCCTGGATTAAATCTCTTCTGTTGAAACACTTGCCCTGTGTTCCTGATTGGACCCTGACTCATCCATAGCCCAGTAACAGGAGGGGGTTCAAAGACCAAGACGACCAATCAACTTTGACCTTAGGCTGGGTCATGGTGTTAGTGCCAGTGGCCAATTGGAAAATGGTTATTAGCCTAAAGCATAAAGCTGTAGCTTCACCATGCTGTCATTAGCACACCTGTGGTGGTCTGGGGTGACAAACCCATCGGAAGGAAAGCTTTGGAGAGCACCTTCTGCACTGACCATTGAGGAACCAATGGTGACAAAGTAGGGGGTGCCACTGCTGACAGCAACTTGGGGAATTGTTTTTTAAAGAAGAGACGCAGAGCTGCAGCTATTACATATGACAGGAGGGAGGGGGCAGTCAGACTAGGGGAGTGTCCTGCAGCAACCCTAAAATATTGTGATTCTCAGATCTGCAGGAAAACACCCCCCAAAATGTGATTCCTAGGGCTGGGGCTGGGGCTCAGTGGTAGAGTGCTAGCGTAGCATGTGTGAGGCCCTGAGTTCCTCAACACCACATAAAAAGTAAGCAAATGAAATAAAGGTATTGTGTCCATTTATAACTAAAAATATATATTTTTAAAATTTGATTCTTGAGGTTGCAGAATTATAAAGTGCCTTGAATTCACAGCCATATCAAACTTCTCCCATGAGAATTAGCATCGGGTTGGAAATAAGTAGGACCCTGAGAATTGAAATGAGTCCATTTTCATAATTAAGAAGACCAGCTATTATGGTTTAGATATGAGGCGTCTCTGGAAAGCTCATGTGAGACAATACAAGAACGTTCAGAGATGAAAAGATTGGGTTATGAGAGCCTTAACCTAATTAGTGCATTAATCCACTAATAGGGACTAACGGGGTAGTAACCATAGGAGAGTATGCTGGGGGTGTGCCTTTGCAGTATACATTTGTCCCTGGTGAGTGGAGATCTCTGTGATTCCTGGTAGTCAGTTCCTGAGCTGATTTCCTCCACCGTGCCCTTCTACCATGATGTTCTGCCTCACCTCAGGAGCAGAGTAACAGAGTTGGCCATCTAAGGATGGAGACCTCTGAAACTGTGAGCCCCAAATAAACTTTTCCTCCTCTAAAATTGTTCTTGTCAGGTCTTTTGGTCAAAGTGACAGAAAAGTTGACTAAAACAGCAATCCTCCCTTGCTTCAGCCCCTGTGCTAAGTGTATCCCAGGAAGACACCTTGTGAAGAATTCTTGCATCCATGAAGGGCTGAACGCCATGTCTGATCTAAAAGGGAGACAGCTCACACACCCAAGGAATGGTGGGGTGGCATTAATGTACTCTATCAGCAACCTGTGTCCCCGTTGGAAGGGGAAGAGGGGAGAGACAGTGGCTGAGGAAAAGCCTAATAAAAAGTTCCTGCATGAATGATCTGAAGTCCATTTTATGGGTTCATTCTCTAAAATCAGGCTATTCAAATCCCACTTAGAGGAGGACGAGATCATCGTTAAGGACCTCTGCCACACACATCAGGCCAAGTGATGGGGAACTAGCATCCCTAGCAGCAGGTTGACCTTGACTTAACTGCAATGAGCCTGGAAGAAAGTCATTTGATTAAGCTGTCATATGAGATTTTAAATCTTATATGGTTTCCTAGTAATATTTATGTTTTAGGATAACATGGCTCATATTAGTTAGAGCCCTAGAGGATCAAATAAGAAAATTATTTCTCTCCTATGTAATAGGACAAGGTGGTTAACACAGAGCCTCCATGTTGACCCAACCAATGCCTTTTCCAGATTCTGGAAATAACTGTACTTAAATAGCCTGGAAATCATATTCTAAGTTTTACTCAGACCTCAGGTCACACTTAGATACAAAGTAGCCTACAGAATGTCATCTGTGGCTGAATAGCACTTGCCTGGCTTAAACTCACTTGAAAAAAACAGGTGCAAGCGCCATCCAGACTTGTTTACAGACCCTAACACAAGCTGAAGTCTTTACCCCGTGTACTTCCCTCTAAGTCCAGCACCAATCCTTCCCCACACGGCGCTGCTGCCAGCTTTGGCTAACTGATCCAAGCCGGTGAGGAGAGAAAACCCACTTTCCCTGCTGAGTTAGGTTGGGATGGAAAAGAGCAAACAGGTGGTCACTGAAGCAAAGACTTTGAGAAGCCAAGTGAAGCGAGACACCTGAGTTGGGGTGGGGGTAAACGACAGCAAAGGAAAGGAGCAAGGACAGCGTGCCGGGCACTATTCCCAACAAGGGCAGTCTAACTTGGCCAGACGTCCTGGGTTAAAAGAAACAAAGTCATTTTTGCACCAAAGGGAATGTACCCATGTCACACAAAGACTCTCTAGGAGGTCAGAAATTTGATTCGAAGGCTGCTACACAGCCTGGAACGTCATCCCAGTGAAGAAGCCCGCTCCAGCCTGGGTCCAACCTCTAGATGGAACCATGAACCTGAGCTTCAAGGCTGCCTCAGGAAGCTGGGCAGGGCTCCTCTACCCACTCACCCAGAACTAGCCCCCTTCAGGCTTTCCTCTTACACCTTGAAGTTCTGATAGGCTGAGACAGGTCACATGCCGACGCCTGGCTGCAAGGCCATCTGGGAAAGTGAGTTCCTGCTTTCCTGGAGGCCAGGACCTTAAGAGTTGTATCAGTCATCCACCCTTGGAATGCAAACTGTCCCAAAGCATGGTAGCCATGCATTTGCCACATTATCTTGGGCCTGCTTAATTTCTCTGTGCTTTGGTTTACAGAATTATAAGGAAGGGAAAGACACAGGACTTACTTAATAGGATTGTCATGAAGATAAAGAGATCTGTGGATGGCACTTCAGATATGGAATGTGCCTTCCAGTCACAGGCTTTGCTAATGGAGAAATGAGTGGTTTAATGTGTCCTGTGACCTTGTAATGACACAGATCCACACAGACAATGTTTTTCAACATCGACAGTGACCTTAACAATCTACTTCAAGAAAACAAACTATGTGCATGAATTTTGGTCAGATATTTTCTTATGCAAATTGGACAAATTTATTTATTTACTTGTTTTATTTTTGGTACTGGGGATTGAACCCAGGGGCACTTTACCATTGATCTATATTTATATGCCTGACCTTTTTTTGAGACAGGGTCATACAAAGTTGACCCTGGGGATTGCACTAAGTTGCCTAGGCTGGCCTCAAATTGGCAACTCTCTTGCCTCTACTTTCAGAGTTACTGCGATTATTGGTGTGTACCACCCTTCCCAGCTCTGGGACAGATATTTTGAGGTGGAATGGTGTTTTGATGACCTTATGAGATTGGTGCTCATTGGAAACAGGATGAACCAAAATAATGGGGAGATGTTCCTTTGAGGCAAAGTACATGGAAAAAAACCTAGTTCTGCCTTTTTATCAAAACTGCAACTGGAGAGAGCTAGTACCTGGGAACACTGATTAAATGCTCTTGGGAGAAGCCTTTGGCAGGTGCAACTCAAGGCTCAAGTGACCACCTATTGTAAACACCTCCCTTCTTCCCTTCCTACCTCCCTTCCTTCTTTTCTTGTTTGATTGGTGCAGGCTCTGGCTGAAGATTCCCTAACGATTTTTTCCCCCAACCCCTAGTTGAAACCCATAGTTGTCCTTAGAGATTATTTTTTTTTTAACTAAATGCACTGTATTCAACTACCCCAAAGTTGTTAACTTAATCTTTAATGTAACTTTTTTTTTTATCACAACTGCAACACATTCCTTTTACAAATGTTTGAAAATCAAGTAAAAAGGAATAACTGTAACAACAAAAGATAATCTGTCACACTGTGGGTCCAGGTACATATCTGTTCATTCCTCTGGTGAGACAGAACTTTCTGTGATCTTCTGAGAAAGGAAAAGAGAACTTATGGACCACACAGGTCTTCTGCCCACCCTGACTATCCTACAGGTGAAGTGACATTTGGGTTCATGTGCTGGAGAGGACAGGGGAGGGAACCAGCTGAGAATAACCCACTATTTTAATGTAACAAGAGTTACCAATCAAAATATTTTCCTTCTAGACCTTTTCCTTACTTTTACCATAGTTTTATATAATGGTAGCAACATCGGGGTACGATCTTGCATTCTGCTCTCTCATTTAAAATTAAGTAGATCATAAATATTTCTATGTTCCATATAATCTTCATAACTATAATATTGTTGCTGTATAATATACTTTTAAGTGGACTAGGTATAATTTTCTTGACACTTTGACTATTGTTTAAACGTTGGTTGTTTCTCATTTTTAACATTTGGCTTTAGCCTTTTAAAGAGTTGATCCAGGAGTCTATGTTTTAGATAGAAAGATAACCTGTGAGATGCCACCATCCCCCTGGGTCAACCTGTCCTGATTGCACCTCTTATCTCAGCATCAGAATCAATCATGCTCCTTTCAATTTCAAACAATATTTACAACCAGAAAGAAGATATACAATCACTGTTATTAGCCTGTTTTCTATTGCTACAACGAAATATCTGAAGCTGGGTAATTTGTAAAGAAATGTGGTTTGTTTGGCTCACAGTTTGGGAGGCTGAAAGTACAGATAGCATGGCACCCGCTTTTCTGAGAGCTCCTCAGATGTGGCATATCATGGCAGGTACTTCCTGGTGGAAGGAAGAAGAGACTGCATGGGAAGACAGAAAGCCAAAGAGCAGGGAGGGCCAGTACTGACCTCCCACTAGGCCCCACCTCTTACAAGTCCTAACCCTAACCTAACCCTAAACCTTGCTGGATCTGAGGCCCAGCAGCTGGTAGGGCAGTTGATCAACAGCAAGTACAGGGCCTGGAGGCAGAGGGTCCCCATGTGCAGGTCCAGCTGAGCCTTCCTTCTGAGCACATGGCTGAGCTGGGCCAGCTGCAAGGCCTCTTTGAAATTCAGTTTCTTTACCAATAAGATGAATCTGATAAAACCTGAGAGGGCTTCCATGGAAGTTAAATAATAAAACATGCTTCTCCTTCAATATCAGCTTTCAACCTTGTCTTATGCCCTTTCCTTATGTCAAAACTCACAGAACTTTGCAAGTAGACACTGTTGTCTTCCCTCTTGCCCTATCTTAAATCACACATACACATTGCATAGGATAAGGTCACAAAACAAAAAGAAAACCCCCTGAGATCAGGACCACAGACCCTGGGTCTGCTTCAGGTGAGAGTCCACTGCCCCTCAGGTCAGCAGTGTTACCACATTGCCCTCAATCACACCATCTGAACAACAAGGGATGCACCTGTCTCCTAGTCACTCCCTCTCCTTCACCACAAGTTCAACTCTCTCCTGTTAGACATCCCCAAGAGACAGGACCCCACATTCTCTAGGCCCAAAGCAGTGTTTTCTACAGTGAATTTTTCTAATGACTTGGAAAAAATGAAAATGGAAAAAGATATCAAATACAAAAAGTCAACACACTTTCCAGATGAAACTTAAGAGTCTCCCAAAATTAAAAGCCAAACCTCCTAAGGGGTGGGGGTTAGAATTTAAGCCATTTCAGTTTTAGGTTCATGATAGTGTTTCCTGTGTGTCCTAGATTTCACCCTTGCCCAGTGAAAGGGCCACGCACAACCGTGAATGTGCCAGAATTCTCAGGACCTTCCAGCTTCTGGGGTCTGAACTCACTTTTTTTATTTCACCGGATTAAAAATAAGATTTTCGGCGGGTTAATGAAAGAGAGGAAAGGGAGGATCCAGAGGCTCAGGTCGAAGGCAGAACTCCAGCTTCTCCAGCGGTCATAAGGTCAGCCGCCAGTACTGCACTCCGGGGCGCAGACCCGGCTGCTCGCGCCTCCGGGGGTCTGCTGTGCTTCTCCGCAGCTGAAAACGAGCCTCTGGGCACATTGCTTGACGGTCCCTTCCTCCGGAGACCTGCCACGGAACACTCGACCTCAGGCAGGAGGAGTGGAGCCGGCCCAGGAGGGGGAGTGAGTGGGCGAAACGTCCACCTTTACCGGAGTTGTGACTCCAGGGTCTGTTCTTCAGGAGGTTTGCGGCTGGCATCCCGCCCCCGCTAACCCTGATTCTTTGAAGGATCCTGATGAAAAGTGTCCCGCCGCGGGTTTCTGGCCCCGACCGCCCAGATCTGCTGTGCGGGAACACTGGTCTCCATCCGAAGGAACCAATAAACAGGTTGCTTTCGGCCCTTCCCCTCTGGGCTGCGGTAAGGAGGTTAAATGGGGCCTGCGGCTCGGGCTGGGGTCCACAGCGATCCCGGATTCGGCACAGACCGACCCGTGGTCTCGGAGACCCCTGGAGCGCGCGCAGGCAGTCCCCTCCCCGCGAGCCCCTCCCTCGCGGCCCCCCGGGCTTGGCGCTGCGAGCCCACCGCGCCGCTCTCCCCGAGCCCGAGTCCGGCGGGCCGGGCGCGCACCGCTGTCTCCCCCCAGCGGCCGAGCGCGTGTCGCCGCGGGAGCCGGGCGGCGGGGGTGGCACGGCGCAGGCAAGCCCGCGGCTCCGCCCCGCGCCCCCCCCCCCCGCCGCGGCCGGCAGTGCCGCCCCCTCCGCGCCGCGCTCGCCTCAGACGGAGCAGCCGCCTCTGCAATGTCAGCAGCCGCAGCGGCGGCGGCGGCGGCGGCGACACGAGCGGCAGTGGCCCGGGCCCCGCGGTAGCCGCCAGAGCGGCACAGCCGGGCAGACGCTCCCGGTCGGAGCTCACGGCCATCCCGCTGCCTCCGGGGCGCTGCGGGCGACTCTGCGCGCCCCGGCGCGGCGCTGGACTCGGGGCCAGCCGCGCTGCGGCCGCGCACAAAGGACCGTGGACACTGGGAATCCGAGGGCTGCGTCCAGGGACCGGCCCAGGAACGGCTAGCGACGCCGCGTCTCCTCCACACCTCCCTAGGCGGCCAGAGCCAGAGCCGGAGCGGGCCCCGTCATATGACAGCGGCGACACAGCAGCCTGCGAGCCCCCGTGCCGCCCGCTCCGCTGCACCAAGGCCGCCGGCGCCTGGGGTGACCCGCGCCGCACCCCACTGAGTGGTCGCTGGTAGCCGCCGCCCCGCGACCCCCGCGTCCCGGCTCGCGGGCTCCGGGGGCAGGAGTCCAGGGAAGCCCCCAGCCGGCGCCGAGCCTAAAATGGCCACGCTGCTCCGTAAAATCGGGCTCATCCGCCTGCACAACCGGGACACCGAGGACCCCAAGCACCACCACAACCACCGCGGCGGCGGCGGCGGCCAGCAGAGCGCGTCGCTGCGCGGCAAAGGCGGCGCCAAGAGCGGCGGCCACAAGCAGCAGCCACAGCAGCAGCAGCACCCCGGGGGCGCGGGCGACTCGAGCCCGGGGCCCGGCAAGGGCAAGGGCAAGCGCGCAGCGGAGCTGGCCCCGCGCGACAAGCCGCCGCAGCCGGCAGCGGGGGCGGCGGGGGCAGCGGGCGCCGGGGGCCCCCGGGAGCGGGCAGCGGGCGCCAGGGCGGGGCCGGGCCCCGCGGTAGCGGCGGCGGCGGCGGGCGGCAGCCTGGTGCCCGCCGCGCGCCAGCAGCACTGCACGCAGGTGCGCAGCCGGCGGCTCATGAAGGAGCTGCAGGACATCGCGCGCCTCAGCGACCGCTTCATCTCCGTGGAGCTGGTGGACGAGAGCCTCTTCGACTGGAACGTGAAGCTGCACCAGGTGGACAAGGACTCGGTGCTGTGGCAGGACATGAAGGAGACCAACACTGAGTTCATCCTGCTCAACCTCACCTTCCCCGACAACTTCCCCTTCTCGCCACCCTTCATGCGGGTGCTCAGCCCGCGCCTGGAGAACGGCTACGTGCTGGACGGCGGCGCCATCTGCATGGAGCTGCTCACGCCGCGCGGCTGGTCCAGCGCCTACACAGTGGAGGCCGTCATGCGCCAGTTCGCCGCCAGCCTGGTCAAGGGCCAGGTAAGGCCCGCGGAGGTGGGCGGGGGGCCTGGGGACACGGGGCGGCGATGCGGCGATCCGACCCCTAGGGCCTGGTGCACCCCGCCCGGGATGGGAGACAAGGGATGGGGCCTCTGGCCACCTTCCTTCTGGCCCAGGGCTACTTGTGCCGGTCTGGCTCTTTTCTGAATAAACCTCCCAGGGAGTTTTTCTGAATACATCTCCTCCAGGGAGGGATGCTCCTGAGCGCCTCTGCCTCTTTCCCCTGATAGAATCTTCCTTTCCCTGCGTCTCCATCCTGTCGCTCCTGTCCCCTGCCTGGCCCTGTTAGTGTCTCTGGTCTCTCTAGCTTGCCCATTCATTCTCATTCTCATTCATATTCTCTCTCTCTCTCTCTCTCTCTCTCTCTCTCTCTCTCTCTCTCTCTCTGTATCTATCTATCTCTATCTCCCTTCCATGTCCTCTCCCCTTTCTCTTCTATTCCTTCTTGCCCTTAACCTCTCCTGTTCTCCCCCATCTGCATACTGCCCTCCCTTCCCCTTCTCCACCCTCTAGAGTCGCCCCCCCCCCCCGTTCTCCTTGCCCTCCCCCATTTCTCTCCCTCTCCATCCTGTCTACTCAACCCATCTTATGCCCCTGTAATC
Source organism: Callospermophilus lateralis (assembly GCF_048772815.1). Taxonomy (NCBI): domain Eukaryota; kingdom Metazoa; phylum Chordata; class Mammalia; order Rodentia; family Sciuridae; genus Callospermophilus; species Callospermophilus lateralis. The sequence continues at coordinate 160,533,149 of NC_135309.1, read as the reverse complement.
TATGAAGGTGGGAACTTCTCGTGTAGCACGACCTAGGCATCTGTTCCAGCATATTGCCTCCTCCCTGCCCCCCCCCCCAACACAGAGGTTTCCTCCTCTGGCCTTTCTGAGAGCCAGCTGCCTGGGGGTGACCCCTCTCCACTGCTCTCTCCTTCTTAGCATCCCCTGTAAAGATGTGTTCTTGAGAAATTTCTCTAGAGAGTAGAGAGGCAGAAGTGTGGTTTGAGCCCTTCCTTAAGTGACAGGCCAGACCCCATCAAGGCAAGGTCTGCAGTCCCTAGCCAGGCTCCCTTCCTGCCTGGTACCTGCTCCTTTCCAGAACCTCTGGGGGTAGCCCTCCAAGTCTTGGTCTCTTTTAAACCTTTTTTTCCTTGTCCCCAGGGTGGAGGTTGGGTGTTGACAAGGCTAAAGAATTTAACTAAACTCAGAGAGGAAGGCTAAGCAGGTCACCTGAGTCTTCTCCCCTATTGCACCAGGGGACTGCTTTGTGGGAAAGAAGCCCCGAGTGCAGGAAAGCAGAGAATGGATTTTCTGATTGGTCCTGCCTGGCTGCAGGCAGGGGCCCTCTGGTTTTATCTTCCCAACTACATGTTCCTGAACGTGTTCAAATTCTGAAGTGTCCTCCTGAAATGATATTAAACATTATTGGATAAAATAATATTTCCGTAGGTGTCTTTTGTATTTATGGAGAATCCTTGTTTTCTTAAAAAAGACCCTGAATCACCTCCTGTGGTCTTTATACTGTTTCCTTATCAGAGGGATCAGTTCTTTCCATTGCTGCCTCTGACCCCTTCACTGCAGGGGGTTTCACACTAATCAAAAGATGCTTGTTCTGCCAATTTCACTAGAGGTGGAACCCCTGGGATTCCAAACAAATAGCATCTTAACTCCAGCAGAGAGGGTCACTTAATTCTTATCTTTTCTAGGGCCCAGGTTTTACCTATTTCTTGAATTAGGGATAGGATGGCTACAACAGCTCTAGAAAGACAGCTTTAACTGAGCAAGGCTTGATGCTTTAATGTCAAAGCATCTTCCTCATCATATAGTGGAATGTTGGGTCCACTGCAAGGTGCATGTGATTGAATACAAGCCATTGGATCTCAGTTTATTTACAAGCATGATTTATATACAAGATGTAGAAAAATATTCTACAGAAATGCCTTGTTGTTCATTTCACTGTACATAATCAGAATTCTTTGGACCTGTTATTGCCTTTCATTCTTTATAGGAAATATGACTTTGAAGTCAGAGGCAGAGAATTGTAATTTTGCCCTATAGAATCACAGAGTCGAATCCTAACATTTTAGACTTGGGGGGGATCTTAGACTGCAACCTTCATTCTAGAACAGGGAAAAAAGATTTAAACAAGAAATGAAGCAGTTGTTTTTAAAAAGAGAAATATCTTAGTAGATTAAATGTTTTTTTTTCTATTTCTACTTTGATGCTATGAATAAAAACTGTCTTACTGGCAACCTTAAGCTTCTCTTAAAATAGAGGAGTCTTGGTGTGTACATTCACTTTCTTTGTAATCAAAATTGAGAGCCAAGCATTCAATTTGCAAATCAGAGGCTTCAGTATTGAAAACAATTATCAACATTTTTATGTATTTGATAAAATCTTAACTGGACTCAGCTTCTCCCACCTAGCATATTGTATTACATTTAAATATTGACATTTGGAATGATGTTTAAAGCTCAGCATTTTTTAAAATATCAGTGCAATTTCTTTGCATTTTCCATGCTGGTTTCAACCAACATACAGTTCTCCAAAAGAGAGTAAGGTGTGGTACTCATGAAATTGCCAAAATGCAAAGAAAGGATTGAAGAACTTGGACCATCGTTTATGTTTTAGGGTTTCATGCACAGAAGGACATGGTAGTGTCTCAGGTAACCTCAGTGTCAGGTGCCCTGTGCATAAAGCAATCGCCAAATTATTTCCATAGTTGAAGGTAATGTGCTTTGGGAAAGCAATCAAAATACCTGCTGAGGCGTTGAAAGCACTGGGATGCTATCAAACCAATGATTACTTTAAAAGAAACAGTCGTAATATGGAAATTATGTTCCTCTGTTAGTTGGGATTTCTTTTTTAGGACCCATTCTCTTAAGCTGCAAAGTTAGAAAAGGCATGTTTTCCTCTTTTCCTATAGGAAAACACTTACCTTATCTCAACTCTGAATTAAATACACCCTGCTTTTATATCTTTAGAGAAACCTCAAAACAATTTTAAGATTTCATGTGTAATACTGCAAAAATATCTGCTTAGCAGCTTTGTATACAAAAGTTTAGATTTATCACATAATATGAGAAATTCAGTCATTTCATGAAGATTTTTACCTGACTGAATCTTTGCCCCACGTGATCAACATCTCTTTCCTGTTGTGGTATGAATTTTGGCTGTTTTAAATCAAAGGATCGTATAGATTTCTTATGATGATTTCTCTGTAGAAGTAGTGACGTGATCCTCTCATCTGTGACTGAACCTTCTTTACTAAACAGAGGCGTTTTATTCTGTTTAGTTGAAATGAATGATCCCTGGGCCTTTAAAATGAGCTGGGAAAATGTTACAAGTATCCTCTTGGACCATCATTTGTGTCTTTTATCATTTACTGAGACGAAAGATTATAATTCATAGTTTTCATGTGGGATTTTTGACGTTGAAAAGTGTAAGATCTAGTGGGATTGGAACTTCTATAGGGTTCACTGTCTGCTGAGTTTCCTTTAGCTTCAATCCCAGATTACTGAGAACGAACTGTAAACCTGGGCAAGCGAGCACAGCCTGGTGGGGTCCTGGCTTCTTCTCCGGGGGTGGGACACAAGATGGCAGCATGAGTGGCCGGCCACCCTGCCCTTGCAGCTGTGTGAGCAGCAGGGACCAAAAAAAAGCCACTTGATTGTGCACTGACTCACTGTTGTGCTTTCTCACCTGCACACTTCCTGAGTGTCCCCCTTTTAATTAATTAGACATTGCTAGCGGCAGGGAACCAGATGGCAGCTGAGTGACAGTTCCTCACTCCTCCCTGTCCCTCAGAACTAACCCTACCATCCAGGACACAGTGCTGATTACAATGGTGTCAGCACGCAGCTAGCATTTCCCATTGGTTTGTGCCAAGCTCAGGGCCAGCTGAGCGTGCAGCGTGCTCAGCCTCCCTGGGTGCCCTTCTGTGGATGGTCATTGTACAGAAAGGAAATTGCAGCGCCACAGAGTCAGGCTGACTTCATAGGGCTTGAAGTTCCTGTGCCCAGCCAGCCTCTGAAGCCCTCCAGCAGGAGCAAAAGCCACCCAGAGGGCACAGTCAAGCCCAGGCCTCCCAGGCACCTTGCTGTTTCCAGGCAGTCCTTTGTTCATTGTGGCCTGAATGACAATCACTGTATCCACAGAGAAGAGACACAGGCCAGCCATCAGCAGAAGATTCACAGAATGACCGGAGTAAAACATCCCGACGTCTTAGAGTTTGAATTAAAAATCAGTAAGGATTGCAGGACAGTCATGTTGACTTGACAGCGCTGGTTCCTGGAGTTTTATTAATAAAGAAAAGTGACGGATATCACCCTCTGTCTGTGTGTGATGATGAGCAAAGGGCCGGCAGCTCAGCCTTGTTCAGGGATGTTGTGCGCACAAAGGTCGGCTTTAGCACTTTCGGTCTACACTGCAGTGTCACAGAGAACCGTGCACGTGAGCACGCACCCACAGACACAAGGAAAGCCCCTTACCAGAAGGCCCTCCATGTTCAAGACCTGGAAGCAGCACTTGACCCGGGACTGTAAAATCACCACATCTTCTGGTCAAGAGCAGAAGACAGTCAGCCCTCTGAGCGCCTGACCTGCTACCACTGACACAGAAGTTCTAAAAGCACTGTGTTAGTTTGCTGGAGCTGCTGTACTGAAGGACTAGAGACTGAGTGGCTTAAGTGACAGAAATCCATTCTCCCACAGCTCTGGAGGCGGGAGATCCAAGACCCAGGTGGGAGCGGGGCTGGCTTCCCTGCATGCCCACCTGATTGTCTTTGTCCTCATCTCCTCTTCTTAGTAGGACACAGTCCTGTGAGGTCAGGACCACCCTCGTGACCTCGATTTAAGTTGATCTAAAGACCCTGTCTTCATTTAAAGTCCCACTCTGGCTCCTGAGGACTGAGCACCCAGCATATGAGTTGGGAGGAAGGAATCAACAGCACCGGCAGAGTATTGGCCAAGACCGCATCCTGTTCCTCTGGAGCTGTTGCTGGTTTGAAAACCAGGTCCTTGGTGAAGCCTCATTCAGGTGGGGAGGTACAGGAGGCTCAGCTCACCCGCAGGTGGGAGCAGAGGGAACTGGGGACAGCTAGAGTGTAAACAGTGCCACGGGGGCAGAGGGGACATCGCCATCTGATCCACCCAAGGAGACTCAGGTATGTGTTCTTGTGAGTCACTGTCATTTTGTCCCGTGCAGCATGAGGGGACAGATAATTACCACCGACCATGGCTCTGCAGTCTGAGGTATTGATACGCCTGACTATTCGGAGAAAAAAAAAAATAGCTACTTGTTCTTCTATCAAGTAGGGCACAAGGAGGACACAGACAGGACTCTGCATCCTAAAAATAGCCCCACACCAACTTGGAGAGCTCCCCCAGAGAGCTCCCGCCCCTGGCTCTTAGGACAGTTAATAATAGGATCCGCCTCCTTGACCCTGAGTGGTGACGTTTGAGAATCGGAACCTGCAAGAAGAGGGTGCAAACGTGTATTTGTTTGCTTTTCTGGTTTAAGTGGTGGGAAAGGGTTGTTTTTCTTTTGAAGGGACAGCATAGGTTTGTTGTTTCTGTCTGTGGGCAGGTGCCCTCTTGGGACAGTAAGTTGAAGATGGCCTGACCCCGAGGCCCCATGTCCCCTTTCTCATCCCCTGATGTCTGCTTCCCTGGATCCAGGTGCAGAAGTAAAGCAGACTCCCTAGCGCCATGTTGGCGACAGACAAGGAACCAGTTTAAGTGGGTTTTGTGTTAAAAATAATGATAATTAAATGTAAGCCCACCAGCCACTCGCAGTGGGTTCTTCAAGCCCCATTCCAGATGTCCATGAAGCATTGATGTGGCGGCCCTAAGGTCTAGGGGAAAGTGATGGCATAGGTTGATCCTGTCCTTTCTGCCAGTGATTCTCCGGGCACTCATTGCCCCCGGGCAGCTCTGACTCAGCCTGTCAAAGCCCAGCACTGTAGAGAAGATCATCCTAAAGCCGAACCGTCCAAAGCCACTACTAACACGTTGAGCAGAGGGAGGGTAAGCCCTGAGCAAGCAAATGTGCTCCCTGAGTCCTCCAGCAGACCCAGCTGTGGAGGGCGGGGCCTGGGGTGTGCAGACTGAGGAAGGCCCGTTGGTTAGCAGAGCACATGCGCTGAGGCCTGCTGTGGACCAGGACTGCCTGGGCAGGAAGGGGAGAGTGCCTGGAGGCACTGGCACCAAGAGCCTACTCTCTGAGGAGTAATGCAGCCCCCTTCACCTTTGTCTTCACAGTCACATCTTGGTTCCTATTTGGAGAAGCTCCCATTTGTTGAATATCCATGGACCTGACAGTTGGCAGTGGCCTGGATGTGCACAGGGGATTTGGCCAGGTGGGGCCCTGAGGTCATAAGTTTCTTCAGTTCTCAGAGAGAACCCTCTACTTGAGGGTGGTCAGGTTGACATTGACATTGTTGGCCTGTTCTGAGCATCGTTTCATTGGCAGTAAGTGGAAAGATCAGGCATTTCCCAACCCCACCAAGAAGTTGTTCTACTGCCAGAAGTCCTCCCAGTAGCGACTGGGTGCTCTTGCCTAGTGAGGTGGCAAGCTGACATAAGGTCCAGTTGTTCATTTATTTCCTCACGGTTGCAGCGTCTTTCATTCGGTCATTTAGCACCCTTTTGCTGAGGGTGTGCCATGATTGGGCACTGTAACGATGATACTCTTGTCATGCCCTCTCTGTGTATTTTCCCTGGTCCTGTCCTGGTCTGCTCCCTGGCCCACTAATCCTGGGAGGCTGGGAGGAAATTAGCTGAGCAGGGAACCAACGACACCTGATTGTAAAAGCAAGGGAAGATACAGAGTGGAACCAGTCAGGGCTGAAGTGTGGCTGCAGAAGTGGGAGACGGCTGCTGAGCTGCCCTACCCAGAGGGATGCTCTGCCTGAATTCCTGCAGAGCCCCCACCATCTTCCTTTCCCTTCGTCTTACCTGCTGCCATCTCCCACATGGTTCCTCTAAAATGCAGACCTGATTTTCTGAGACCCTTGATTATGACCTTTGCACACTACAGCCCACGTGCCCCAGCAGTGCCCACCATGGCACACTCTTCCATGCTCCATGGCACCCACCAGGGTTTCTCCCCCACCATCCCCTTTGTCTGGAAGGTCCTTTTAGTCCTGTCCACTGGGCGAGCCCCTGTCCGTCCTTCTAAACTCTGCCAAGTCTCCCCAGCTCCTCTGCAAAGGGCCCCTTCCTGCTTCTCCAAAGTGCTGACTTCCTCCTCTGAACCCCTGTGGGCTGAGAACTGTTCATTTCTGAACCTATTTTGCTAGATTGTGTCTACATGTTTACACTCTTGTTGCCTCTTATCTGAACACAATGTCCAACACATTGTGTGTGCCAAATAGATATGCTTGTTGCAAGATTCCTTTATCGGAGCAGACACCCATGCCCTTCACTTTGCCATTTCCTGAAGAGCAACACAAGAATCGAGAACATGCACAGGTGCTTTCTGTGGGCTAGCTGCTTGCCAGCTGCTGTATGCAGATCATTTCACTAAAGCCTGGCCTACTGGGTGGCTGCTGCTGTTACTCCATTTTGCAGAGGAGGAAACTGAGATTTGTGGAGGTTTAATCACATGCAAGAAGCACAGGAGTAAAAGGAGCAGAGCCGCGCTGCCCCCGGGGAAGTCTGGAGCCAGAGCCAACCAAGAGCCGGGTGTAGCTTGGTTGGTCCCCAAGGGTGCAGGTGGACATCCGAGTACTGTTGCTTGATGTGCTTCTCAGGAATAATTCATGGAGGACCTGGGGGGTTGATGATGCATCCATCAAATCTGATACACGGTCCTGAATTATCAGTTTGGACAAATATATGCCCAACTTCCCCCTAAGCTTGTTGATTCTGTTGTGTGAAATAGAATAATGCTTTAATTCTTTCAAACTGCAGGAGAAAGATAATTAGTGCTGTTTTATTTCTTCTATATGCAAAAGAAAAAGGCATTTTAAAGATTCTGAAAATAACTTGAGAAAGTGCTTTCTTGAACATAATTATTACATTGGTGAAAGCACTCAGATTGAAGAAATTGCTGCTTTAAAAATAATTTTTGTAAAATAAAAACCAATTCTCCATCACAATATTTGGCAAGAATTCCCAATAATTTTTATTGAGTTCTTTGATGAGGGAGATAAGGAAATGCTGTCACATAATGAATCATTACAGGTAAAGTTGAAACTATTCATTTCACTTGGGAATTGAAGGGGAAATTTCTAGAAAAATATTGTAAAGATATTTTCCTATATTGAATCAGACTTTTCTAAAATTCGGAATTTATTATAGCTGTGATACTAAAAAGCAGCTTTTGATACTTTAGGAACTTGGATATTTTGTGCACACTATTGTTAAAAACAATTATTTTAGCCTTACGGATACTTATGTGTTAGGGTGACATGTGAGTACCAGTGTGGGTGCCCAGTTTGCTTCTTAAAAGGTGTCAGCTAAGCACTGCTTATAATCATATGGAATAAATATCAGTTGCTGCAGAGATTCATTTGTGCTGGGGTCCTTGGTGGTTAAGGACATATATGTGTGACTCTGCTTCCCCATGAAGGAAAAACAGAAATAACATGAAGAAACTTACCAAAATCTGAATCTGTGTCAAGCTTACATTAATTGTAGCTAGTTGAATATTATGAACCTTGAAAATGTGACTGGTTAGGAGTCATCAAAATACCCTGTGAATCACAATTTCTTTAACCTTATCTTTTGCAAAGGGGCTGTGGGTCACCCTTCATCAAGCCTTCCCTGGGTCTCATGTTTGCTTGTGTCTGAGAACTCAGTCCTGGTGGGGGCGGGAGGGCTGCCCTCCCCCTTGCCCCTCCCCCTATGCATGTTGGCTGGGGAAAGAAGGCAAGACATCCAGGGAAAGAGCCCCTAAATCTCTGGAGAGTACAGGGAGTTGTGCAGTAGGCGCCCAGCCTTCGGAGCCCTGCTGATGGACTCCCTCGGATCTCTTTCACAGTGTGAAGCATCCTAACCAGAGAAAACTCACACAAGACAGTTTCTCTAAGGGCCAACCCACAAAGTCATGTAAAGCTTAAAAGACATTATCATAATCAAAATGAAAACTAGTCTAATAAAGAGTGAGCTTGAACTCCACGAATTGAATCAAGATGATGATTTTATTAGTAATTCTGCTTAAAAGGTGATTCTGGCATTTGCCTTTTTAATAATAAAAGAAATGGAGGTCTCTTCTTGGTTATTCTTGGGGAATAGAGAAATAGGAAATCCCAGGAGTCCCTTCCTGCTGCATCTAAATATCAATAGCAACTATAATGTGACTTTGAAACCTGGGGTTTCTATTAACAACTGTCAAGGCATTGTAGTACCGCTAGGGTCTACCACAGTCAACCAGAATTTTAGAAGTGCTGAATGACTCCTACAAGTGAAAATCCTGACATTTTTCCCACCCAAGTTTATACATCCTTAGGAATGCACAGGCTCCCGGTGACTTCAGGTGGTGCCTGGTTCTCCAGGTGTCTTGGAAAGACTATACAGCTTATTCTGCAGCTCCTGGCCAGAACCAATAGGTGTCCTGGTTCTGCCATGTTGCTCTCAGGTGGGGTTTGGATAAAACTCTAGTGGATCTGGAGTCAAAGGCAGCACTTAATCCCACTCCTGGCCCCGAGCACATTCACTATTGGGCAGACAGCTACTTTCTGAGCATAAGGCACCTCCTTCAAGATAAATAGGAAAATTCAAGATAAATAGGAAAATCATGAGCCCAGTAGCTCCTGGGAATCATAATATTCAAAGGAAATGATGTTGGCAAGTTCCTCAGAGAGAGGAGGTGACCCACAGATGTCCCTCTTTTAAAGAAGTAGAATATTTATTGAAATACATAAAAAAGACGAGTGTGTGAAATGATCCATGTTGTCAGTATTTCATAGTCATAGTGATGTCTAGTTGGCTCAACTTTTTTATGTTTAACACAATTTTATAAATACTTCCAAGAAACACAGGGGAAGCTCCCTTTTCTCCTCTTAGACGGCTGTCTTAGATGGACTGTCCTTACCTTTGCTGGCTCCCCCCTCTGCAGCACCAGGAACTGACTTTTGGTAAGGTCATGGTGATGTTGGTGTCCCACTACAGACCTAAAGCTGGACTTATTCACCCTTTTGGCTTTGTTCTATAAAGAGTACCATTCTGTTACTAGTATCTTTACATTTAACTCAACTTTTGCTGATGTTAAGTTAGAAAATTACATGGGAGAATATTATCGTTTATAACATTGGATCTAGGATCTCTAGCTGCGTGCCATATGTTCTCATAATCTCACTAACCATTGTTGAAATTCTGTCTCGATCAGCACCCAAGCACAAACGACACTACAAAATACCATGTCCACTTGAAAACTCTGCTACCATTTTGTTTTTAAAGTGAAAAACTGGTTGGTAAATCTAATTTAAAATTTCGTACCAAGTTGTGGACTCCAGCAATTATCACCACTCATGCAGAATGAACATAAATTATTTCAGTGTAATTGAAAGAGATCTTCACTGTGGTCTATTACACATTGCCTTTCCAATGCTCTTGGGGAAAGGCCTTTCCTGAGTGGAATTCAAGATAAACCTAACTGACCTGCAAGAATTGTTGAAAGAGCTCATCAGAAACACCTGTGGGTGTTCCAGGTGATATTCTGGCCACCAGAAGTTCTCCAGCAATGCAGTGCCAATGGCTGATTCACATTCTCTTAATTTCTTAGTCAGCTGGGGCTGGGGAGCGGCCCAGGATCTGAGAGGACGTCCTGCCCTGGGGGGAGACTGAGTAGCCATCTCTAGGGTTCTTTCCAAATCCTAAGACTCACATGGGTAGAATCAGCACCCTTACAGGGAGAGAGGCTGGCACACACTTCATTGATACTCTGGGATTCATCCGCTATTTTTATTGTGCTTGTGACCATAGTCCCACATTTCAGCAATATTGAAACTTCTGCCTCTGCGAACATTATAGGCACAAAGCACTCCCCTGTCTCCAGTGGTCCTCAGTCTTCCCTGAATATTATTCTAAGAAGGAGCATTATCTTTTACATGGAAACAGAGTCGGTGGCGATATCTCCATCAGTTTGGGGGCTTAGGCTGTGTTGCCATAACTACCTCTTTATGTTTGTAATGTTTTTTAGCATCATAGTCAGCCAATGGAAACAGTTCTACCCATCAGCTCAGACTGTATTCTCAAATTTCTCTTTTTCACTCCTGTATAAACACAGCATTTAATTGTTATATAATCTCTTGATTGAGACCATTTTCGTGGCCCTATTCTAAGAAAAATCTGGAAGGTCCTTAGTTCTTACAGTGAGGCTCCCACAAGGTCTCCAGTTCTGAGACCAGCTGGAGGTCTCAGGGCCCTGGGAGGCTTCCCAGCTGCACCAGATGTCTTGCAGGTCAGTCGCAGGGCCTTCCCCGTCTTCAGCCCTGACAGCTCTGTTGGAAGGAGTGAACCCAGCTCACTCTATGGTAGCTGTCACTCAGAGTTGGCATAGTTAGTGGCCCTGCTGGGAGCCCATGGGTTCAACAAGCATAAACAAGAGTGCCTATATCTACCTTGTCAGGACTGTCAGATGGCCCCGCACCATCTCTGTGGCCAGAAGATGCTCAGGGACCTCAGAACCGGGTCCTGATCAGCACCCAAGCACAAAAGACACTGCAACCCAGGACCCAACCCTGACTGTGGGAGGAAGTATGGGTGGATGCGGTCAGATGATGGCCCCAGTGACACAGGTCTCCATCAAGAAAGATCAAGGATGTGGCAGCCAGAGGCATCCTGCAACTGAGGTGGGCTGCAGAGGGTGAGATAGACCCCCAACCTTCAATGTGCACCCAACTTTAGAGACTACAAGCATGTAGGGCTTCCGCAAGTCCAAGAGTGGGAGGCTGAGAGGGGCTGGCAGTCATGAGGGACAAGCAAGGGCCCTGTTGTCCTGGGCTCCCGAGGGTGTTTGACGGAACGAGGCTCTTCCTTCCCAAGCAGCCCCCAGGGCCTGACTCACCTCCTGACTTCATAGTGAGGGTTCCAAGGTGTCCCTTCCTCCTTCTGTATTGCCTCATGTTGACGCACCACCAAGTCCAAGTCGCTGAGTTCCCAAGTCTGAGAGTCCTCTAGTTAGAGGGAAGTCGGTCCACCTTACTGGGATAGACGGATGTGTTTGTCAGAGGACTCGCAGAAGTGACCTAGCCTGACTTCAGGGCAGAGCAAGCCCACTCAGAATTGCTGTGGGACCATCCCTACAGAGTTTTATGGAAGCTTTCCCACTTCACCATGAAATTAAGTTGCCCAGCAAGTCGAGGGACATGGTACGGTCTCCAGAGCAAGGAAGTCAGTCAGCATCTCCAACTCTGAAACCGGCTGGGAAAGGCTAGTTTGTGGTTTTGTTTGGTCTGTTAAAAAAAAAAAAAAAAAAAAAAAAAGGCAGTGAAGTTAACTGGTCTTCTAGGTCCAGTCCAGTTTGGGGGCCTGATAAAAAGCAGGGAGCATGTTTCATCGGTGACCTTCCCTTCAGCCACGTGTATTTAAGTCATTCATTTCTTCACCGTTGGTCCTTCCCTTTCCTTTGCATGTGATACTTTCTACACTGATCACTAGTAATGTTGTGCCCATCTTGATTTTCTTCACCTCCTTGTCTCTTATTTCACTGTTTCCTGCCAATCTTTTAAATTACTGTGTCCCAATAGTTATAGTTTTCTAAAAAGAAACTATTTCAGAACATTCTAGAATGTTTTACTCCAGGGTTGGGCAAGAAAATCCTTTGAAAAGTGACCTTTTGCAAACCATAAAAGCATGCCATATTCTAAGTATATAATACAGTGATTTTCAGGAAAATCTGTGGAAAGGTATGAGTTTGGGAAACAGCAGTGAAGGGGAGCATGAGGGCCACTTGAACAGATGCAAAGGCAGGTAGAGTGATCTCAGCATGGGGAGGAACAGCGTGGCATGTGACACTGTCATTTGACCCACTGGTGTGCACTGGGAAGGTGGGGGTTCCTGGCATGTGGCCCTCCCAGCCCAATCTGCAAGAACCTCCTCGTTTTCTAAGATATCAAAGCCCAGTCAGGTTAATAGCATTTGTGCTGTGATTTTATATGTTTCATTTCAGAGGAATTTAAGGGTTTTTTTTTTAATGAATATGTAGAATTGCATCATTAAGCAGAATTGAGAAAAGTAGGCGTCGTGAACAGGTCATTTGTAAACCAAGATTTCAGTGATGTTTATGGAGCTGTGACAACATTTAGCACTTTCCTGTTATTCAAAGTAAATCCTCTTCCCGGTATGTTAAGTTCTGCAGTACAGACCATCAAGCTCTAAAAGCCCTAAGATCAGATGTGAGACAGAAATTCCAAATTCCAGGTGGCGAGATGCTACCTCAGAAATAGAAAAGAAATGAGAAATAGCTCCCAGTCGGTTCCAGTGGAGCCGCTCAGCACACGAGCTCTGTTTTCTTCCTTCGTTGGTCTGTTTAAGTTGCCGAAGGGCTTTATCAGAAGTGGCTGGTTTCCCTGGCATTGCAGCGGGCTCTTGGCCACTTGGGCTGCGTTTCCCAGTTAGAGGAGGCTTGAATGGCGTGCAGAGGTCAGGCAGCGGCCAAGAGGACTGCTCTGCCCTGCTCCCTCCTAGAGCTCAGAGCTAGGGACGTCCTGCCAGCAGGGCGGGAGTCTGGAAGGTGTGGACAGGAGGCCCCCTGCACTGGGCTTCACTGGTGCGTTCCCCACACAGCACCTCTTGGGGACCGCCCATAGGACCTTAAATGCCTTGATGATGTTTCAACGCAGTTTCATTCCGACTTAGGGCCAGAGCGTCGGGGTGTTTTCACCGTCTGCGGTGGCGGGCATTTGGACTCTGACGGGCATCCCTCCCGTTCCTGAACGCAGGCAGCCACCGTCCTCACATGGGGCTCAGAGCCCCGTCACACTTCTTAAATGCCACTGCCTTGTTAGTTTTTTTAGACTCTTGGTTGAGAGGTATTCACCTTGAAATTTCAGAGCCAGGTGAAGTGGCAGGCATTGAGAAGATTCTTCAAAAGAATATTTTAATCTCATAAGAGAAAGCTAGGGGACAAGAAAAAAAAAATGATTGTCACCAAGTCACCTATCTCAGGATGCAACAGTTCTCCACTGTGGCTCCCCTCCTTGGTGCTAGTGTTGCTCTGTGCCATGTTAGGGCAGGGCCCTGTGCAGGCTCTGGTGAGGCCTGCTGTGTTATGTCCCCACCCCGTCCTTGCCCTCCCCTGCCTGAGGCTCTGACTGGAACTGGGGAGGTGCAGCTCACAATGAGGAAGGAGTGAGTGGCTCTTCGCCTTCAGTCTCCTCTTCCAGATACCAGAACAAGAGTCTACCTCCAGTCCCCCTAAGGACCCAGTGGCCTGTCCTGGGAAGCGCTTAACTCAGGACTCTGTACGCGCAAGCAGGTCTCAAGCCCCCTTTGAGCAGCCCCAGAACAGGTCTTCCTGTTGCATCCCACCCATCTGCAGGCCCCTCCGGATGTCAGATTTTCCATGAAGCATCAGCCCTTCCCTCTCTGGGTTCCTGAGTGCTTTGGGCCTTCTGGAGACTTGTGCTTCCCAGGAGCCCACCTGCCAGGCTAGACGCTCCCAGGGAAGGCAAGCCATGTGGCTTCTGGCCTGCCAGAGTACAGGACCTCAGAACAAGCCCAGACCTTCCTCCTAGTGGGCACTCATCAAAGGCTGTAGGATGGAATTGAGTCGGTGCCCTTCAGGCGCAGCAAGATCATGAATCATCAAAGGAAGACTGAGGTGTTGAGTACTTTGTAGTTGCAGTGCCGGGGAGAGTGGACATTTTTAGCAACAAAGCAATGCTCAGTCAAAGGGCGTTTTCTGGTTGACACTGAGCAGAGAATCCTCTCACTCCTGGCACCCTGTGCATCCCATGCCATCGGAATTTTCTGTTTTTCTCTGAACATTAAATGCATTGGTCATGGTGTTTTAGCAAAGGAGAATTGGCTTTATGGGTTGTGTTTGTAGCCATGTACCCTTGAAGCATCGTCATATTGCTGGCCAGAAAACACAGCAGGGGGTGGTGGGGCAGAGGCGGGGCCTGGAGCCCAGGCGGAAAGCCAAGGGGCGGCTGAGCGCCCTGGGACTGCTGGCCCACCTACCCTCGTTCTTGGCATTTATTTCATTGAGAAGTTTAGAGTGGGGTGTTGTTTTAAAAATTCTGTAAACACCTTTTGTTTCACTTCTTGGTGGTCTTTCCTGATTGGAGATGGCTTGTGCTATGTGGGAACTCATCCCCTCCTCTCCCAGTTTTCTGTCTTCTCAACCCCATTCCCTTCTTCCATTCAGCTGTGGCCTATATTGTTGGAGCCTCCGTTAGCCGGTGTGGTTATTGGAGGGCTGCGGAAACAGGGGACCACAGCCCAGGTGGCTGACGAGCTGAAAAGGTTCACTCACGCTCTGGAGGCTGGAGTGAGGCCAGGTGGGTTGGGGGCCCCTCCTGGGCCTCTCTCCTGGCCTCGCAGTCACAGGTCTCGCAGACTCTTCCCTTTGTGCCCAGCTGTGTCCTGATCTCCTCTTCTTATAGGACACCAGATGGATTGGGTCAGGGCCCCCCAAGAACCTCAACTTAATCACTTCTGCCGTTTCCAAGTGCAGTCACGTCCTGGGAGCTGGGGGTGTCGAGGACCCTTCAGGCCACACCAGCGCCTTTTCAGCCTGGGCCGTGGCTGTTGGATCACGCAGCTTTGGCATCCTCAGTCTCCTCTTGCCTGCCCCTGCCCTGGTCCTTCCCTGCCCCTCACCCAAGGACCAGCCACCTCCAGGCCCCAGTGTCAGTGACGGGCCTTCCTCCCAGTGGCCTCTCCCTCAGGGAGACCCCGCTGTTTCTGTCCCTCCCGCTGTCCTGTCCACTCTTTCCAATTGCCCTGATTGCCGTAACCTCCTCATGCTGTGTTTCCTCCCCGTCTAGGATGCCCTCTCGCTCTGTCTGTGTGGTTTCTCTCTCTGCTTTTATGAGTCAGTGATCAGGAGCCTGTCCGTCTTCCTCTTCTCTCTCCTGATTCCCTCCTAATTCCTGCATGATTTATTATTTTTTTGTTCCACTTTGCGTTTTCTTGGTCCCTATGAACCTCCTCCTCCCACCCTCTTCTCATGTTGTTCCTCCGAATTTGTCCACAGTTTGAAGAGTTCTCTCGATTTTCTTTCCTTTCCTAAGAATGTCCGTCCCCTGCTGGGCTAGCCACCCATTCCGTCTTCTCCTGGGTTGGGTGCTTTTCCTCTCCTCGCTTGTTCCTCAGGAAAGATGGTCCTCTTCTGCCTGGAGGCCCTCTGGACAGAGTCAGGGTCACCCCTGCTTTGTGCATTCGTAGAAAGGGGTGGTCTGGCAAAGCCAGAGTGGAAGGGATGGATCAAGCAGGCAGTGTAGACATGCAGTGGATCAAAAGGAAGCAGAGAATGATGGCTAGATCATTACTTTAAACAAGTTAGGGCTTCCTAACAGCTGCTCTGTGGACAGCTGAGGTTGAATTTCTATGGTGAATGTATTTGATGCAATTGGTTTTTATGCTAATCCACCCAAGTTGATAAGTGTTTTTAATCAAGTTATTTTTATCATTTCAGATGTCCTTGCCAAATTAGATGTAAGATGCTTTCTGAAAGCCCTCAATTCCACTTTTTATGGTAATTCTACTCATTTAATTTATAGTCACATCAGAGAACAATTGGTAATTTTATTCATCAAACTGGTTGGAAACAAGCATTTAACAGGGGTGTGGGAGGTACCAGACCAGCCAGGGGATCCTTGAGGAGAACTTTGCTCAACCATTTGCACTTTGAGTGCATTTTTCCTCAACTTCAAAAGTGGGCAAAATCACTAAAATGACCCCAATATCACCACCAACCCATATGGCACGAAGATACCAGAACAGGGTAGGAGCCCTCAGCGTGGCTGGCCGAGTCACTCACACCGGAGCCTTTCACCTTCTTCAGGTGACAAGCCGGTTGCCTCTCGCCTTCTTGGAACTTGAGCTCTGCACGACCAGGAGCAAGGCAGGCTGGGCTTCATCCACCACGTGGCCGAGGCTGGGAAGCTCAAGCTCTGGCCAAGTCTCCTGGGTCCAAGCGCACAGCTGGCGGAGGGACGAGCCCTCGTTTCCACGTTCCGCCTCTGAGGCTGAGCAGTTCCAGATGTTGGTGGAGTGGAGAGATTCTCCGTGAACTCCACGAGTATCAGTGTCTATCAACGTGCCCTGGGACGAGGTCCTAATCAGATAGATCTTTTGTAAATTGAAAATAGGTTTGAAGTATTTATATAATTTTTACATACATTTAGATATTTACATTTTAATTTCAGGTGACACCCCTGACTGTTATAATATCATAATTAAAGTGACCTGTAGGGCTTTTTTCCCCTTTAAATACACTTAAAGCCCAAACCCAATTAAAAGTAACATAAATGGAGTTTCTCTCTTGCTGTGACTTTGATCTGCCCTCATGATGGTAGTGATTTAATAGAGAACAGATTGCTCCCATTCAGCTCAGGTTCACGGACACTACTGACACCACACCCTCCGGCAACGAGTGAATGCAGGAGACGCCTTATGACATGTCTCAGCATCCCTGTCTCTGTCCACACAAGATAGTCCAAGAGCTCAGCACCAAGGAGCCGGGCCCAGGTCTGAGCTGCAGCCCTGGAGTGTGGCCCAGGCTGAGCGCAGGATAACGGAGACTGTGCAGTCGTTCAGAAGACAGGACATGGCACCGAGTCTTGGACCTCTGAAAGATGGGTCCTCAAAAGACTCGTCTTTCCCTGCAGGTGGTCACTACTGTCCAGGCCTCCACAAGCCAGTTGTACAGTTAGACCACAGCTATCGTTACTACGACTATTTTACAATTCTTGCCATGAATATCATTGCTTTCATGGTTCAGGAAGGACTGAGAAAAGCAGATTGTGTGATAATGCACAGGATCATGTGCATGTTGTCTAGTGTCTCCCGCCCCTAAGAGGTTTTCTGATAAGAGAAAATATGACCCACTCGCTGTATCAAGTTTATGCAGTACCAGAGGCTCAAGGTAGAGACTGAAAGCCCAGATTCCAGGGGGTAATGGCCTTTCTCTGCACGCAGGCGAGACAGGTCCACACATAACCCAGCAGGCCTACAAGGGTTTCCAGCAGCAGGGACATGCTCTTCATGGTGGCTGAAGGGGGCACCTATTTTGGCACAAGTACACTGGCCATCTTTCTGGTAACTCAGACTTGGAGCCCCCTGGTGTGGTTTGCCCTGGATGACGGAGCCTGTGGACAGTTAGGAGCCTTGGTTCCTCCTGCGGGCAGCAGTCCAGTAGACCCCTCTGAACATCAGGTTAGCTCTTGGGCCTTCATACTTCAAGGGGTGCCCCAGAAGTGGGGCACTGCACCAAAGGGTGGGGACAATGCATACACTGATGGGACAGAGTCATCAAACTCTCCATAGGAGAGGTTCTCCTGGTTATCTTGTTGACGGCATGAGACCAGAACATCCGGCCACCTACCCCAAGATCATGGGACTTCCTAATCTCACTGGCAAAGCATCTCAATTTTTTAAACTTACATATATTTTATTTTTTCTTTTTAGAGAGAGAGAATTTTTTAATATTTATTTTTTAGTTTTCAGTGGACACAACATCTTTATTTTATTTTTATGTGGTGCTGAGGATCGAACCCAGCGCCCCGCGCATGCCAGGCGAGTGTTCTACCACTTGAGCCACATCCCCAGCCCACATATATTTTATTTTATTAAGGCTTACCATCTTTCATATAGTTGGGATTTTTTTCTTGGAATTTTTTGGGGAGTGGCCACTGAAATTTTATATTTCACCCTCTTTCCATTTTAAATTAGGTTGTTATTTCTTATTAACTTAGAAACTCTTTCTATTAAATGGATTCCCAGGCCTCTGCATTAGTTACCTATTACCCAGTAACAAACTACCCCAAAACCCAGTGGCTCAGAGCAACACACAGCTCCCGTCTCGCAGCTGCCGTGACCGCCTGGCTGGGTGGCCGCCTGGCTGGGCGCCTCGGCTCTGGTGCGCCGTGAAGCTGAGCAGAACCGTGGGCGATCACCGCTGTCACCTTGGAAGGTTTGGCTGAGCCAAGCTTCCGGGACGACTCAGGGGTGGTGGGCAGTGCCTTCCTGGGTGGCTCCCACAGTCCCTGGCAGGTGGTGGAGACATGGTGGTGGCTTTCCCAGAGGGAATAGTGAGGGGACAAGAGCACCCAGGACAGGGCTGTAGTCTTTCTCTGGCTTCATCTCAGACAGAGCCTCCCAGCACCCAGCCACCTTCTGCTCCACAGAAGCAGATCGTAGGTCCTGACCCCTCAGGAAAGGGGACAAACAGGGTGTGAACAACAAATCAAGTGTCCCTGAGGACACCTTGGAGGGTCTCCACACAGGATCACAGAGTGTTTCTTGATCTGTGAGTGAGACCTTGTTTGCATCATCCTTTCTAACGTGTTATCATTGACAGGAAAACGATCACATTTTCATTATGTGTTGTAAGTTTTTGCCTGTGTATTAATTTTAACCTCCCTTTTCTTGTAACTTACTTTTTACTTGGGTACAGAGAGGGGAAGCCCTGCATTCACACAGGGCCCTCCTTGCCCAGGGTCCTCGGAGTTTGGGACAGACCTTCTCCAGGGCACTGGGGCCCTGTGGAACATGAAGTGCTGCCCTGTGTGTGCACGTTCAGGGAGCAGGGACGGCACTGTGTCCTGGGCCTCCCTCTTAGATGTCTCCTGCACATCTCGTCCTGCAAGCGGCCACCTGGCTGGCGGCTCCTCATGCCTGCATGTGATTCCACTGTGTGAAGGCTCAGTTTGCCCCTCCACTGCCCTGGGGAGGAGCCCGGCCCCCTCCGTCCTTTGGTCATCACAACAGGTTTTCTTCAGAGCTCACTTGCCGGCTTCTGGGGGCAGACATGCAGTCGGGAGCTCCTGGGCCCATGGGCCTCTGCTGATTTCCTCTAGGTGTGGCCAGAGACCCTCCAAGGTGGTCAGTCCCACACCTCCTTGCCAGCAGCCGGCCAGATCCTCCTCCCCAGGCGCTGCCCTTGGAGGTGCTCAGTGGTGTCCTATGTGTGTCCATTTGGATGTCCCTCTGGGCCCTTGGCAGCCATTTGGACTTGCTCTCATTTCAGTGTTGAGTTTCCTGGTTTCCCAGCCTTTCCTTCTCGGTTTTCAGGAATTCTTTCTGTTTTCCAGATCTCACTTCCTCGTGTGGGTTTTAGATGGTGCCAATATCTTCTTCCAATATTTTCTCTCTTGTCTTTTAGGAAAAAAAAAAAAAAAAAAAAAACAACTCCCTAAGGAGTGGAAGTGGTTGCATCGTCTGTCTTTTCATGGGAAAGGCCGTGTGTGGCCGTTCCTCCCCACTGTCAGCAGATGTGCCCTCTGTGTTCTGCTGCTGGCTTCAGAACTGTGCCTGTGGCATCTCAGGTCCCTCCTCAGGGGCACTTCTCTGAGTGCTGTTGGTTAAGAGCAGCTCACCCCTCCACCCTGTGTCGCTGTTGTGAGTGCCTTATTCACCCTTCCTGATCCACGTCATGACTCTCATCTGCCCGTCACCTCTCCTGCTCCTGTCCAAGCCTCCTCCGGTCTTAGCATATGCCCCATGGCCAAACACCACACAGACCCGGACCCTCCTCTCGGCTCTGCTTTTTCAAAATTGTCTTAGCTTTTTGTCAATCATGGAAAGATTTCAACTGTTATGTTGGGAATTTTACTGAGAGCAGAAACTCGAGTTTCCATAGGTCCTAGATCACAGGCTCAGCACAGAGACTGGGCATTTCAGTGTAGAGTCTGACTTGGGGTATGTCCTTCTGCCTTGTGGAGACCCCCTCTGGAGCACAGGGCCTCCAAGTTCCCAGCTGCAGGGCTCAGAGCGGGAAGCTCAGTGGGCGATACCTGCCTTCACTCACCAGGCTTCTGCTTGCAGTCACTGGCCAGAACTGGCCATGTGGACACAGTCTGATTGCAAGAGCGGAAGAAATGTAAGAAACACATGGCAGGTTGTAGAACACAAATGCTCTCTATCAAGTCAAGGTCCCCAAAATAGCTGAGTCTTTGTGATTTTCTGTGTGGGTAATTCTCTCATCTGAAAATAACAAAGTTAACGTAATGTTGCATCTCAGTGCCTCAGAAAACCACTCAGTAATGCCAGAGGCAGGCAAACAAAGCCAGAGCAAAACTGACTGTTTTGCAGTGTTAAATATGAAGACAGAATAAGCTAGATTTTTGACGTCTTTTAATCTTACTGCAAACCAACGTAAATATCAAAATAACAAAATCAAGGACATTAATTTCTTACGCCCATGGACAGAAGACACCTGGGATTACTTCTCCCTACTTTCACAAAGGCGGTTTTGATGAGTTGTTCAACACCTTTTGACATCTCATAAGTGGATATTGCTGTGTCCACAATGAGGCTGCCACAAAATTGTTGGCTGCAATTGTAACAACATGTTGCATCAGTACTTGGAGCCAAATTGAAAGATTTTACTTCTAAACTCCAGTTGTTTCAACATGTTTACCTTGTTAAAAAGATTAGTAGGGTCACTGTAATCGGAAGTGGAGTGCTAACTGGAGTTTTGAGACTGTAGGGTTGAAGTGACCTTGGCCCATGCACGTGATATTTTACGTACAGTCTGAGGCTGTCACTGCCATTATCTGTGACTTCCTGTTACCTATTGCGCATGAGCCCATGTTCTCAGGTTGTTAATGACTACCACAAGTTCCGCATGGTGTGGTGCGAGCCAGGTACTCTGTGGTCCGATAAGGTTGGGAAGTCCTGGCAGACAGCTGTTAAAAAACCCCAACCATGTGCTGCTATATCCTGTGACTACTCTGATTCGAGCGCCAGGCTTAGGTTGTGGAGGAATTTGGCCACTTACTACCTCTACTACCATGAAAGTTATTTGCCCCGAATTATCTACTTGATCATCTGCATAATTACCAGTGGGCCCGCCTCCTGGTTGAGGACTAGAATTATAACAGAATTCTAGCTGGGGCATAAGGGCCTTCATATCAAAGGGTGATGATTCTTCAAGATTTATCATCGTCTGCTGGAGCACCCAGTGGTTGCTGGGGGTGTGGTTGTGTGACGTTCACAATGAATCCCTGCCCACCCAAGTAAGGAGTGACATAGTCTTGAGATTTCCTTGTAACACATGATAAGAAGCCGTTATCATAACCGCTCCAGGGGGACCCTGGAGCCCAGCACTGTGAATTCAGGTCCTGGCTCCCATAGGCATCAGCTGCATGACCTTGTGTGACCTCGGCCTCTGCTTCTGTCTCCTTGTCACGCCTCCTTGGACATGGAAAGTCCTCAGAATGGGGTTGACACTCTTCCACATGTAGGGGCCTATGACATACACAGTGCCAGAAGATTTCCAAGGATGCTTGTAAAAATCAATAATTGGATTCTTTTCTCTACTTGTTATAATTCTTCCTTAACTCAAAAAGCAGAGACTATGTGGCAGTACTCCTTCGTACAAATTAAAGAATTAAAATCAGAACATCTCCCAAAGTAATGACCTAAAAGTAATAATAGCCATCCCAGTTGCTTATAGGAAATCTCTTTCTAATTTTATTAGGTCAAACAAAATCAGTCCCTTACTTTTCTAAGCGTTTCAACTAGAGTCTAGGAATGTGAATTTAGAATCAGCTTCCTTGCTTGATTACAATCTTGAAACTATTTTATGTTAATAGAGCACTGATGTTTTCCACAAAGGTCCCCAACTTGTTTTGGCAACACTGACCAAGCTAATTCCTGCTGTGTCTCTGCCCAGTTTCCTTGCAAACGTAGAAGACCTGGGCCCAGGTACACCAGAACCAAGATGTGCAGAGCAGCAGCCTGTTTTCAAGGGTGAGGTGGCGTCTCGAAGCCTTGAAATGGTTCGAAGTTTTTCCTATTCACACGCTCAGAGTTCCGTGCAGCGTGGATCTCGTGCGCGCAGAGCTCTGATTTAACCAGAAACGGGTGCGAGCAGAGCCGGAGCGTGGGGAAGGGGTGAACAGAGTGGCAGCCAGAGGTGGCCAGGGCAGGAAGAAGCGCCTGGAAATCGGGAAGGTGAGCGCCGGCCTGGTTTCAGGATGAATACCTGGAGTCCCAGGGGTCCTGGCTCCAGACTCCTCTTCCTGCTGGTGGCGTGGAGCCAACCATGTGCTGAGGGAGTCATTATTTTTACGCTGAGTTGATGCTTCCTTCTGCACCCACAGCCCTGGCACCTCATTAGCACCTCATTAGCAGCCACTGTACAAAACAATCAGAAGGGTGTTCTCAGGGCAAATGCACTGAGCACCGTTCTGGTGTTTAATGGGTATTGGGTTATTAAAAGTTTTTCAGCATTTAAAGGTTTAATTTTCCCACAGGGTGCAAAACATCCTGCCCTGGACTGAGTTCGGGGTGTGCCCTCACTCAGCTCCCCGGGTTGCTGTGTCCCTGCTGCCTCAGACAGGAGCTGCGAGGGGGCGGTGCTCCTTAGGAACCGTTGATGGACGACAGTCCAGGGGTGCAGGGGCCACGTGCAGCGTTCCCCAGCAGACAAAACTCCCAGACTTACGGGGTAACGTTGGTGAAAGTGCTGGAGAGCAGCGGGTGCCTGTGGCAACACTGGGTCACCATGCTGCACCAGATGCCATCAGCCTGTCCATCAGCGCTGCCCACTGCTCAGTGATCCCTATCTCCAGCAGGAGAAGGTCGTTGGGAGGCATAGAGGTGCACCGTCAGTGTCGGCACTGGAACTACTGCCATCTCAGGGTCTGCTGCTCGCAAGGCAGGAGCGGCCCCCTCGGTGTAGAGAGGTGGAAGTGTCCCTTCTGCTTAAACCAACAACCCCAACTCCAGGGACTCACGGACTCCCACCTCCACCTCAGCCATCCTGGGGTGGCCTCCACCTGGATCCTGGGACTGGTGGCCAACATTGATGCTGAAGGCCCTTGGTCACTTGAGGGTCCCCTGTCCTTGGGGGCTAGGCCACTCTAGAGAGACCAGGAGCAGGAGGGTGGACCTTCCAATGGAGCCACCTACAGTCCTCCCCCCAGAGGAGGGAAGTGAGGACCACAGTGCTCCCTCAGACAGAGGAGCACCTGTCCACCTCCCCTACCCACCTCCCCTGTCCACCTCCACCTGTCTACCTCTACCTGTCTATCTCTACCTGCCCACCTCCCCCTGTCCACCTCCCCCTGTCCACCTCCCCCTGTCCACCTCCCCCTGTCCACCTCCCTTACCCACCTCCCCGTCCACCTCCACCTGTCCACCTCCCCCATCCACCTCCACCTGCCCACCTCCCCCTGTCCACCTCCCTTACCCACCTCCCCTGTCCACCTCCACCTGTCCACCTCCCCCTGTCCACCTCCACCTGTCCACCTCCACCTGCCCACCTCCACCTGCCCACCTCCACCTGCCCACCTCCCCCGTCCACCTCCACCTGTCCACCTCCCCCTGTCCACCTCCCCCTGCCCACTTCCACCTGCCCACCTCCACCTGTCCACCTCCCCCTGTCCACCTCCACCTGCCCACCTCCACCTGCCCACCTCCACCTTTCCACCTACCCCTGTCCACCTCCACCTGCCCACCTCCACCTGCCCACCTCAACCTGTCCACCTCCACCTGCCCACCTCCCCCGTCCACCTCCACCTGCCCACCTCCCCCTGTCCACCTCCACCTGCCTACCTCCACCTGTCTACCTCCACCTGTCCACTTCCACCTGCCCACCTCCCCCTGTCCACCTCCACCTGCCCACCTCCACCTGTCCACCTCCACCTGCCCACCTCCACCTGTTCACCTTCACCTGCCCACCTCCACCTGTCTACCTCCACCTGTCTATCTCCACCTGCCCACCTCCACCTGTCTACTTCTACCTGTCTATCTCCACCTGCCCACTTCCCCCTGTCCACCTCCACCTGCCCACCTCCCCCGTCCACCTTCACCTGCTCACCTCCCCCTGTCCACCTCCACCTGCCCACCTCCCCTGCCCACCTCCCCCTGTCTACCTCCCCCTGCCCACCTCCACCTGCCCACCTCTACCTGTCCACCTCCCCCTGTCCACTTCCACCTGCCCACCTCCACCTGTCCACCTCCACCTGCCCACCTCCTCCTGTCCACCTCCCCTGTCCACCTCCACCTGCCCACCTCCCCCTGCCCACCTCCACCTGCCCACCTCCCCCTGCCCACCTCCACCTGCCCACCTCCACCTGTCTACCTCCACCTGTCCACCTCCACCTGTCCACCTCCACCTGCCCACCTCCTCCTGTCTACCTCCCCTGTCCACCTCCACCTGCTCACCTCCCCCTGCCCACCTCCACCTGTCCACCTCCACCTGCCCACCTCCTCCTGTCCACCTCCCCTGTCCACCTCCACCTGCCCACCTCCACCTGCCCACCTCCTCCTGTCTACCTCCCCTGTCCACCTCCACCTGCTCACCTCCCCCTGCCCACCTCCACCTGTCCACCTCCACCTGCCCACCTCCTCCTGTCCACCTCCACCTGCCCACCTCCCCCTGCCCACCTCCACCTGTCTACCTCCCCCTGCCCACCTCCACCTGTCTACCTCCACCTGTCCACCTCCACCAGCCCACCTCCCCCTGCCCACCTCCACCTGTCTACCTCCACCTGCCCACCTCCCCCTGTCTACCTCCACCTGCCCACCTTCCCCGTCCACCTGCTCCTTTCCACTCCCCCTGCCCACCCAGCCCACAGGGCCTCACAGACCTAGCCCTAGCCATGGCCTCCTCTCTGTGTGATGAAGTCGGGGCCACCATCTTGGACCTACAGTGTTTTCCGTCACAGCAGGTTCTCAGCAAGTGGCTTGAGGCTCAGTCCTTCATGCTGAAGTCAGCCCCTGCAGACTTGCTGCTGCTCTGTGGGCTGAGGGGAGACTGAAATCCACCCGGTGTCCCCCACCAGGACAGCTGTGGAGTCCCTGCTAACCCTACCCCTTCAAACCCAAGACCCTGGAGCCCCCAGCAGGCTCCTGATGGCATCACCTGGGGCCCATCCCCCTCCTCCCCTCCCCCCCACCCCCCACCTCCCACAGGCTCCTGATGGCATCACCTGGAGCCCATCCCCCTCCTCCCCCCCCCCCCGCAGGCTCCTGATGGCATCACCCACCTGAAGCCCGCCCCCCCCCGCAGGCTCTTGATGGCATCACCTGGAGCCCCCCAGCAGGCTCCTGATGGCATCACCTGGGGCCCCCAGCAGACTCTTTGATGACATCACAGGCTTTGGAGAAATGGTTGGCTGGAAGCTGGTTGGCTTTGTTCACAGTAGGGGAGTTAGAAAAGAAGTGTTTGGGGCAGAAAGTGTGTGAGCTGGACTTCAGCTGTGTCCACTGGAGAGGGCAGTGGCTGCCTGGTGCAAGTGTCTGTCAGGGTGAGTAAAACTGGTCTTCATGTGAGTGGCAGAGGCTGAACTGGGAATGCCCAGTGTTCCAAACATGGTGTGATGGATCAAAGACGGAGCGGACCTCTGACAGTCTCGTGACTCTGTGGAAACAGCAGCTATCCCGGGCTATTCTAGGAGGCTTCCTTCACTCCCCACAGCAGGAGTTCCATTGGTACCAGATGTCTGGAGAGAGAAAACCAAATTCAAGTCACCCTGCTCTGTCCCCAGAAGCCCTCCTGTTAGAGCCAGGCAGCCGCTCTTGAGCAAGTCGTGGGAAGAAGTGAAATTTCACATCTTTAAGGCTCTGATCCTCTTGAAAAAAAAAGTAGAGTAGTAAAGTAGGTGAAGTAAATAATCCACACAGAGTCTTGTTGCCGTGTTTTGACAGCAAAACAGACTGTTATGAAAAATAATATGTATTTTATGTAGTTTGTGCCCAATTCATAACATTTTCACTCTTCAGTTTCTCCCAAAAACATATCCCAAAACCTCCACCGATTCCAGAATCTCATCAGCTTTATTTGTTTAATGCTGCAGAAGTTCTTTTTGCACGTGTCAACTCCTGTGCTGCAATATGCCACGTGAACTTTCTCTGTCATTACAAGTCCCATCGCTTGGGAAATGAAGCCGTGAAATGTCACCCCCAAGTGCATAGGCAGACCTGCTCCTTGCAGCCGGGAACCGTGTCCAGAGTGAGTGTTCCATGCATATGTCACCCTGGTTGTCTGTGAAAGGCTTGCGTCTCTCTCCATGCGGTTTCTCTGGAAGAACCACATTTGGGGTTTTCTTGTCAAACTCAGGAGCTCCAGCTAGCCAGGGTAGAGAGCACGGTGTGGCTGCCCTCCGTCTGACAGATTAATTACCCAGCAC
The DNA here is from genome assembly GCF_048772815.1 of Callospermophilus lateralis. NCBI lineage: Eukaryota > Metazoa > Chordata > Mammalia > Rodentia > Sciuridae > Callospermophilus > Callospermophilus lateralis. The sequence goes on along the minus strand of NC_135309.1, from coordinate 160,506,670 downwards.
CCTCTCCTGTCATGTTACCTGGTGCTTTCTTGGCTCCTTCATTGTGGGGGGTGTTTCCCTTCAAAGACATTGTCATAACTGTTACCTGCATTAGGGAACTGAACAATGGGAGTTGTGAAATAAGGAGGTGTCTGATTGCCTGATGATGGACAGCATCCAATCAACAGCACACGGCAGAGGAGCTCAGGGCTGCAGGTGGAGTGTGTCCCACACATGGGGAAGAGTGGTCCCTGTCGGCCAAGATGCTGTCTGTCTGGAATGTGGAGAGGGGCTCACTTTCAGAGCATCTCGTCTCCCTGACCACCTTCTGCAGGGCTGTGCTTCCCTGTCTCTCGGACTCATGTCCCCCTGGTCGGGAGCAAGGCCTGGCTTCTCCCACAAAGCTGCCTGCCTTGACGCACCCTGCTACCTTTTGACATGCAGCTCCAGGAAAACACGGAGTGGGACCCCGGGTCCCATCCCTAAGTCAAGGCAACATGGACAGTAGGAGGCAGCCCCAGTGTCATGGGCTTGCAGCCACAGGCGGCCACAGTTTGGACGGAGCAGAGTCGCACTCTCTGGAACAGGAGGGCACAGTGAGAAGGGAGCACCAAGAACCAGGCAGGGGCAAAAGCGGGTGAGCACCGTGGGGGAGGCTCCGTGAGGAGGCCTGAGTTTCTTCCCTTTCAAAATCTGATCCAATAGGAAAGAAAAGCCTGGTGCCCGGAGGAAGACCAAGCGTACAGAGAGGGTTGGCCCAGATTCTGAGCCAAGAGGTCAGGCAAACAGAGTGTGGGATTGGGCAGCACCATCTTGGGTCAGGGTGACACCGGGAGAGTGGGCTTGCAGGCTAATGGCACTAATGTGTGCAGGAGCACAGTGTTCAAGGAAACGCAGAGGTGCCTGTCTGCGTCCTCCCACAAGTCGCCCATGACAGTGGGGGTGTGCTCAGGGAACATTTCTAGAACCCTCCTTGATCAGGTAGAATTGTCTCTGAAGGAGAAAACACAGGAGGAGGGGCAGTTTTGTGCTAAATGGACGTTTTAGCCTTGAAAACGGAACACAGTGTCCTTGGCTGGGCATCTTCCTTTTGCATTCTGTGCCTTGGAAAATGAAAGACACAGATTGCCCATTATCTCAGCCTGGGGACCTGCGTGGACAGAGCCTTCCCGGGGAGGGTGCGCCTGCCAGGCCCCGAGAATCTGTCCGGGCATGTGGAGGTCCAGGCTCCGTGGCGGGGCCCAGAGGCTGGGAGACAAAGGCAGAGTCAATGTCCTGATAGGCTCAAGGTGTACACAAGCTGTGGTAAATCACAGGGTGCACGTGGGAGTCACAAGTTGGAAAGAGGGGACAGAGGAACGGAAGGAATTCCCTGGTGGGGAAAGTGCTGTGCGCAGGGCGGAAGCCTGGCAGCTGCAGGGTGTGGAGCGTCACTGTCTTGTCACCTTCTCTTCCATCAGCGACCCTTCTCCTGCTTCTGGGGGCTGGCCTGACCTTGGGCTCAGATGGCCTCTGAAGCCAGACACTCTGGCGCTGACCCCGCTCTCAGCATTGCTGGCAGTGTGACTTCAGCCATCTAATCCATGTCCGTGTCCCCGTTTCCTCTGCTGTCATCTAGGGCTGGTGACGGCCCAGGGTTGCCCTGGTGAGCTGGGTGGGAGGGCTCATCCCATCCTGAGAACCCTGCCTGGCATGCTGCGCACCTCATTGGTCTTCAGTGGCCCCTTGCTGTCACTCCACCCACGAAGGTGCATTCTAACAAAACCCCCTGGGGTCCAGCCGCTTAAGCAAAATTGTAAGAATTGATGGAACCTCCAAAAACAATTTTTTAAAATAATCATTTGCTGTCATTTATATTTTTAGAAAAAAGTTGTTTTTTTTTTTTTTCCTGCTGGCTTCCTCCAAGAAATGCCATCTGTTTCAAAGCAGATTTGACAATTGCTAGAACTTTCTTTCAGGCGTAGGGGGAGAGACGCTCATGTTTTGTGAGCATCTGGGAACCCTGCCTTCAGTGCTGCCAGGGCTTGAGGACTCGTTGTCATAGTTCTGAGGGATGTGGCTTTACTTTTTTTTTTTTTTTTTTAATGAGCATTATCAACATTTAGACAAAACTGGTTTGCTGGCCCAAACTTTGATGCTGGTTTTGTCATCCTGAGATTTTACAAATTTAAGAAACAATACATGGGTTGGCTACTAATTAGGAAAATATTTTAGAGATTATAATGAAGAATCTGTGGTTGAGATCTTAATGAAAAGTTCTAGAATGTTCTCCCAAGGGACTTTTCCTCTTTAGAGGAGCAGCTTTGCATCTGGACATTATCTTCTGACTGTGCCCTGAAGATAAGCAAGGTCCTGAAACAGCTGGGTCGTGGTTCTACTGGGCCTCTGTTGGACTCTCCTCACCCACCTCTCCCGGGCCCTCAGCCACCTTCTCTGGACCATGACAATAACCTAACTGGACAAGCCACCAAACCCGTCTGGCCATAACACCTCCCAAATGACTCATCCCCAAAGAAACCTGACCCGAAGCCCTTTCACCCACAGGACAGGTCTGAGCCCCTCAGGAGGGGGAGCCGACTCTCCAGGGAGCCTCCCTCCTGTCGTGGGTAGAGCTGGGTCCTCCAACAAGATGCAGGTTGAGATCCGAGACGCTTGGGACCAGAAGTGCCTCCAATTACAGAAATTTTTGAACGTTGGAATATTTGCATAGATTTTACAGGTTGAATATTTCAAACTCAAAAATCTGAAATTGGAAAACGCCCTGAAATCTGAAACTTTTGGAGGATTGTGCTGGTGGGGGACATGGACGCCTAAATAGTGAAAGAAACAGCGTCGTGCTGGGCGGGGGCTTCCGCCAGGCACCAGCAGAGGAGCCCGTGGGGAGGGGTGAGAGCAGGAAGTCTGGCCTTCCCGGAGGTGGCCCCCAGGTTACCGCGTCCCCCCAGGCTCCACAGACCCAGCCGTGACTCTCTTTTGGTTCTGATGAGGTCTTGCGGGTGACCCAGGCTTCGGCCCCAGGACCCAGGTGGGAACCCCAGCTCTGCCGTAGCCTGTTGTAAGTCACCTGATGGAAGCTCAGATTCCTAGCAAGCCCTGCGGCTGGGCTGGAATTCTGCTGCCCTGGGCCGTGTGCAAAGCTGCCCATGGAACTTACCCACCGGAATGCGCTCAGCCTGGGTCAGCGACACCCCGCGGAGGCGACGGGGCTCTGCCACCACTGGGAGTTGGACTGTGGACAGAAGCCGTGCTGCTCCAGGGCAGCCCATGGGCTCCACCCTCCTGACCCTGCTCCTTTCCTCAGGGTGGGCTGCTGCTGGGCAGAGTCCTGATGACAGGCACGGAGCCCCCCAGCCGGAGGGTGGAAGCTGCCGCCCTCCACCTGGCACATGCGCCCGGGGCTCCCTCTACTCAGCAAGGCCACTGCTGGGCTCTGGTCCCTGGTCAGTGCACTGCAGACACTCTTTCTTCCGCCCTTGCTGTCTGAATGTCACCGCTATGTCCACACACGGGCTTTTATGGACACCCTTAAAGGCACCTCCTTGCAGCACCACTGTGCGCTGTGCGCTGCCTTCTTCAAGCCCAGGAGCTCCAGGTTGCTCCCCAGGTCCCACGAGATGGCGAGTCTGCAATGCGCACGGCCCATCGCGGGACGGCGCCGGGCAGGCTGCTGAGGGCTGGACTACCAAGGCTTCACCACCAGCCGCCGCTCTGCCATCCAGGCTCAGGAAACGCACTCGGGGACCTCAAAGCTTTACACAAGGAGTCTGGAAGTTTCAACTGTTTCTGGGGAGCCTACCCCTGTAACTCACAGGCAAGTGAACCACAGAAATACCAAGAGGGGATGTTTGCAAGGAAAATAAAAGAAAACTCTAATCAAGTGAGAAGTATAGGTTTGGATACCTGAATATGAACCACTGGAAATGGACAGGATTTAAAAGGCTGAGATTAAACATGTAAACACACTATATTGGATTTGCCTCAAGACATTTTTGGGACAAAATATATAGAATCACAATATCCACATTAAAAGACAGAAATGTTTTGCTTTTTCAAGAAGGCAGAATAAAAGTAGATTTAATGAAAAGATGCAACCCTCCATGATAGTTTAGAAAACAAAAAGCCTCATTTATTGTTTTTAACCCTAATCCTGGCATCAGGCCAAGCATCTTACATGTTTTAACATGTTAAATCCTTATAAAACTCCAGTGTTGTATAATACTATTAATATACTTAATTTACAGATGAGGAAATTGAGATTCAGAGAGGTTAAGTAAGTTACCTAAGGTCACACAGTCAGAAAGAGATTTGAAGCCAGGCCTGTTGAATTCTGCCACTCCTCCCCAACTAGCACCCATGCACAGCCTAAACATTCCATTCCCAAACCCACTGGGCCTGTGCTCATTGTCCCCAGAATGTAGCAGGCTATTTGAGCCTGTGCTGAAGTTGACTTCAAGGCTCAGCTTAAGTGCCATCAAACAGAAATCTTCCTTGACAGACAGACCCCCAGGACCCTCTTTCTGCCCTCCTCCCTCCTCTCCTCTTTGCCCTAAGCTAGAACCCCTCATACTCTGTGGGCTCTGAGTACCGTGAGGACCAGAACCCTTTCTCTGGAAAGCCCTGCAGCGCCAGCCACCAGCCCCCCTCTGGGGGGGACAGCAGTCACCTGCCAGAGGGCTGAGGACTCAGCTCATCGGCATCTTTGCCCCGCGTGCCAGGGGCTCCCTCCTGTGGGAGCATGTGGCACAGTTAAGACAAGTTTCCTGTCACGGCTCAGGGGTGCCCTGGCATCTGGCCAGCGAGGCCAGGCATGGGTTCCCCTGCGCCCTGCCCAGGACCACCCCCCACAAAGTCTCCCAGCCCCGAGGTCAGCCCTAGCGGCTACAGTACATCCATCCGCCTGTCCCCACGTGGCCCCCAAGGCAGCCTGGTTTTGCCTCCCAGCACCCGGCACACAATGGACGGACCAGCCTGGGACGGAGACTCATTAGCTGAAGAGGAATGTCTGAAGAGGAATGAAAAAAGCGGCTGACCCCAAAAGGGAGAATGAGAGCTCAGGGTAAAGCGGCCCCCGACGGTCCCTCGGACAGATGCAGCCGGGAGGCCTCTGCACGGGACAGGACGTCTGAGGCTGCGGGGGCACAGTCCCATGCTGAGAGGGCTCCTGAGAGGGCTGGAGAGCACCCTTCCCACTCTGGGTGGTGGCCAGCCGCTGCAGGGCAGGAATCCTGTCAGCACTGAGCACAGCGGGTGGGCGGAGGGAGCAGGAGCTCCCCCAGGGAAGTGTCCCGGGCTGGTCCCTGACCTCAGCTCAAAGAGACCCAAGGTGGGAGAGGAGACTACAGCATGCTGGGTCTGCAAGTCCACTCTCTCCTGGGCACGGTGATGCTGCAGTGGGTACTGACCACACTTTAATCCCCAAAAGACCAAGTTTCAGGAGGCCAGTGTCAAGCAAGGAAAGTCCCCGAACACCAGCAGCAGCTTGGGGACTGAGGCCAGGTGTCCTCCTGTGCCCTGGGCATGAGGAACATCTCAACAGGAACAGCTCAGCCACCCCACAGAGTGGGGACATGGTGGGCCATGTTGGAATGGCCCCTCCAGAGAGGACAGATGGATGTCGGTGAAGAGGGGCCTGTGAACTGGGAGTGCGGGGAGCACTTGGAGCTGGGGGTTCCCCAGGGACGGCTTAGAGGAGGGAGGCGTCCAACCCCCTGGCCCAGGACAGCAGCTGTCTCCCGGGCGGAACTGACCGAGCCCTGGGCTTTCTGCTCATGATTCCCCGAGAAGAAAAGGCGACCGAGCTGGCCTGTTCCTTTGGGGGTTTCTCTGCTGCTTCTTGTAAGAGCTGGGACTTTCACAAAGGACAGGCAAGGTGGACGTTGCTGCCAAACGTGATAGGATGCCCCGAGGTCACTCTGCTTTTTAGGGAACACTCCTGCCTCTGGCCACACAGACCAGCTTGTCCAGGTGCCTTCTGCTCACAACCCCCAAGTCACACCACACACTCAGCGTTGGGGAGAAGAAAGAGGTGCTGAAAACACGCACTTCACCCCAAAACTCCAGCCCTTGCTACCAGCTCTCGAGGGACACGTGAATTGTCACCCATGTCCCTAGAAAGATGTGCCTCATGTGTTTAATGAAACAAGCTGGGGCCCATCTCGGCACATGGAGGTGGCGATTATGAACTGGGTAGCTCTCAGCAGTCCCCTCTGTCACTTATGATGCAGCAGCCAGCAAGGGACAGTGAGGAAATCAAAACCAGGAGTCGTACTGGGGGGGGCGGGGGGGCGGGGGCCCTTCCAGCAGTCAGTAGCCGGTGACTGCCTGTCCTCGCCTCTCCCTGCTCCTTCCTGCAGTGCAGTTGATGTGAACTCAGCCGCCCTTTCCAAAGGTGTCCCTTCCCGATGGCAGATGGACAGAGTGAGAGGGCTGCCCACTCAGGGCAGCACAGCTCACCTGGACTTCTGCCCCCCAGCCAGGGATCGTGCTGTGTGCCCACTGACGGAAGGAGCCCCAGCCCTAAGTCAGACGTGCACGACGGCCTTCTGCCCCCCGGGCCTCAGGTGTGGGCACCATTTGCCAGAGGATTCAGAGGTTAGCCCAGCTTCTCCCACTGTGGACTGTCAGAGAGCTAAGGTCGGGAGACACTCCTGCCTCTGGCCACAGGGACCGGGTGGTTCGGCCCACGGTGGCCGTCCAGGGCGGCAGGCTGCAGTATGGTGTAGGAGGTGGGGGTGCTGAGGCCTGGTTCCGCTCAAGGCACCACAGCGAGCCCAGCTGTGCTGCTGCAAACAGCATTACAACCGGGAACACAGTGGGCCTGTTCAGAGAGCTCTGCCTTTAGTAAAGCTCCATAAACAGCAGGAGGTAGTCAGTAATCATTAGAAGGCACTTGTTAGTTGTTGAAATGCAGCCAGATCTTTCGAGATGTTTCTGCCCCATGTGTGAAACGCTTCTATGAGACACTCGGGAAAGGAGCGGATTCCCAGGAAAGCCTAAGCCTACTCCAGGCTCAGGGGGAGCAGAGGAACCCATGAGGCCGAGGGGGCAATTCAGGTGCTTCTCCATCAAGAGGCTGTTTCAGGAATAACTGAGGCTGGAATACGAGAGGCCCCAACAGGTCCGTCCAGGTCCTGCCCTGGCGCTGGTTGTCTTCTGTGTGCTCTTGCCTTTGCTGTGCTCTGTGCCCTGGGGGCTCTCTAAGACTCTGTCCCAGCTCCCCCTCTTACAGTCTAGAGCCTTCTTGTGCACCTTGGGAGGGTCCAGACCCTCACCCACTGCAGGGGCAGCTTCTCGTCCTCAGACCAGCACTCACTGGTCACTGCCAGGGAGGTGACCTGTCCCCTGCCCCTCACCTACCTCCCAGCTGAGTGACAGGAACTCACTGCTTGATTTTAAAAGCCAGAGCTTTCAAATACGTCTGTGAGTACTTAAATACACCTGTGCCCAAGTTGACTACCCCCACGGCTATCAAAGAGGAATTAGAAGTCAGAATTCACAGCCTTCCGCCCATTCGCCTTAGAGGGGGACTCTTGGGTTCCCAGTGGACGCTAGCCCCACACGGCTGGTCCTGCCAGCCATCTTGGGGGTGAGGGCAGAGGCCGGCTTCCTGCCTCATGGATCAAGCACACTCAGGGAGGCCAAGGCTGTGGGCTGTGAAGACAGGTTTGCCAGCCCTGGCTCTGTGTCCGTTTGTGCCAACGCCGTGTCTGCCCGGCCGAGAAGCCCCACCCGTGCTGATGGCCACGAGGTCACCTTGATTCAGAAAGTCCCACGACTTCCCGCGTTTTAGGCAGAGCTGATGGGAGACAGAAGGACAGCTGAAGTTCTAACCTGCTCTCTCTTCTCATCTCACGCAGGGACGGATCTGCAGAAAAGCCGGCAAGTCAAAAAAGTCCTTCAGTCGCAAGGAGGCCGAAGCCACCTTTAAGAGCTTGGTGAAGACTCACGAAAAGTACGGCTGGGTCACCCCGCCCGTGTCTGACGGCTGACCGCCCGCCCGTGTCCACACGCACCGACTCCCTGACCTCTCCTCCCCACGCTGCACACCCTCCATCCTTTTCTACTCCAGCCAGAACTGCACCCTGAATGCCAAGGAGACGTTGAAGTTATTTATGAACAAGTGTATTCACAGAGAGAAGGGAGCGAATGCCACTCGGGGTTAGGTTTCCATGATAAATGAATGATCATCTCTAAGCGCTTTAGAACACATGTCGAGATGGTGACGTTCCCCAGCCTGCCCGTCCCCGCCCTCCCGGCACCTGGCCCTTAGCTTCTTCCCATGCCAGCAGCTCCAGCGAGCAGGCGGGAGCCTCGGTGCTCGCCAGCTCCAGCCCCATGTAAACGGCGCATTCCTGTTTCCTAGGAGCACCTCGCACTGCGGCCGGCCGGCCCCTGTTTGCTGTGCCCTGTGTCTGTGTCTCTCTTCCTGGCAGGTCAACACAACCTGAAGACATGTCTTTCTTTCTGTGGCCTCTGGTCTGCTGTGACATCATTTAGACCTCATCCATGCTCTGACCTGCGGCTCATGAAAACAATTTAACATTGCCAGGTTCTAGTGATTAAAACCGCCCACTTGGTTACTTGTGCTCTCTATGCTGATTGTGTGGTGTGCTGCTGTTCCAGATAAACCAGTGCCATTCCATGAGAGACAGGGACGCTGCAAATGCACGCCAGGTGCACCCCTGGGGCTCAGAGCAGTGACAGAGTCAGCGGTGTTGGCAGAGACGAGGAGACACTCCCACCCGCGGCAGCAGCATGTTCGTGCTCCTGCCACCAGAGCAAAGACAGTCTCCCACTCATGCAATCATCTGACTCGGTGGACTGCGTGCTAGTGACGGGGAGACGGAGCTGCCAAAGGAGACCACGGGATCGCACCTGACTTGCATGGCCGGGTCTGTTTCCTCCCCAAGTAGTCACATGTGTGTCCCCCACGGTTGAGATGCGGGCACCTCGTGTGGTGTAAACCTCCTGTTATTTAATCTCCCGCCGTTCCATTTTTCTCTTCTGTTAAGTTACTTAGAACTTTCTAAGAAACTCCATGAAATGAGGAAATACTGTTTGTAATAACTTGCGGAAAGAGATAAAAATGTTCATTCCAAGTGGAAAATCTGATTGGACACATTTTAAATAAAATCATGCATACCTGACACACTGACTCAAGAATCCAATCATTGTGAGCTAGGCTTCCATTTAACATATTTCATCTGCTTTATAAAATGTTAATATTCCAAAGACTGCCAACACCAAAACTTGTACTTCAGGAGCAACAGCTCACAGCCAGGAAATGCAGTCTTAGGAAGCCACAGTCTTTGCAAAAATCTAACAGGTGGAAACAGTCCCAAGGGGCAGCCAGGGAGATGAGGAGAATCTAAACTGAAAGCACCAGGGGTGTCTGGGTCAAACCCAAACCTCCCGCGGTGAAGGAAGAGCCCACTTCTGGATGGTGGCGAACAACTCTTCAGGCAGTTCTGACTCTCCAGTTGCTGTTCTCTTTGTTCAAGGGTTTTGGAGACCAGAGAGGCTTCGCCTCAAACAACAAGGTCTGCTCCTCGCAGAGTGCCTGGGGATCAACCAAATCTGTCCTTTATTGTCGTTCTTACTTCCTTACCCTTCCTTATTTGCCCCGAATACACAAATGCAGCTGCCAGGTTACAGTGACCCACTTGAGACGGCCTGACCCCAAGCTCAGGTTCCCTGAGAGTGGCCGTGGTCAGGAAACCCGATGACAGTGCCTTGCAGCCTGACCTCTCTGATCCCCAACGTGGGATTCTCCAAGCTGGAACCAGTGAGGGGCTGATGGTCTTTGGCCCCTGGGACTGTTGGTTGGGATGGAATTACTTTATGAGTATTGAAGACCTAGGGCAGGGACCTCTTCTCAGCTCAGGAAAGCACTTGAGTTTAGCGATTTCCAGGTAATGTGAAATCGAAAGCAACTTCCTTTTTTTTTTTTTCTGAAAAAAATATTTATCCAAGGCTGGATCAATTTATTTTTTATCAGCTGCTTGGAAAATGTGTCCGCCATTGTGTCCAGGTAAGCAGGACAGAAAGGTACTGCCAGGGGACATGCCACCACCCCCGTGGGCTCCATTACTGCCCACGGCAAGGCAGGGAGACGTGCAGCTCAATCTCAGCCGTTCAGGGCACCTGGAATTTGGGTTACTCTGCTCAGCCTTTCCATTATGTTTTGCTGGAAACCTACAGAAGAAATCAATTCTTCAGTGAAAGAAAAGCAATTTTTCATTTAAATAGAAAGAATTCCAAAATTTCAAAGCAGTGACAACGTAAAACATGCCTATTGCTGTGAGTCCCTATCTGGCATCCTACATCATGGCAGGACACTAGGGGACCCTGTGTCCACTGCACTCTGGTCCTATCATATCTTGGCTATTCAACCTTGGCCAGGAGCTTCACTCTTTCCCTCTGCAGGAGATACCCACCTGTGGACCCAGTGGGAGAGGAGACTTATGCCCTGTGTCCTGGGGTTATGTTCCCACAAAGCCAAAAAATGGATCCCTATTCAGATAGACGGCAAGGTGATCACTGGAAGGAGACGTTCACATCTCACATTCTCCATTAATCAGCTGGAATGCAAATCAAGCCAGAGGCTGCAGATCCAAAGGAAGAGAAAAATAGCAATTCCGATGGTTCCCCAGCTCCCAAACCTCTGCCCCTCCCACAGCCTTCCCCGCGGGCCAGGCCATGACAGTGACAGTCTGGTTCCTAGGTGTGTTCTCCAAGGCCTTCCAAGGCCAGGGGAGGCTCTGAGGAACTTATCAGCGGGCCTGTACCCACCCCTTACATGACCCAGTGCTGCATGAGGGACACAGTCTCCCTCACCCATAATCACATACACCAGGCTTCAGGCCTCCGTTTCAGCTCCCAAGTTCATCCCATCTATCAAAATTCAATTCCCATAATTTATTTTTTGAGAGATCAACCTACAGACCAGGGGAAAACAGCTGGGATTGAGAGGCTGAAGCCCAAGTCTGCCCCGAGGTTCTGGCAGGTCACATCACCCACCTGCACCTGGCTTCCTCCGCTATAAACTCCACTAGACCCACTCAAATGACGGGGGCGAAGTGCTCGTGAAACCAAAGATGCTGTATGAATTGAACACCCTATTTTCACGGTACCAGGAAATTTATATCACAATAACAGGCTTTAATTAGAACACACTTGGAGGCCTGCTCAGAATGAATAATTATAGAGGTTAAAATGCAATTATCATGTAATTACATTCTTGCTTTTCATCCCCAGACCTCTACATTCTCACTCAGCCACTGGCTCTCCACCCAGTCCGCTTCCCTCCTAGAGATGGGCAATCAGAGGAGTTAAGGCCCATCTCAAGACACACAGGAAACGGCAGCCAGGGAGACACGTGCACAGCTGCCCTGCAGAAACCACAGGCCGAGACTTCCTGACTCCTCAGCAGGAAGATGTGGTGGAGGAGTCGGGGGTGAGCCACAGCTGGGCAAAGGGAAGGAGAGGGCGGCTGCAGAATTGGTACAGGCTGGGGTTTCCCTAGGGAGCCCTGAAGGGCGGAGATGGCGGTCACTGGCTCCCTGTGCAGGGACTGCATGTCATCATTTTATCAAGACCCCTGAACAGCGGGTTTGAATGGAACTTTCTGGGGAAAGAAGACCCGTGTCTTGACCACAGGGAAGGTAGAGCCACTGCAGCTGGGAGGCCCCTTGGCCAAACTTCATGCACTCTATAGTGAAGGGGCGAGTGGCGGAGGTCACCATCTTGCTGTGACTGGTCCTTCGTGATGCACCTCATGAGGTCATTAGGCCGTTCCTGTGGCCCACACTCAAGCACACACCTTCCTCCCGCCTTCGGGTCAGCACAGCCGCAGGCGTTCCAGGCCGTCTGGGGAACCACACTGAGGTGATCCATTCTGAACTGAAAGCCAGTAGGTGCACAGGCAGGGACGGGGTGCTCTGAGCTCAGCCTGCATGACCCCCGCCAAGTTGAAGACATTAAAATGGCCCATGGCTCTGCTTCTCAGTTGTAGGCCTTGTTTTTCCAGTTTTTGCAGCCTCCAGTTCACACGTGTTGAGCGTCTCTCATCCCCAGGGCCCATCTGGCCCAGAGAACATGGCCAGTGAACTGGAAAGGCCAAACAACAGTGAGTGTTGACATTCGGGAAGGCAATAAGTGATCTTAGCTTAGTTCCAGAAGAAACAGGAGCAAACTGTGCTGGCCAAATAATCGTCATCAAAACAGAGCACTTGAAGAGAGCGTAGGTGCAAATAGAAGCAGGATTCTATCTCGAGGCTGTAGCGGAGCTAGACAAGCAGCAAGGGCTGGAAGGGTCTGGGGCAAGGTCATCCTCCTGGGCCCCGGGGGCCGTTCGGAGCGCGGTGTGGTTTCCCGCTGCCGACTCACCCTGTTTCTCTCTCAGAGTTGAACTATGCCACTTGTCGACACACAGGCATTCTGTACCTCTAGATCTTGGGCCATCACTGGTCATGACATTAATGGAGCTGAGATAGAAACTGCCATAAGCCGATGGGTTGGGTCTCATTCTCGCTTGCCTTCTCCACGAATGTGATTCTATGTCATGAATGTTGTTGACACTTTGTCAATGGTAGGATGCTAACTGGATAGCATGTCCACTTTCAGGCCATCGGCGCAATTCACAGTGAGACTGCCGAGTGTCCTCTTTCTAGAGTTATGCTATCCTGTAATCCTCAGAAGGAGGGAAATCAAAATGCATGTGCCATAAAATAAGAAGGAAATGTTTAGCATCGATCTTAGTTAGGTTCCAGAAGAATGGTGAGTGCATGAGTCAAACCATCTAGAGGCACTGCCCCAAATGGAAAAACGATTTGGAAAGCAAGCCTTGAAACCCAATAAATGTCTTTCTGTGGAACGCTTGTCGTGTGCTCGCATGGTCTCTGCCGGGGGCTCTCAGGGCTCCTCTGGGTCTCCGTAGTCCGTGGTGGGTGGCTTTCCGCCATGTGGAGCCCTCTGGTGGTTCCTGCTTTGATTGACTTATGGTTTGTCAAGTGAAAACTTTGAAGTTTGTCACCAGGATCCTCCATAAAAATCAATGAAACGCAACTGAACCGTCTGATGAGGTCTCTTCTGCTGCCACCTGCACTGTAAAGGTTTGTAAAAGTGTTTGCCAGAGATTCCCAGTAAAGTTTCTCAACATCATTGAAATACTGTGCTTAGCCCAAAACTCTAGCCTAAAATACTCCCGAATTACAGATACTCCTTGGGAAAATGTACGGAGGAGCAATTCCAGAAAGTAACATTTTTCAAAACTCTTCAGCATAATTTATGTAAAAGGCCCTTGAGCTCATTTACCACACTGGTGTGCAAGCTGGGCTCAGTTTTATCTTAAACTGCTCACTGGAGGAGTTACCTGGTCAATACTCAGGACAACCTCTGGATCGAGAGCACACTTTTCCTTTAAAATCTGAATACAGTATTTCAGTATTGAACGGGCATGAGTCCTGGAATCTAACGGCCTTGATTCACTCTCCTCCTCTTGGCGGAGAAGGGTAAGGGGCTTAGTCCACACACCCATTTCTGCTTCCCAGACTTAAATTTTAAAGTGTTTTAAAGCTCCTGCTTCCCACTACAATCACTGGGGCTGAGGGCCAGGCAGGGTTGCAATGTTTGAATGTTAAGGGGACACAGACATTCAGTCCATCAAAGACCACAACATCAGAAAAGTAGTTACTCTCGGGGTCACAACAATAAGCAATCCCCCTGTGCAACTGGGCCTCAGTGGACGACCTTGGAAGGGGTCGGGAGAGAGACTTGGTGTGGGCAGGTGACGGCTGGACTGACTGTTGGGTCTCCTTTCGGGCCGCTCCCTTCACCCCAGGAGAACTGCACCCTTTCCTTTGGCAAAAGCATGGGAGCTGCGCCAGCTGCAGGGCCTCTCCTCTGACTCCAGGGGTGAGGGAGGCAAGGTGTGCTCGCTCACACTCTCCCGGAGCCTAAGAGCCAACAGGTCGTGGCCTGGTCACTATGTCATAAGGCCAAAAGTGGAAGACTCAAGAGGATGGACCCCGGACACTGACACTGACCCTGAAGGCGTGTCCGAGGGAGCAGGACAGCTGCAGGTCGAACCGGACGCACAGCTTGCTCCAGGCTCTGCCTCACCTGCCCTGAGGTGTGTGTCTTAAAGAGCTCTGCTTCCTCACCACAACACATGCTAGTGTCCCTGGAAGCAGCTAGTTTTACTTAAGCTGGGGCAAATGACAGCCATATTAAGGTAGATGTACACACACACTGTTTGCCAAATGGAATTCAGATAAGTTGTGTTTGCTCAGCTTTCCAGTGGAGGAATTGTGTGCAGCCGTGACGTGGTTGGCCAGGACAGAGGCCCCAGGGTCAGGAAGTGGCAAGTCTGAAAGTCCAACTTTATAACCTGTCTCAGAGCACTTTTATAAGAATTTATTGTCTAATAAATAATATCAAAGGTGAAATCCAGTGACAGGATTCTAAGCAGCTTGAATGAGCTTCCCTCCAGGAAACCTTTTTGCTTCTCTGCCTACACTTGCTAAGTCTTTAATTGCTCCAAGGCCTTTGGAGCCATCTTCTGTTTTCATCTCTGTGGGCAACACTGCAAGATGGATTTAGCAGACTGCAGCTTGCAGCCTATAGACGGGAAGTGAGCATTAGATTCAATGGATTTTTCTAATCTGATTTTACTTAAACATGGTCAATTACTTTTCCTTATCACTAAAACATTACATTAAGTTGATCCTAAAACAACATCTAAATCTCTAATATTCTGAGCAGCAACTCTCCAAAATTTGCCTTTTTTCAATAGCAGGAAATTTGCTATTTGCTATTGAAAGTTCTTCGTACTTTCATCAAGTTCTACACACACACACACACACACACACACACACACACACACACACTGCTGGTTTGTGTGATCTTATTCTCATTGTTCCAAGGTTTTCTTCTTGCTTTATTCTGGCTTCTGCAATCGATGGTGTTGTTTTTCCAAAAAACATGAATGTCCAGAATAGATCCGACTTCCCTTCTCCTCCTCTCTGTGGCTGAGGGTCTCTAGGACCTTCGCTCACACCTGTAGGGCTCTTGAGTCCTGTGTCACTGCACAGCCTCCAAGGATCAGATGTCTCCTGTTCAAATGTTGGGAATAGAAGCTGCATTTGGTAAATAATAGCTTGAAGCATCGGAAATAAAGCAAGGCTCTGACTTCTCAACTTCATGTCATTATTTATTAAATAAACTAACTGGAAAGAGCCACAGAGATCACTGGGAAGAACTCGGTCATTGAATTTGGTTGGGTCTATCCCAGGCTCAGGCCTCAGCTCAGAGACTGTTCAAACACACTTCTATCTCAGTACATGGAGGGTTGCACCTAACCCATCCCCATGGCTTCCACTAAGGATTCTCTGTGACAAGGGACATAGCAAAACCTAGAGGCCTCACTTCTCAGGACATTTTAAAGCATAGAAAGTTACATTCAGATCCAGAGTCTTCAGCTAATATATTGTGATACTGGGAGCAGAAATGATGACCCTGTTCCTCCTGGTTATACTGCTTTGGAAATACAAAATGTATCTACATAAACACATGTGAGATGCAGCTAAGAAGTAGGCATGATCTTGGAATGTGAAGGAAAATCATATATACATGTATATATATATATATATATATATATATATATATATATATATATATATGCATGTAATTATACATATAAATGATGCACATGTAATATGTAATGTATGTGTGTGTGTGTGTATGTGTGTGTGTATGTGTGTGTGTATATATATATATATATATATATTGAATAGTGGCCCAAGAGGATATATTCATGTCCTAAAACACAGAGTCTGTGAATGTGACTTATTTGAAAAATGTAACTAAAGATATCAGAATGCTAAGATCACCCTGGATTTAGTCTGGACCCTAAATCCAATGGCAGGTCCTTACAAGAGAAAGGAAATTTTGAGAAGCAGAGATAAAGTTGGGCAGTCCTGGGAAATGGGGTGGACATCACCATGACACTCCATACCCCAGGAGCACCAAGGGCCCCCCTAAAGACAACTGTGTTACACTCTGTTCCTGAGAACTCTACAGGCCAATTTCAGTTATTTTAAACCACCCTGCTGAAAAGTACCTTATGGGAAAAGAATAAAAGGAAGAAATAACTTCTCCCCGTGAGCAGAACATGCTCCCTTCAAGCTGTGTTCTCTCATATAATGTTTTAGTCTGACTGTGGAGGACACAAATTTGCTTAAAATATAACTTAGTCAGACTCTGTCTGTTTGGGCTGCTATAACAAAGAATAAAGGATCGGTGGCTTAAATAATTGACATCATCTATTTCTAATAGTTCTGGAAACTGAGAAAGTCAAGGTCAAGGTGAAGGAGCCTGCAGATTCTCTATCTGGTGGAGACCCCCTTCCGCATTCTCATCTGAACAGAAGTAAACACTCTGGGGTCCCTCAAAATGGCACTAATCTCATCGCAAAGGCTCCCTCTCAGAATAATCCTGATTCCCTCCCAAATCTCCTGCCTCCCACTACAATCACTGGGGCTGAGGGCCAGGCAGGGTCGCAATGTTTGAATGTTAAGGAGACACAGACATTCAGTCCACCAAAGACCACAACATCAGAAAAGTAGTTACTGTCAGGCTCACAACAATAAGCAAGGGTCTTTGTTGGTGGCTGGAGGATTGCATCTGAAACACACTGAACCACTGTCAAAGTGCCGCTCAAACCAGGGCCTCTTCAGATAAGGGACTTCCTGTTTTGGTCCAAAGGTAGCATTAACCTCCAGAGGAGTTCCCACCCCGACTAGGAAGGAGTAGAAATGATGGTCAAGGGGAAATTTGGATTCTCTTGGGGGCCCAATTGTTGTGAGATGACTCTTTTCGGGTAAGGATCAAATGGGATAATTCTTCTGATTCAATTTCTTGTGAGTTTCTGGTTCATTTGGTTAATCATTTCTTATTTTTCTGTCTGTTTGGACTTGCCCTACTTTAGAGTCTTCTGCCATAGAGCTGGTATAGTAATGAAGACCATTTTGCTTATCTTGCTTGGGTGGAAGAAGTCAGAAGCCACACAGGATGCAGGGGATGGATGGATGATAGATGGAGTGGATGCACAGGTGGGTGGATGGGTGGGTGGATGAATGAGTGGGTGGATGGTAGAGGGTGGATGGATATATAGGTGGAGTGGCTGGTTCAGCCTGACCTCTGGCTTTATGTGGAAACAGCCTCTATTTTTCCCTTCTCACCTCCAGCAGGATTGATCCTTCCATGGGGCCTTATGTTATTGGGCTGTGAGGTCCAGGGAAAGGACAGACAGGCAG
Organism: Callospermophilus lateralis; assembly: GCF_048772815.1. Taxonomy (NCBI): domain Eukaryota; kingdom Metazoa; phylum Chordata; class Mammalia; order Rodentia; family Sciuridae; genus Callospermophilus; species Callospermophilus lateralis. The sequence goes on along the minus strand of NC_135309.1, from coordinate 160,489,376 downwards.
ATCCTCCCAGAGGCACCCGGGAGCGCTCTGGCCTCGTGGGAAACCGCCCCAGCTCACCAGTCCTCAGGGCTCCTCTATGCACCAGGGCAAGGCTCACACCAAGAGCTCCACTTGCCTCTGCCTTAGTGTCGCCTCGGGGTCCGGGTGGTCTAGACCAGAATTTAGTGTCCAGTCCCATTTGTCACATTCTTAATCACCTAATACCTCAAAAGATACTAGTAATGCCAACTCAAAAATCTCAGGCATATGGAAAATGTGTACATTTGGCTTCATGTCATGCCAAAATTACTGTTTGGGCAAAAATAATAAAAAATGTAAAATAGAAATTGCTAGATACTATGCTTCTGTATCAGTTTGGTTTTTACATTTTTTAAAATTCTTGTTTTTTTTTTTTTTTGATTTGAAAATTCAACTTTATTTACAAAAGTTCTATCAACAAAGATGCCATTCCATCCCTTTAAAATAACTGATAATTTTCACAAAAACCATTTACATAGTTTAAACCTTTCTAAAAATAAAACCATATTATGGGATAAGCAAACAACCTTACAAGATGATTCAAGACATATAAACAAAAAATAAAAGACAACATCTAGCATGAATGCTCTATTGACAGAATTAAGAATTAAGAATCATACTTTTTAATGTGCTGCTCCACCAAGAAATGGAAACATGATAATATTCTGGGAGGTAAAGGCTTCACAATAAACAGTCTTCTTACATAAGATGGTTTAGTTGTGATTATTTAGGGTTGATATTGCAGGCTAATATTTATGCTGATTTTATACAATAAGTCATCATCATTGTAAAAATGGTACAGACATTTCTATACAGATTTTTCTACCAATGAAAATTTAGATACTGGTTTGATCTCATTATTCAGGCCAATTAATAAAATGCATTAAAAAAACTTGAGACCACAATCATCAGGCGACTTACAAAATTAGAATTTTCCCTGAAATCAAAGAGTATTATCCTTTATAGTATATATAAATTTTAATTCTTCATAACAAGACCATATAGACTATTTAACCAACAGTTTAAAATAAAATTATCCAAATTACTTATTTACCATTAACATGTGATAATTACTTTAAAATTCTTTAAATTTAATCTAGGGGGATAATTACTCTCACATCACAGCTAAGTCACGAGGAACTTCAAAACTTTGGAAAAAAAATTCATCCCTGAGAAGTGAGAGAAAAACATCTAAAAACCCAAACAAAAAACCCAGAGAGAGAGTCTTGTACCCTTTAAACAATCTTTTCCATAGCACAAACTGTTATTAATAGCCAGCAATCAGATGTACTTCAATCCTGGACAGCTACTACCTCTGGTGACTTGATCTTTCTGTAATTAAACTACAAGTGCAGTATTTTTAAAAAAATCAGATAAATAGAAACTCTGGTTTTATTTTCAATTTTACATTTTTGTCAAGTGAAACATCAGCCTGCTAAGAAATGAATATTCTAGTAATGACTGAAATAATAACTTCACTGCCATCTCTTCTTCTGGGTCTCCATTTCTCTCATTGTTGTTCACCCAAATAATAAAAGCAGTACGATAGCAACTGAGTTTACTATTATCAATGGCACTCGCATTACAGTTCTTACAGATCGAATCAGGTTCATTAGCTGAGATTTAATTCCTGGTTCCTCTCCGAATCCACCAATTCCCTGGTCCGTTCCCCAGCCAATGTTTTTAAGGAAGCGCTCCTTAAAAGTGCAGCACGGCGATGGTGTTGACACACAGCAGGGCTGCCTGAAGTAGTGAATACAGGGTAAAGGCCATAGTCACCGGGAGCCTTCACGAGGCCCAACTGAATCCTCTCCCGCTGCTGCAGCGGACGTGGCACCGCCACCACCCCCCAAATTCTTGTTCTTTTAATGAGACTTTTCATATATCGTTATTGTCTACTGGTAGAACAGGGTTTAAAATTTCACCCTCTTAGGACACTTCTGCCCTACTTCAAACATACCTTAGAAGCTCAGAGCAGGGTGACCCTTTTCTCCTAAGTCCCTGGGTTCTGGGACAGAAGGCCACAGGTAAATGCTGGGTCTTCTTACTGGATGTTCTCTGGCACATGGCATTCTGAAATGGCCCTGTCCCTGTGACATGCTCAGGAAGAGAGGCTGGGCCATGGGAGACGGTGGCTACAGGAGGGAGGGGAGCGTCAGAGCCACCCGCAGGCTCCAGGTTAGGCACTGGACCCCCGTTGTCCCATTTACCTCTCACATGAGATCACTAGTAGTGTCACATGCAGGGGACACAGGTGTCTACACCTGGGAGGAGAGGAGAAAAGTCAGAGGGCCAAAGTCCCCACTGCCCTCCATACCACAGTGACAGAGGCCAGCGGAGCACAAGTTCCACGGGACTCCTCCCTGGAGCTAGGCAGATTAGCTGGTAACCTGAAAGTCATTTCTTTGAACTTCACCCTTTAAGTCCTTGAAACTCTGGGTGCCAGGGATCTAGTGACACTGACACTTTCTTCTGTTGGGAGTAGAGACCCCAATGGTGCAATGCTCTTAGGCTCGGGGCAAGGAGGGAGGGGCCTAGAGAGAAAGTGAAAGCTTGCCCAGAGCCAGGAAGACAGACACCACAGGTGACCTGAAGGTGACCCCAGTGAGACGTGCTCTGGTAGAACCCGCTCCCCTTGAGTGGGGCAGGCCAATCGCACATGGAAAAGGTAATGGGATTGCACCTGATGTGTTTCACTTGATGGCAAAGATGAGGAAATTTTGACGGTGTAGTTAAGGCCTCTAATCAGTTGACTTAGAGAGATGACTGTGGGTGGGTCGGACCTAATCAGATGAGCCCCTAGAAGGATACCTTGAGCCTCCCTGAAAAGAGATCTTTGTGGTCCAGGCTGTAACTCAGTGACAGGGCACCTCCTAGCATGAGCCTGGGTGGACCTCCCAGCCCTGAAAGACAGAGAGAGATTCTCCTGCTGTCCTGGAAGGTATGAGCTGCCAAGCCATGAGGGAGACACATGGCAGGGCACTGTAGGGCCTCTTGGAGCTGAGACTAGCACCCAGGTGACAGCCAGCAAAAACAAGAGACCTCCGCCCTACAGCTTCAAGGGTCTGTGTTCTGCCAGAAACCTCCTGAGCTTGGACACAGCCTGAGCTCCAGCAAAGAGCACAGCCCAGCTGATGCCCTGGCTGCACACTTGCCACGTCCTGCCCAAGGTCCCCGCTGGCCCATGAGCCTGTCCTCCTGGCCTGTGCAGATGGGGAGGTAATAAACGCCGGCTATTTTCAACTTCGGCATTTGTGACTGGTCACACGGCAAACCTCCCATTCTGTCCTGATTTATCCCTACCCCAGACCCAGAACTCAAGCAGGAAGAGAAGGTCACTGGGTTTGGGGCCCACATAGATAATCCGTGATGATCTCGAGATCCTTAATTTGATCACGCCCGCAGAGACTCTTTCTAAGGTCACGATCACAGGTTTCAGAGTTTAGGACATGGACAGAACCTCTGGCCTCTATTCCACCCACTTTGGGCATGATTGTCAGCAAGGACGTGGTCCCCAGGCCCACATCCCAGCCCCATCTGCCTCCATCTGCTGACAGCAGCCCTTCTCTCCTCTGTGATCTGCTGACCACCCTCATCCCTAAGTGCCCACTGCCCCATGAGCATCACACCTGAATACCAGAAGCCCAGTTAGGCTCCATCACAAAGTGTCCCTCTTCTGGAAAGGGGAAGGGGCCCGGAGGCAGCCTCCAGGTAAGCAGGAGGTCAGTTCCATGGCCAGGGACAGAGGGGCCACTGCTCCTCCACTGGACACTGTCAGGGGAGAAAGGAGTGGGCAGTCCTGGGTGGTTCTGCTTGGTCTAAAGACCCACAAAGGCGTTGTATTAGGAAGCCGCAGGGTGACTCCCCAGGGGGTAGTGAGTCACAGTGCACCTTTTCCCTTTAATTGGATTTTTCTCCAGCCAGTTTGTTCAAAGTCCTTAAATGTTTGCTGTGTCCCGGGCCCATAGCCCCAGGCCTGCCACTTGGTCCTGACTCATCAGCCTCTTGAGAGGGCTCCCAGCCTGACTGGGAACAGATGTCTTGAGGCCATTAGAGCACAGAGGGAAGAGAATTTGGGTTTAAAAAAATCAGTCTTCTCAAAGCTCTATAAATGCATCACCAATAACCCTGAAGATCATCATTGTTAGACTCTGAGAAGCAAGCCTCCTTGGTCCCCCCAGACCCCCACCCCTCCCATTCCACCCCCAGACCCCCCACGTCCCACCCCAGCCTGTCTCCCCCACCCCAGCCCACCAGCCCTGACGCAAATACAGACCAGCCACTCTCAGAGTCTCTCTCTACAGTAGAAGGTCAAACCTCTCCCAGCACAAGGCACCTCCCTCCACCGCACAAGTGACCTCTGCCCCAATAAGGAACAGTTCACAGTCATGGGGCTGAGGTTCAGTCTCACCCTCCAGCCAGAATTCAGCCATGTGCACTTGTCTGGGTCTGTCTGTCTCCCACTCAGGAGCTTCTGTAAGGCCTGGTGAAGAAACAGGAAACATCTTAGTTAGAGGGAGCTGAGGACGGCCACCTGAGATGAGAGAGGCTGGCAGTCTGACTGCAGGCAGAGGCACAGGGCAGCGCTGGGCCGTGCCACCTGCTCGGCTTCCCAGAGCTCACACAGGCCAGGACTAAACACGACACCGAATCATATGTCAAGTAATCGAACTACGTGGGATCGGAGTCTCTCCCAGGGCCGCTGTTCCTAGGGGTCTACTGGAGGCCTATGCTCAGGTTGGGTGACATTTGGTGTTGTCATTGGGTGTGGAGGCCTCATAGCTTACTGGGTCTGCTGGTGCCTTGTCATCCCAAGTCCTGTGCAAAAAATCTGTCTAGAGCCCGCCCTAGTATATACTTTCTCTCATTTTTCTGTTTCTTTCACAAGCTCCTTTTCCTTTCCCCCATTCTGAACACTGGGTGGAAATAGCAATGCTCAGTAAAAGGCTCTGATCCTGCTTGGGGTCACAGAGCCCCCATCTGTATTTCACGCAGGACACAGAAGGGCCCGTCCTAACCAAGAGAGCCCGGCAGGGAACGAGCTGCGTGGGCCTGGACATGAGAGAGCTCTCTCAGAACGACCAAATTGCCCACTTGAGCCGCCTGATGTTCTATTTATGTGGGTTCTTTTTCTTTCCATTTCAGTAAGGGAAAGCAGGGTATTTCCAGCAATTTTTTTACTTAAAAGGAAAAAATACAAAAAAACAAAAAAAACAAAAACAGAGTGGGAGAGTAAGAAAGCAGAAGGGGGAGAATTACTGCGGGTGGGGAGGCTGGGGGCCTCGGCACAGGAAGGAGCTGCTCTGCTGCTGTCATAGAACCAGGGGCTACTGTACCCCGAGGCCTGGGAGCAGGGAGTGGGTGGGGTAAAGGGAGGCACCCACGGACAGCAACCCCAGGAGTACAACACTAGGGGTGTGGACACACCTCATCAGGACCTGAAACCGCCCACCAGTGACTCGGGGCTGCCAAGGAGGTCCTTTGAGGCCAAGCGCCCTCCTCCAGGTGGCCAAATGCCCTCCTCCAGGTGGCCAGGCTCCCTCCTCCAGGTGGCCAGGCTCCCTCCTCCAGGTGGCCAAGTGCCTCCTCCAGGTGACCAAGTATCCTCCTCCAGGTGGCCAGGATCCCTCCACCAGGTGGCCAAGTGCCCTCCTCCAGGTGGCCAGGATCCCTCCTCCAGGTGACCAAGTGTCCTCCTCCAGGTGACCAAGTGTCCTCCTCCAGGTGGCCAGGCTCCCTCCTCCAGGTGGCCAGGCTCCCTCCTCCAGGTGGCCAGGCTCCCTCCTCCAGGTGGCCAAGCGCCCTCCTCCAGGTGGCCAGGATCCCTCCTCCAGGTGACCAAGTGTCCTCCTCCAAGTGACCAAGTGTCCTCCTCCAGGTGGCCAGGATCCCTCCACCAGGTGGCCAAGTGCCCTCCTCCAGGTGGCCAAGTGCCCTCCTCCAGGTGACCAAGTGTCTTCCTCCAGGTGGCCAAGCGCCCTCCTCCAGGTGACCAAGCGCCCTCCTCCAGGTGGCCAAGTGCCCTCCTCCAGGTGACCAAGTGTCCTCCTCCAGGTGGCCAAGCGCCCTCCTCCAGGTGGCCAAGCGCCCTCCTCCAGGTGACCAAGCGTCCTCCTCCAGGTGACCAAGTGTCCTCCTCCAGGTGACCAAGTGTCCTCCTCCAGGTGGCCAGGATCCCTCCACCAGGTGGCCAAGTGCCCTCCACCAGGTGGCCAAGTGCCCTCCTCCAGGTGACCAGGCTCCCTCCTCCAGGTGGCCAAGCACCCTCCTCCAGGTGACCAAGTGTCCTCCTCCAGGTGGCCAGGATCCCTCCACCAGGTGGCCAAGTGCCCTCCTCCAGGTGGCCAAGTGCCCTCCTTCAGGTGGCCAAGCGCCCTCCTCCAGGTGGCCAAGCGCCCTCCTCCAGGTGACCAGTGTCCTCCTCCAGGTGGCCAGGATCCCTCCTCCAGGTGGCCAAGTGCCCTCCTCCAGGTGGCCAAGCGCCCTCCTCCAGGTGTCCAAGCGCCCTCCTCCAGGTGACCAAGTGTCCTCCTCCAGGTAACCAAGTGTCCTCCTCCAGGTGGCCAGGATCCCTCCACCAGGTGGCCAAGTGCCCTCCTCCAGGTAGCCAAGCGCCCTCCTCCAGGTGGCCAAGCGCCTTCTTCCAGGTGGCCAAGCGCCTTCCTCCAGGTGACCAAGTGTCCTCCTCCAGGTGGCCAGGATCCCTCCACCAGGTGGCCAAGTGCCCTCCTCCAGGTGGCCAAGCGCCCTCCTCCAGGTGGCCAAGTGCCCTCCTCCAGGTGGCCAGGATCCCTCCACCAGGTGGCCAAGTGCCCTCCTCCAGGTGGCCAAGCGCCCTCCTCCAGGTGGCCAAGTGCCCTCCTCCAGGTGGCCAGGATCCCTCCTCCAGGTGGCCAAGTGCCCTCCTCCAGGTGGCCAGGATCCCTCCACCAGGTGGCCAAGTGCCCTCCTCCAGGTGGCCAAGCACCCTCCTCCAGGTGGCCAAGTGCCCTCCTCCAAGTGACCAAGTGTCCTCCTCCAGGTGGCCAAGCGCCCTCCTCCAGGTGACCAAGTGTCCTCTTCCAGGTGACCAAGTGTCCTCCTCCAGGTGATCAAGTACCCTCCTCCAGGTGGCCAGGCTCCCTCCTCCAGGTGGCCAAGTGCCATCCTCCAGGTGGCCAGGCTCCCTCCTCCAGGTGACCAGGCTCCCTCCTCCAGGTGGCCAAGTGCTCTCCTCCAGGTGGCCAGGCTCCCTCCTCCAGGAGACCAGGCTCCCTCCTCCAAGTGGCCAAGTGCCATCCTCCAGGTGGCCAGGCTCCCTCCTCCAGGTGACCAGGCTCCCTCCTCCAGGTGGCCAAGTGCCCTCCTCCAGGTGACCAGGCTCCCTCCTCCAGGTGGCCAAGTGCCCTCCTCCAGGTGGCCAGGCTCCCTCCTCCAGGTGGCCAAGTGCCCTCCTCCAGGTGGCCAGGATCCCTCCTCCAGGTGGCCAGGCTTCCTCCTCCAGGTGGCCAGGCTCCCTCCTCCAGGTGACCAGGCTCCCTCCTCCAGGTGACCAGGCTCCCTCATCCAGGTGGCCATGCTCCCTCCTCCAGGTGACCAGGCTCCCTCCTCCAAGTGGCCAGACTACCTCCTCCAGGTGGCCAGGCTCCCTCCTCCAGGTGGCCAGGCTCCCTCCTCCAGGTGGTCAAGGGCCCTCCTCCAGGTGGCCAGGCTCCCTCCTCCAGGTGACCAGGCTCCCTCCTCCAGGTGACCGAGGGCCCTCCTCCAGGTTGCCAGGCTCCATCCTCCAGGTGGCCAAGTGCCCTCCTCCAAGTGGCCAGGCTCCCTCCTCCAGGTGACCAGGCTCCCTCCTCCAGGTGGCCAAGTGCTCTCCTCCAGGTGACCAGGCTCCCTCCTCTGGTGGCTAGGCTCCCTCCTCCAGGTGGCCAGGCTCCCTCCTCCAGGTGGCCGAGGGCCCTCCTCCAGGTGGCCAGGCCCCCTCCTCCAGGTGGCCAGGCTCCCTCCTCCAGGTGGCCAAGTGCTCTCCTCCAGGTGACCAGGCTCCCTCCTCTGGTGGCTAGGCTCCCTCCTCCAGGTGGCCAGGCTCCCTCCTCCAGGTGGCCATGCTCCCTCCTCCAGGTGACCAGGCTCCCTCCTCCAAGTGGCCAGACTACCTCCTCCAGGTGGCCAGGCTCCCTCCTCCAGGTGGCCAGGCTCCCTCCTCCAGGTGGTCAAGGGCCCTCCTCCAGGTGGCCAGGCTCCCTCCTTCAGGTGACCAGGCTCCCTCCTCCAGGTGGTCAAGGGCCCTCCTCCAGGTGGCCAGGCTCCCTCCTCCAGGTGGCCAGGCTCCCTCCTCCAGGTGGTCAAGGGCCCTCCTCCAGGTGGCCAGGCTCCCTCCTTCAGGTGGCCAGGCTCCCTCCTCCAGGTGGTCAAGGGCCCTCCTCCAGGTGGCCAGGCTCCCTCCTCCAGGTGACCAGGCTCCCTCCTCCAGGTGGTCAAGGGCCCTCCTCCAGGTGGCCAGGCTCCCTCCTTCAGGTGACCAGGCTCCCTCCTCCAGGTGGTCAAGGGCCCTCCTCCAGGTGGCCAGGCTCCCTCCTCCAGGTGGCCAGGCTCCCTCCTCCAGGTGGCCAGGCTCCCTCCTCCAGGTTGCCAGGCTCCATCCTCCAGGTGGCCAAGTGCCCTCCTCCAAGTGGCCAGGCTCCCTCCTCCAGGTGACCAGGCTCCCTCCTCCAGGTGGCCAAGTGCTCTCCTCCAGGTGGCCAGGCTCCCTCCTCTGGTGGCTAGGCTCCCTCCTCCAGGTGGCCAGGCTCCCTCCTCCAGGTGGCCAGGCTCCCTCCTCTGGTGGCTAGGCTCCCTCCTCCAGGTGGCCAGGCTCCCTCCTCCAGGTGGCCGAGGGCCCTCCTCCAGGTGGCCAGGCTCCCTCCTCTGGTGGCTAGGCTCCCTCCTCCAGGTGGCCAGGCTCCCTCATCCAGGTGGCCATGCTCCCTCCTCCAGGTGACCAGGCTCCCTCCTCCAAGTGGCCAGACTACCTCCTCCAGGTGACCAGGCTCCCTCCCCAGGTGGCCAGGCTCCCTCCTCTGGTGGCTAGGCTCCCTCCTCCAGGTGGCCAGGCTCCCTCCTCCAGGTGGCCGAGGGCCCTCCTCCAGGTGGCCAGGCCCCCTCCTCCAGGTGGCCAGGCTCCCTCCACCAGGTGGCCAAGTGCTCTCCTCCAGGTTGCCAGGCTCCCTCCTCCAGGTGGCCGAGGGCCCTCCTCCAGGTGGCCAGGCCCCCTCCTCCAGGTGGCCAGGCTCCCTCCTCCAGGTGGCCAAGTGCCCTCCTCCAAGTGGCCAGGCTCCCTCCTCCAGGTGACCAGGCTCCCTCCTCTAGGTGGCCAGGCTCCCTCTTCAGGTGGCCAGGCTCCCTCCTCCAGGTGGCCAGGCTCCCTCCTCCAGGTGGCCGAGGGCCCTCCTCCAGGTGGCCAGGCTCCCTCCTCCAGGTGACCAAGTGTCCTCCTCCAGGTGACCAGGCTCCCTCCTCCAGGTGGCCAGACTACCTCCTCCAGGTGGCCAGGCTCCCTCCTCCAGGTGGCCAGGCTCCCTCCTCCAGGTGGTCAAGGGCCCTCCTCCAGGTGGCCAGGCTCCCTCCTCCAGGTGACCAGGCTCCCTCCTCCAGGTGACCGAGGGCCCTCCTCCAGGTTGCCAGGTTCCATCCTCCAGGTGGCCAAGTGCCCTCCTCCAAGTGGCCAGGCTCCCTCCTCCAGGTGACCAGGCTCCCTCCTCTGGTGGCCAGGCTCCCTCCTCCAGGTGGCCGAGGGCCCTCCTCCAGGTGGCCAGGCTCCCTCCTCCAGGTGGCCAGGCTCCCTCCTCCAGGTGGCCGAGGGCCCTCCTCCAGGTGGCCAGGCTCCCTCCTCCAGGTGGCCAGGCTCCCTCCTCCAGGTGACCGAGGGCCCTCCTCCAGGTTGCCAGGCTCCATCCTCCAGGTGGCCAAGTGCCCTCCTCCAAGTGGCCAGGCTCCCTCCTCCAGGTGGCCAGGCTCCCTCCTCCAGGTGGCCAGGCTCCCTCCTCCAGGTGGCCGAGGGCCCTCCTCCAGGTGGCCAGGCTCCCTCCTCCAGGTGGCTAGGCTCCCTCCTCCAGGTGGCCAGGCTCCCTCCTCCAGGTGGCCAGGCTCCCTCCTCCAGGTGGCCGAGGGCCCTCCTCCAGGTGGCCAGGCTCCCTCCTCCAGGTGGCCAGGCTCCCTCCTCCAGGTGGCCAAGGTCCCTTTTCCAGGTGGCCGAGCGCCCTCCTTTGGTGGCCAGGCTCCTCCTCCTGGTGGCCAGGCTCCCTCCTCCATGTGGCCAGGCTCCCTCCTCTAGGTGGCCAGGCTCCCTCTTCAGGTGGCCAGGCTCCCTGCTCCAGGTGGCCAGGCTCCCTCCTCCAGGTGGCCGAGGGCCCTCCTCCAGGTGGCCAGGCTCCCTCCTCCAGGTGGCCAGGCTCCCTCCTCCAGGTGGCCAAGGTCCCTTTTCCAGGTGGCCGAGCGCCCTCCTTTGGTGGCCAGGCTCCTCCTCCTGGTGGCCAGGCTCCCTCCTCCATGTGGCCAGGCTCCCTCCTCTAGGTGGCCAGGCTCCCTCTTCAGGTGGCCAGGCTCCCTCCTCCAGGTGGCCAGGCTCCCTCCTCCAGGTGGCCGAGGGCCCTCCTCCAGGTGGCCAGGCTCCCTCCTCCAGGTGGCCAGGCTCCCTCCTCCAGGTGGCCAAGGTCCCTTTTCCAGGTGGCCGAGCGCCCTCCTTGGGGTGGCCAGGCTCCTCCTCCTGGTGGCCAGGCTCCTCCTTCAGGTGGCCAGACTCCCTCCTCAGGTGGCCTGGAGCAGATTCCTCCATGGTTAGCATAAACCTAAAAAGCTGCCAAACAATCTACATCTGTGACGAGCAGCAGGAAGGCCCGAGGCCCACGGGAAGGCACACACTGTGGCCACCACAGGGCTGTCCATGGTGGGGTCATGGAGACACAGGTCTGGCCTGGTTGGTGGAAGAACATAGTGCCCAAGGATGTCCTAATGGAGCTCATGCCCCTCATGAGGGTTCAAACCGGGGCTTGAGAGGGTGTTTGTGCTGAATCATTCCCTGGGCCCAGCGTCAGGTCAGGGTCAGGAGAGGGAGGCAGGGCTCAGGATCAGAGCTGTGAGAACAGAAGGAAGAGCCTGGAGTGACACAGGAAAGAGCCAAGGGCGAGGCACACAGGCAGCGCCAGGCTGGGGAAGGCCAGGAGGGGACCTACCCTAGGAGCCCCTGCCGCACATCCCTGACCTCCAGCCCCACAAGATGACAAGCGTGTGCTGCCCTCGGCCTCTGTGTGTGTTGTCTGCTGCCTCAAGAAACCACAACAGCTGGCCCCCAGAAGGGGCACAGGTCCCTGCAGGCATCCTCAGGAAGGGCCTGGACAGTGCCCAAACATTGAGCAGTGCCAGGGTCACGCTGTGTTCATGGTTATCCAGGTGGTCACCACACAATGGAGCCCTGGAGATGGGGTGAGGAGCCTCAAGAGGCGGATGGTCCAAGGAGAGGTTAACAAAGAGGTTTTAACAAGAGCAGGTCAGTGACAGGGTCCCCAAGACGCAGTGGAAGACTTGGGTCTGGGAGCCCCTGAGCCACGTGCGCCCCAGTCCTGAAGGCGAGGGAGGCCTGAAGCCTTACCACCTGCCAAGCCCGGGGGTTGATAACTCAGCCCTGTGCCCGGGCAGAAGCTGGCCAGGGAGGTAAAGGTGCACTAGATGGGGCAGAGGGCAACTGAGGTCCGGTGGGGCTCATGGGACGCAGCCTCCACTATCCAAGTCACTCCTGACTTTGGACTGCCTCAGAAGGTCCATGAGATGAATTAGAGCAGAGGCAAAACAGCTGGCACTGCTGAGGGACAGGTGTGGCCAGCTTCAGTCCAGAGGACAGGTGCTCCGGGCAGGCACGGGGAGGGGCTCAGCTATGATCTTTCAGTCACAGGAGCCATGGTACAGGAGTGGGCAGAAGACAACACAGGCCGTCGGCTGGGACGGGGGCAGAGGCTGAGCTTCCTCCGGCTCAGGCCAAGGGGGGTCTCACTGCCCCTGAGCCCCTGCACACACCCCCACCTCCCAGGTGGCCTCCCTCCGACCTGTGGGGCCTCATGGACAGACCTGCACATCACTGGGGAGGACAACAGAGTGAGAGGCTCCTAAGAGCCCCCAGGGCCTGCTTAGGGTCACCCTGGGAAGATTCCAGAATCCAGACCAATAGGAGAAGCTCTTCCAGAAAAGAAAGAGTGAATAAATGCTGACTCGAGTTCCTGCATGGGTCTGTTCAGAGATGACTGCCCCATAATTCCCAGCACATGATTTCATAAAACCTTTGTTATGGTTTTGATGTGAGGTGTCTCCTGAAAACTCACACGTGGGACAGCGCAAGAAGGTCCAGAGGAGAAATGACTGGGTTGTGAGAGTCTTGACCCAGTCAGTGATCAATCCCCCGATGGGATTAGCTGAGTGGTGACTGAAGTGGCGGGGGTGGCGGAGGAGGTGGGAATCGGGGCGTGCCTCGGGATGTGTATTTTGTATCTGGCGAGTGGAGTCTCTCTCTTTGCTTTCTGACCACCGTGTGAGCTGCTTCCTTCTGCTACACTCTTCCCCCACAATGTTCAGCCTCACCTGAACCCTGAGGCCTCAGGTCCCCATTTCCTCCACAGGACCTCTGGAGTGGACGGTGGTCAGCAGTCAGGGCATTACCCAGAGGCCTCCTGGCAGCAATTGAGGTGCTTTAATATTTGAAGAATGGTCAAATAAGAATGGTCAAAAAAGAGGAAGCAGCCCTTCACAGCCCTTCACATGTCTGCCTGGGCGTGAGATAAGGGAGGCCAGCAGAGGAAGAACTCTGTGAAGCAGGGCTGTGGACAAGCGAGAAGCAGCTCTTGAAAAGTGCTGAGCTCCCAACACAGGGGCATCCAGTTGCCATATACCCATCAATGAGGACTCCCCTCTCCCTGAACCCCGTGGCGGGAGGGATGAGTCTGCAAGCCCCTTCCGATTCCAGTGTCCGTGCCAAGACATTGGCAGCCTCAGTGTCACAGACAGGGCACAAAACATGAGGCCCCACCATCTTGGAAAGGTAAGAGACTGCTGGCAGAGAAGGAGAGCCGTGGACTGGAGGGAGCCAGCCCCAGGTCCAGAGAGACAGAGCCAGATCCCAGAGGGCAGCATCCCAGACAGCAGGAGAGAGTCTCCACTTGGCCTGTGCAGAATTCACTCTCCCCTGAACGGCGGCTGTTAGGGGCAGAGGTGCCACCTGGCCTGGCCCAGCTTGGCTTCGCCCATCCACAGGACTTGCGTGCCAAGGCGCCCCCTGGCTTGCATGGGGAGCAGCTGCGCCCGCCTGTCCAAGCTTTCACCTTGGAGGTGGAGCTGAGGCTAATGAAGGCTGGCTCTCCCCCAGGTCAGCGGTGCCCGCCACTCACTTCAGCCAGATGACTCTACCAGGTGACTCTGCAGAGGGGAGAGGCTCCACCTCACTGGACGCTGTGGGGTCAAACGAGGGAACAGTTTGGATGAACTGGCACGATCTTATTGTGATTGCAGCTCTGGGTGGAAATAAGAAACAATGGTGACTTGGGAGGTGACCGGTGGGTGAAGACGGTATAGATCTTAGACTAACAAATGGTCAGACCAAGCCATTTCTTGATTTTCTTTAAATCCATTCTCACTTTGGTCCTCCATCTCCCATGGGACAGAACCTGAATCCCAGCCTAGCCATACCTAGGACCTCACACAGCCAGGGCACAGAAGGTTCTGGAGTCCCCACTCGGGTGCCTGCCCGGGCACTGTGAGCACACCCACCCCCAGCCCAGTACAGCCCTCCATGGGGACGCCTGAGACCCCTTGTGAAGGCCATTCTACTGAGAACAGAAGCCCCCAAGTGGCCATCTTCCCAGGGGTCCCCAGGTCCCCTGTGTACTGTCTTCGAGGTCTACTTCCCTTCTGAACACCCAGCAATCCTCCACCTTTATCAATTGCAGCCGGGAAGTTGCTTACAAATGACTTCTGCTTTTGACCATGAGCTATAACTCACCCCCTCCTGCTTGGAGAAGAGAGGTGGCCTAAGAACCAGGTCACCCCATCAAAAGAGGAAGGAGCACCAAAGGAGCTGTGCAGGGAGAAGACTGCTACTCACATCCCTGGAGGCAGTGCAGGGGTCAGTGTGGGCAAGCGCCCTCACCAGGTGGGCATAAGATGTGGCCGCCTTAAGTGAGTTCCCTGGGCTTCCCAGCAGGTAATGCAAAATCAAAACACCACCCTGTGACAGAGGTCTGGAGAGCTGGCCCTCCCCTTGTGATGGTTCATGTGTCAGCGTGGCTGGGCTTTGGTGTCCAGCTATTTGGTCAAACCCTAGGCTGAATGTTCCATAAGGGTATTTTGAGGTGATTAACGTTATAGCAGTGGACTTCAGGTAAAGCAGATTGCCCTCCATCACGCAGGTGGTTCTCACCCAATCAGTTGAAGGCCAGAAGAATAAAGACTGGGGTTCCCTGGGAAGGGATTCTCCACATAGCAGCACAGGAACCCCACATTAGACTTCAGACCCAAGACACACATCAGCTTTCCCCTGAATTCCCAGTGGGTTGCTTCTGCCTCCGGTAAACCCTAATTGTCTCCCTATCTACACGCAGGTGCTTGTGAGGACTCCTCCAGGTGCCTCATACGCATGGTCAGAGAGTTTGGGGAAGAGAAACCAGTTGGAGCCACTTCACTAGGCTCTTGGCCGCAGGCCAGGCATCTGTGCTCAGGATGGGACGTCACCACCCAGTGCAGTAAGCCTTGTAATGTAGGGACGGCCTGAGGGCTGAGGTGGGCTGCACCTCCGTGCTCCCCGTCGCTGGACCACCTCACGGTGAAAACCAGCCAGGCAATTTACTTGGATGCCAACAGTGACAGAGAAAATGTGTTCAGTTTTTAAGACATTATAACCCACTGAGTGATGGGTGTGTCACTGTCTCCTATGAGAGAAAACTTGAAAAAGATGACTTTACACTGCTAATACAAGGACATTGCTGGAGTATTAGAGAAATTTATTGCCCCCAAAATCTAAGCCAAACAAGAATCATCCATTCAAGGGTCCTCACGGTGCCCTAGGCTCCAGCGAGCTATTGAAATATTTAGAAGGATTTGCCTGTATCCACGTGAACACACCTTGCTCTTTTGGAGTCTTTTCAACAAGCTTCGGCATTGATGCCTTCCCCTCGATGTTGCAGCCAGGGTCAGTGCAGACAAGGCGCGGAGTGAGGGATTGTGGATGAATCATGGCTGGGGACAGAAGGGGCCGGGTGTCTGTGCCAGACAAGGTTGGGGTCCACGAATTCCTCAAGAGAGGCCCCCTGGCAGCCCCTCGGGGTTTGCTAAGCCATGGAAGGCAGACTGGCTTGGAGGGAGACCCTACCAGGATGGAGGGACCCGTGGGACAAGGAACTGAGGGTGGCCTGTGAACAGGAGCAACAGAGCTCCTCGTTCAGCAGCCCACAAAGAACAGAATGTGACAACAGTCGCCAGGAGTGGGTAGCTGATCCTTCTGCTGATCGTTGACATAACTGAAGTCCAAATGGCAACTTGATCAGCAAGGACCCCGGAAAGTCCCCTCCTTCCCGGCCCACGCAGCTGTGATGGAAAATCAGGGGCAGCTTGAGCAGCCAAGGTTGGGGTAGTCTGTAATGCGGTTAGGAATGACCTGTGACACCTCCCCAAGCAGAGCCAGGCCTGCCCTCTGGTCTCTGGACTTGGACGTTCGCTGCAGAGATGGCCCTGCTTGGGCAGAGACCGAAGCCCAGCCATCTGGGTTTAGCTTATGGCAGGTGACTCCAGGGAGGTGATGTAGACACAGCCTGAGCGGAGGGATTAGTGCTCAGGGCGCCTCAAGCCACAGGTGAGGAATGGATGCCCCTTTGTGGTAGGCAGCCCTGAGCTGCAGAGCCAGCCTCCCTGGGAGCAGGCCCTGAGTCTGCAAGGCCTCGGGTGTCATAGTTCTAGGGTGGAATGATTACACCAAATCAGATGCTCCTCCCATCTGTGATTTTAAAGCCCTGGAGGGAGACTCCTGCCTGGGACCCTCTTGCCTGGAGGCTGCGGAAGCCTCCACACTGGTATTCATCCTTGGTCCTCTGGGACCCGGGCCCACCTGCCTCCATGGGGCAGGTTTGTGAGGTGCTGCCCGTTCAGCTTTGCTGTGGAGTTCCAGGATGATGGGGAGCTGAACCGGAGCGGAGATCTCAGCTGGGTGAGAACGGCACAGACACTCCCAGACAGCCTGAAGCTGGCTGACTCACCACAGCATGTCCCAGGACAATGTCCCTCCTAGTCACTAAGTGGCCACTCAAGGGTCTCACACCTGTGGAGGTCCCTGGATAATGAACACACACACACACACACAGCATGAGCCACCGGAGAGCAGAAACAATTCATCCCCCCAAGGATGGATGCCAGGGGCTGGGAGCTGGTCAGGGCCTGGCTCCTCCCTACCCCTGGGGCATCCTGCACTTTGGGGGATGAGCTGATGACAGACCCAAGGCCATCCTCAGGGACCAGCATGAGCCTGGCCTCACCTACTGCTGATGGGCATGTGAACGGCGCAGGCACTGGGGAGTCGGGCAGCTCCTCGAAGCAGGATCAGGGCTACCACGCAGTGTGCTGGGTGGTTGTGTCCCTCAGTGCGTCTGCTGAAATCCTGACACCCAGGGTGACGGCACCAGGAGGGAGGTCACGAGGTTTTGAGAGTGGAGTGCTCAGGAGGGCATCAGGGCCCTTATCAAAGAGCCCCCTCAGCACGTCGCAGGTGCTCTGTCTCACAGAAAGGGAGCGGGACCTCCGTGACATCTAGGAACCCTTCATACTGACACCCAGGTGAGTGCGGGATCGGATGGCTGGAGTTGACAGTCTACTAAGTTGCCACAGAAAACTGACCATCGCAGTGTGCCTGCTCCACAGTCTGCCCAGAGCCCTGGAGACGACTCGCCTGTGCCTCCATCCTGCCCCATGGCCTCCAGCCTCCTCCATGGCCTCCATCCTGCCCCATGGCCTCCATCATCCCTCATGGCCTCCAGCCTCCTCCATGGCCTCCATCCTTCCACATGGCTTCTGCCCTTCCACATCCATAAAAAGTGCTGTGGTGAACACCTTCATGCAGACAACCTGCCCGCAGATTCCCTTAGGGACCCTGCTTCGGCTCTTCAGAATCCCACTGTGGGTGCAGCGCTGACGGCTGTAAGTGCACAGATACTTCGTTTCACTAAGCTCTGTGGCATGACCACAGCTGTCTACACTGCCTTCCCAGCAGGAGTAGGAGGGGGTTCTAGCCCTTGGCCCAAGAGGCCCACCCAGCTTCACACATTTTCAAGTCAGTGGGTGTGAAGTGAGAGCCTTGGCGAGCTAGCGGATGGTGCTTCTTAATTTGCAAGCCTTAACTACCCATGGCTTCAAAAGGCTCTGTTTTTATATGTCTTTGAAGTCCCTTCTGTAAATGGGCTGTTCGTACCCTTCGCTCATTTTTCTGTTGGGATTGGGGTTCCTTCTCTTCCTGATGTCAGGGCTCCCTGTGGTCTCATGGGTGGAGACAGCCCACACTGACAGGGATCTCTGTGACGGAGAGCTCCATGCGTCAGCACTTTTCCCTGTGCGTATTCCAGGGTTTCTCCAGGGATCCCCTGTCCACTCCGTGATAAGGACACACATTTACCTTGTCTTCTATGACCTGGGGAAGGTGCCCCAGTTGTGTGTCACCCTCCCGTGTGCATAGGGTCTCTCTGAGTTGGTCTTCTGTTTCACTCTTCCTTTCTGGCCTTAGAAAATGTCATATTGCTTTTATGACCACCTCCTTATATAATGCCCTAGTATCTACCATCATGGTTTGGAAATGAGGTGTCCCCCCAAAAGCTCATGTGTGAGACAACACAAGAATCTTCAGGGTGAAATGTTTAAATCACGAGAGGTCTGACTGCATCAATGATATGGATGATTTGGGCAGTAATTGTAGGCGGGTAGGGTGGGGCTGGAAGAAGTGGGTCACTGTGGGTGTGACTTTGGGGCCTATATTCTGTCCCTGGGGAGCAGAGCTGCTTTTCTCCTGCATGACCTCCTGCCGCAATGTCCTGCCTCCCCTCAGGCCCAGAGCCGTGGAGTCGGCTGACCCTGGACGGACAGTGGACTGCTGCCCTCCTCCCTGGGGCTGGCTTCTCCAGTGCCCGAGGACGGGGAAGCTCACTCTGGGAGGCCTTAAAAGGGTGCCGCCCCTCCACTGTGTCTGCTGATGTCTCAGGTTGTCACTTCTTGCCCTGAGGTGCCAGGCTAGTGCCTTCTAAGTGGCCCTGCAGACAAGGAGAGCCAACGCCGGCTACCTCGGGACCGGTCCTCTGTCGCCCACTCCCAGGAACGCTGGCCACTGGGCCAACGACACTCAAGCGGAGTGCAGCTTCATTGTCTTCTGGGAGGGTTACATGGGTCTTGGCAGCATGTCACTTACGTACATGACAATGAAGCTCACACATACCCGGTGCAGACAGTTTGGAAACGCCTCTGCACAAGGAAAGAACACTCAATTCCTCTCGCCACAGGCACCGTAGCATTGCCAGGCACGACCCGTCTGGCTTCCATGGTGTCTCCTGAGCCCCTCCCCACAGCCCCGCTCCCAAATCTCTGCACAAATGACACCACTCAAGTCCTACGACTCCTTCCTGCTGTACTGGCCTGGGCCTCAGCTCCTGGTGGCATGTGATGGTCCACTAGATGTGTCCACTTGTCTGGACCCTTAGGTGCCCACACACTAGGTCACACTGCATGCTGGGAGTGTTAGGAGGGTGCTTTTGGATGATGTTCTCATTCGTGTTAATAGACAGGGTAGAGCAGATGACCCCCCCTATGTGGGTCACCCCAGCCAAGGCCTGAGGAGTCCTTCCACCTCAGGGACCTTCAAACTGGGACATTAGCACTTCTACCCTCTCCAGACTTCACCTGAGCCCGTCTTGCATTCTGCAGGTCTTTGAGTTCGATCACCTCCCTAATCATGTGAGCCAACTCATGGCAATAAACACGCACACACGCGCTTGCACACACAGGTGCGCGCACACACACACACACGCTATTGATTCCGTCCCTGGAGAACCCTGACTCATGACAGCCAGCATCAGCACTTCCTCACCACCTCTGCCCCTGCCCCTTCACTATGGTCACGTCACTTTTGGTGGCCTCGCTGTGTCATCTTTAGCAGGAGTGAATAAAGGGAAAAAACTCCTTCGTGTCCTTCTATTTCTAACATTTTCTCCGGGTTCCATGAAGTCTGTACCCTGGTCTGTCCTGGCTGCTGGTTATTATCAAGGGCCTTGTTCTTGGCATGGTAGGCACTCACGAGCAGATGTGGATGGAGGGAGGGAGGTTTGAGTGGTGGTGGGTGGCTGATGGAAAGGTGGGTGATGGAGGCTTGGATCCTGTCCCATGTTCCCTTCCCCTTCTCCTGTGTTCACAGCCTCGTGTTTCAGATCAATCCACTGAGACCTGCAGTAGGTCCAGCTGGTACCAGCCAACAGCAGCAGCAATTGGCATGCACAGGCACAGCTGTACAAGTGTGCAAGTGTACACGGGTGTGCAGCACGAGAGAGGGTGGGGAAGAGGTGGACAGAGACCGCCACGTGCCATGTTCTGTGTGTTCACAGTCCTGGCCAAGTGAGCACAGAATGTGGCACTCCTGCATGTAGACCTCCTGGGTAGGTCTGGCTGGGAAGAGGGCTCCTCAGCAGCTTTTCCTGGGGCAGCCTGGACTACCGCCCAGCAAGAGGAGGTGGGAATTGGGGGCCTGGCTCTGGGGTACATATTTGTATCTGGTGAGTGGAGTCTCTGCTTCTGATCATCATGTGAGCTGCTTCCCTCTGCCACACTCTTCCTCCAGCCCTGAGGGATGGAGCCGGCCTTCTATAGACTGAGACCTCTGAATCTGAGACCTCAAATAAACTCTTCCTCCTCTACAGTTGTTCTGGTCGGGTCTTTTAGTCACAGCAGAAAAAAAAAAAAAAAAAAACTGACTAAAACAGCACCCATCCACCCCTTACCTGGACCATGAGACTTCTTCCTGGTCTGGAGCCAGCACCCATCCCCCTCACCAACCTCACCGCCTCGAGCCCAGACCCCTCCTGCCCCAGACCCGCTAAGCTGTGGCTGGGTTTGCCTCCTTTTCTACAGCCATCAAAATGGGCTCTCCCATCTGGGCTCTCAGCAACCAGCCAGCTAATGAGGTGGAGAGATGAGTTGAAGGGTTAGGGCTAGAGGAAACTTCGTGGGATTCCCCTCTGCTGTGGGTGGGATTGTGTCCCCCAAACAGATATGTTGAAGTCCTAACCCCTTATACCTTTGAATGTGACCTTTTAGGGGAATGGGCTCTTTGCAGATGTCATTGAGTTAAGGTGGCCCTAATCCAATGACTGGTGTCCTATATGGACAAAGAACTGGACACAGACCCAGAAAGAGGATTCGTGTGAAGACAGAGGCAGGGACTGGAGTGGCAGATGGGCCACAAGCCCAGCACAACAGGGATGGCACAGAACCAGCCCCAGCAGAAAGAGGCAGGAAGGACTCTGCCCTGAGCTGGAGGGAGTGCCCGCTGGCTGAACCCCGACTTCAGACTCTGGAGTCCAGAAATGTAGGAACGAACCTCTGCTGTCTCAAGTCCCCAATCTAGGACCATCTGTTACAGTTCCTCCAGGAAGCCAACCCGCACTGCACAATGTCACTGTCGTCTTATCTACGACATCCCTTCTCAAAGGGACCAGTGACCTGGACATGGGGAGACCTAGTGGAGATGTGGAGCATACAGGTGCCCCTCAGACCCCATCCGCATGGCTCCCAGCTGTGGGTCAGCTTCTGGGGACTCTGTCACACAGGCCACCATCCTCCCCACTGGGCCCCCAGCACAGAGCTTGACGATCCTTTGGTTGGCTCTCGCCTCCCAGTGCCAGCACCCCTTCCCCTCTCCAGACAGACTCAACTGACCCACACCCTGGGACATTCACCAGACCCTCCTGCCCTTGCCCTCTAGAAGGAGCCAGAATGGACGATCAAGCAGCGGGTGGGAGATGTCCCGGGAGGTCAGCCCTGTGCTCCAGCACTGCTCCTCTGGACCTGTTCTTAGCTGGTCCTCCTGAGGGCTCACCTTGGGCCCCCTAAGCCCGGGGAATCCCAGCTCATCAGCAAGGCTTCTGCCTCATGCTCTGCTCTGAAGGTTCATTCCCCTCCTTTCCCCCCAAACGGGCAGGGTGGCTTTTCCTGCAGGCCTCTGTGCTCTGCCCCCGCAGACCACTTCCTGCTCTGGTCCTCCAAGACCCTGCCCACCTGCTGTTCCCGGGGACTCTGGCACTGCCCAGCGCCTCACCTGACAGCCTGCTAGGGGCAGAAGCCCAGGCCCCGCCTGGGCCTGCTGAAACAGCCTGCAGTACTGAGGTCGCGGGGTCTGCTCAGGAGCTCACGTTCAGGAAGCACTGCCCTCCGCTCCCAGGCGCTCGCTGCACCTCTCCCTCTGCCACGGCAACGAATGACTTGGGGGATGTCCCCGCCCACCTGGACTCTCCCGGCAAACCCCCAAGCCTGTTCAACCCGACTTCCCCAGCTCTGCACCTCCACCTGGGCAGCGGTGGGTGGGATGGTCCTGTCCACAGTGCCAGCTGGCCGACTGGCTGCCCTCAGGCCAGGCTCAGACAGAGCTCAGCCCACATCCTCCTTGCTGCAGCCCTCTTCCTACACCGTCCGCCCTCCGCTGTGGCCTGTCTTCTTACTTCACTGGGAAAATGAAACTTCCCCTCACTGAATGCATGGAAACTGGCCATCCACAGACACGCCCAGGGCCCCTGCGCCAGGCCACTGCCCCATCGCCCAGGAAAGTGGCCGGATCCTCAGCGTGCCACTCTGCTGGGGACCCCTCCTCTCTCTACCTGTGGGTTCACCCCCACCCCGTCTCTCCCCTTGATTAGTCCCTGTTCCCCCTGGGCTGGCTCATGCCCATCACACACACAGTCTGGAATTTCTCCCACCTTAAAACAAACCAACAACCCCTTCTCATCCCCAGGACCCCTCCCTGCCCCAGATGGATTCCTCAGAAAGATCACCTGTCCTTGCTGTGGCCACCCTCCCTCATCTGATTTTCTTACTTTAACTTGGCTTTCTTGCTCATCCTAAAAGCCATCTTGCAAAGCCACCAAGTAAGTCCAGGGGCAAAGCCTCCCTTCACTTGAGGTTCTGAACCCAGCCATCACCCTGGGGTGTCAGCCAAGTGGAGCAACAGGTCTCAGTGCACCAGCACTTGGAGAGTGGTGAACTTGTATGAACTTGGTGAGCCCAGCCGGCAGTCCTAGCCACCCTCAGGGCTAGCCACCCTCCCTTACAAGGGTCTAGCTTGGTTTGAAGATCTGATGTCGCTCTCTTGACTTTGGGTTCATTTTGTGCACTCCCACATGGCACAGGGCAGCACCAGTCATCCATCCAGAGCACCACCATAGTCTCTCAGTGTTAAGGCAGGCCCTGCTCGCCGCCTCCACCCTGCTCTCCTTGCAAAACAGGAGTCAGACCCAGTCTCCTCTGCCCACTGTCCTGGACATAAAGCAACAGTGTCGCCAGGACCCCACGTGATCAAATCCCTCCTCCCACGTCATTCCCCTCCTCACTGTTTCTGCCCCTGGCCTCCTGGAGGTTCCTGGATCATGCCCAGCACATTCCAGCCCTGGGGCCTCTCTATGGACTGTTGCTTTCCCGAACGTTCCTGGTACCCACAGGCTTGGGCCTTTGTTCCAGCCCCTGCCCCATGATCACTGCATCAGGGGTGATTCCTTAGCACCCGACCAAACAGTGCAGAGTCCTTCCCCTGCCTTGGTTTTACTCCAGAACCCTTCCTCACCTAGAGCCTACAGATGCTGCAGATGCCCTGGGTCCACTGTGTGACACTGCAGCCCCCTCCATCCCGCAGCATGGCAGGTGACACAGGGACTGGGAGTCCTGTCTCCCTAGCCCTATTTAAATTGCTCGCCCTGGCAGCCTCAAATCTGCCCCTTCCCTTCCCTTCCAGCCCTGCTTTCCTCAGAGAGGCTTTGCGCATGCACCAGCCAGGAGCCCCACCCCAACCCCGTCTTCTCCATCATTCCCCATCCCAGGTCAGTTGGGACACATGGCCTTTCCAGCCCATCCCAATGCCTTTGGTGCCCAATGAAGCTGCGTACTTTTCTGCCTGGCCCCAGATGTATCTGAGTCTGACTCCAACTCTGTGCTTCCCTCATCACTGAGCTACCAAAAGCTCAGCTCCTTCCCTTCTCTGTCCTCAATTCCTAGGACCCAAGATGGGCTCCCAAGACTTCCACCTTTCCCAGCCAAGCTGAGTCCTGTTGCCCTGCTCTGCCCAGGGTGGCTGCTGGGCCCAGAGCCCCAGCCTTGGGCAGGGTGCTTCCTTTCCTTCCTCCTGGCTCCCGTGGTTACTCCAGCCCTTTCCCAGCACCCCCTGCATTTCTGAACCTACCTGCTCTTCAAGCTGCTTCTCCAACCTGCGCACTGAAAAGAACCAGGCCTCCCTTGGGGCTCTGGACCACAGGGAGCTCCGTAAATGTTCAGAACAGCGGCTTGTCCAGTGCTTCCCCTCCAGAGTCTTCACTGGGGTGTTGCTCAGATGGTTTGTAAGTGTCCTGAG
This sequence comes from Callospermophilus lateralis, assembly GCF_048772815.1. NCBI lineage: Eukaryota > Metazoa > Chordata > Mammalia > Rodentia > Sciuridae > Callospermophilus > Callospermophilus lateralis. Next base: position 160,465,738 of record NC_135309.1, on the reverse strand, counting down.
AAGAAAAGAGAGGGACGCTGTAGGAGAGAAGAAAGCCTGGTGGAGGAGGCCAGGGGCATCGAGGTCCCTCGAACTTGCAGGTCAGCTTCATCTCTTCTATCTCCGTGACCCTCTCTGTCTCTAGAATGATCTGCAGTCTTTTTGTTGGCTGCCAATCTGAGGTGTTCATTTATCTTCTCTAATCTCCCTGCCTGGGCTGAGTCACGTGAAGGAATACTTGCATCTCACCTGTCTCTTTGCTGTCACATTGAAATTGTCGGGAAGCTGGCCCACAGCAAGGCAGGGGCAGACGTCATCTGCATAGCCCAAGACCAGCTCACCTTTGTTCCAAGATGCACAAGAAGAAAACAAGAGGAGACTCCGGCTTCTGCTCTTCTGCCTTCCACCGTGTCTTTGTGCGTGGGTGTAAGTGGGTGAGCATGTTCATTGCTACACACCAAGGTCAAAGGCAATGTCAGAGAAATAAGGTCAAGAAGGTTCTGTTTTCCCAGGAGGAGAAGATCTTTGCTTGACCTACTGGGATTTGTCTTAGCTGCAACAGAAAAGGAAAATGTGCAATGTGGAAAATATCGGGGGTAGTCCCCTGCCTGCTCCTTCAAGGGTCAGATTTTTAATAAAGAGTTTTCTTGCTTTCTTCGCTGCTTTCTGTAAAATGAATCATCAAACAGGGACTGCCGTGACCTTGACATAGCCGTTGTATTAGCACCCAGCAGCTTTCAAAGACTTGAAAGATACAAACGCTTCATAGTAACATTAAAAAAAAAAAAATTTCATTATAAGCACAAACAAGTTCTGGAGAAATCCAAGTGCCCAACGTGGCTGCACTTGGGCTGTGTTCTCATCTGGCTCTGCCACCTACCTGCCACTTTGAAAGCACATTCCTGTCCAAATCCAGAAAACATCTCAGACTGGAGAGGAAACCTTGAGATACAAAACCCAAGGGTGGGAAAGAACTTCTCCCACCTAGTTTTACTCTCTACAGGTCTGTGGCTGAGTCCCTGCTCCGGCTGGCTGGTCCACCCCTCACTGTCTTCTGTTGCTCTGTCCTTCCCTCTGTACTTTGGAGCCCATGGAGCCTCTGAGGCTGGATAGAAGTGGAGGAGAGTTAGGCAAAGCACGTTGTGAACTTCTGCCCACAAGGCTTTTCCCCCTCCCCCATACCTAGGCTGTCAAAAAGTTCTACCAGTGCTTCCTCTGAAATTACCTTTTTTTTTAATTAATTTTTATTGTAGGTTGTTCAAAACATTACATAGTTCTTGATATATTATATTTCATACTTTGATTCAAGTGGGATATGAACTCCCATTTTTACCCCATATACAGATTGCAGAATCACATCAGTTGCACAACCATTGATTTACATATTGCCATTCTGGTGTCTGTTGTATTCTGCTGCCTTTCCTATCCTCTACTATCCCCCCTCCCCCATCCCCTCCCCTCTTCTCTCTCTACCCCCTCTACTGTAATTCATTTCTCCCCCCTTATATTTTTCCTCCTTTCCCCTCACTTCCTCTTGTATGTAATTTTGTATACACCTGAGGGTCTCCTTCCATTTCCATGCAATTTCCCTTCTCTCTCCCTTTCCCTCCCACCTCTCATCCCTGTTTAATGTTAATCTTCTTCTCATGCTCTTCGTCCCTACTCTGTTCTTAGTTACTCTCCTTATATCAAAGAAGACATCTGGCATTTGTTTTTGAGGGATTGGCTAGCTTCACTTAGCATAATCTGCTCTAATGCCATCCATTTCCCTCCAAATTCTATGATTTTGTCATTTCTTAATGCAGAGTAATACTCCATTGTGTATAAATGCCACATTTTTTTTATCCATTCGTCTATTGAAGGGCATCTAGGTTGGTTCCACAGTCTTGCTATTGTGAATTGTGCTGCTATGAACATTGAAACCAGTTTTCTGAGAAACAATTCTTGTGCAATATATTCTTCCCATTTAAAGTGTACATAATTCAACAGTTCTTGGCATAACGTGAGACTGCCATCAATTTTAGAAATCCCAGACCTCCAATCTACCTTCACCTCTATGGACAGTCTGTGCTGCACATTTTATAGGATAGAATCATACATCATCTGTCCTCTGTGACTGTCTTCCAGTGATTGGGATAACGTGTTCAAGTTTCCCCTCTGGTGAAGCAATTAAGGGCTCCGTGTTCCTTTTCACAGCCAAATAGCATTCCATGTATGCGAAGCCTTTTGGTCTTTAGAAATAATGCTGCTACGAACATTCCTGGACAAGCCTTTGTGTGGCTATAGCTTTCACTTCTCTCTGGCATAAGCCAGCAGTAGAATCACTGGGTCATACAGTAAGTCTGTGTTTAATCACTGGCTTTCTAAGGGGGCTGCACCAATTCACATCCCCTGCAGAATGTAATACTTTTAATTGCACGAGATTCTCATGCCCACTACCAACGCCTAAGCCTGGCTCCTGCACCCTCATTACTGCTCTAATGACCCCTCTGTCTAAAACTGTGTGCCCCCTCCACCACAGTCCACACAACCTGCTGCTCCAGAGTGGCCTCCCACGGCCAGCGCTGTCATCTGCCAACACCACTCCAAAACTGGCAGTTTACCCTACAACCCCACCAGGCGATGACCCGCCAATCATGAGCCTCCAAGGTCTAGGCCGAGACCCTGTTAAGGCCACTCCAATCCTGCTCTTCCCCACTACCTGCTTCCCCAACATGAACCTTCATCTCTAGCCCACGCTTGAGCTTGCACACCTTGCCCCCAGGATAAGAAATTCCCCAGAAACGCCCCATGTGTTCTCCCAGTACTGCAGATGGTTGTTGGGGACATGCACACGTGCTCTCCAGGTCACTTCTGCCCGGGCCCTGCCCTGCCCCAGTGGACGAGCCCACTCTATCCCTCTGCTCATCAAAGGCCATTCCCTCTCCACTCCAGCTTGCGCCACCCCTCACCCTTGAGGCTCCACCAAGGACCCCACCATGGCCCTCCCCCAAAGCTTGTCTGCACGGTTGGGCTTTTGTCCTCCTGTATTGGGCGCATATTTCATGCTGCCAAATGCAAAAATTGCAGCCTGGTGTGTACATAACGACTGTGCGGAGCAAGGAGACAGAGTCAGCGAGTGAGCCTGGGAAATGTGCTGTGAGCGAGTCAGACGGGGCCCAGGGAACACCACAGGTATGAGCTCAGCGCAGCAGGAAGGGCGCCAGTTAGAGCCCAGCCGGTGCTGACTCAGAAGGGCCACCAGTGTGGGAAATGCCACAGAGTGCTGTGAGGAGGGCCGTGTGTCCGCCTGGGGCCCACTTCCGCATCTTCCAGGGGCTGGGGGCCAGTGTGACCACAGGCTTGGCTCAAGTTACACAGCTGGCATCTTGTCCCCGCCACTGCAGGACACAGCCCCCATCCCAGGCCCAGGAAGGCCCCAGGTCTGGCCTGCCCATCTCATCCCCACCAGCCTCCTGCTTCAGCAGCTTGCCGTCTGGTGAGTCCCCGTCAGGTCTCAGCCCAGGCTGGAGGGCCTTCCTGCCTGGCCCTGCAGAGCTGCTGCCCCCTGTCATGGTCACCTCCTCAGAGTCCTCTGGACAGCCAGGCTACAGCGGCTGCACACTCCTCTGCACAGTCTCTTGGTCACCCCCTGTCTTCCCCTGCCCTGCCCCTCATCCCGGAGGAAAGCTCCCCTGTGGGAGCCGGCCCCAAAAGTGTGTCCTGGTCACTGTCGTATCCAGGGCACCCCGGCACTTGCATGAGACAGGGGTCCAATGGATGCTTGTGGGACAAATCAATGACCCCAGGAAGGAAGGGGAGCTGGCTCAGAAGGCAGCTGCTGCTGACGGCGATGCAGATGGCCGTGGTGATGATTGACCCTGGCCAGAACCCGCGTTCAGGAGGTTCAGTCGCTACGCCATGTTTCAGATGAGGCCACTGGGCACAGAGAACTCCAGCAGCTCTTCCAAGCTCACACAGCTAGAAAGCAACCTCAAGGACTCTTCCTGTCTCTGAGCAGCTCTGGGTACAGAAACACCCTGCGCTGGGGGCCTCCTCTGAGGCATTTAGAGAAGGAGGCAAAGTGAGCTCCCAGTTGGCACTGTCCAGATGAGGCAAAGAATCAGAAGCCCGTCCTGCCTGGACGTCCTGCCTCCCTGGGTGAGCTTGAGCGAGTCATGTGACCTTCCCTTTTCAGACACCCAGGCATTGCTTAGATCACTGAGCCCCCACTACAGAAGTTGCTGAGCTGGGCTCCCGGGGTGTGGGAGTGAAGAGACCCGCATGTCTTCCTGCAAAGGCTCATGACCGGGCAGGAGAGAGGGGCGTCGCCTCCCAGGACAAATGTGGAGCACTGCTATGACAGCCCCAGAGCCACAGCACCCACTGTCAGACCCGCTTTACCTTCCTGGGAAGGTGTTGGCAAAAATATGGCTAAATTTGGAGTTCATGAAGGAGCTCTACATGCATCTGTATGTACGTTATGTGGGTGAGCCGTTACACAGGTGTGTGTGTGTGAGTGTGTGCACGTGTGGGCGGGTGTGCACACGCAAGCACATGCACATGTGCACAGACCACACGAGGGGGGAGGTGTGAGGCCGCAGTTTCTTCAGAGGACCGCATTACAGAGGCCCTGGGTCTGGAAGGGACAGTGCCCATCTGTTAATTATGAGAAGCCCAGGACGGTGACAGACAGAACAGCAAGGAGGTCAGGGGGACAGAGCCTTTACGCTTTGCTGAGAACCTTGGACTTGACCTCAGGTACCCCATCCTCACTCCCTAGTGAAAAAGCTTTATTCCCCCAGTTCCATCACCAACTCCTGCCCCTGGTGAAGACTCTGGACCTTATCAAGTCATTCGTCAGGGTTCTGGATCCCACTCCCATGAGCAGCCAGCACCAGCAAGCTTAGCCAGCCTGCTTAGCCAGCCTGCTCACCCCTCCACACGGGCCGGCTGGACTCCCGCGGGGGCTTGTGCCACTCTCGCTGCTACTTGTCCTTCTCCAGTCCCTGTCCTGCTCCCACACGCCACCCCAGGGCACTTCTGTCCATGTCTCTTCTTAGCATCTGCTCTAGACAGCTTCTTTGCTGCTGTGACCAAAAGACCTGACAAAAACGATTTTGAAGAGGAAAGGTTTATTTGAGAGCTCACAGTTTCAGAGGTCTCAGTCCAGAGACAGCAGACTGCATTCCTCAGGGCTCAAAGTAAGGGCAGAACATCATGGCAGAAGAGTGTGGCAGAGGGAAGCATCTCACATGATGACCAGAAGCAGAGAGAGACTCCACTCACTAGACACAAAATATGTACCCCCAAGGCATGCCCCAATGACCCACCTCTCCAGCCACAACCCACCTGCCTTCAGTCACCACTCAGCTAATCTCATCAGATACTTAATCACTGATTGTGTTTAGGCTTTCTTAACCCAATCATGTCACCTCTAAACCTTGCACTGTCTCACACATGAGCTTTTGGGGGACACCTCACATCCAAACCATCCCAGCATCCTGTGTCATCTGCACAAACTTGATGTCCCTGTGCATACCACTGTGTGTAGGTGTGCATGTCTCTATCATATAGATCTGTACAAGTATCTCTGTGCGCATGAATACATAAGTGCATTTCTTTCTCCACGTGGGGTGATTCTGTCATCGTTTGCCCCTAAACTTGTCTGTATCATCTTTTCTCTTTAACAACACCTCCCAACCACACGAGCTTCTGCAGTGTAGATGAAACAACCCTTCCCACCATTCACTGATTACCAACAGCCCTGCTGCGTTACAGACCTGAGGGTAACATGCGGAATAACAGCTTTCAGGGAGAGTTTCACACCTATGATCCCTTCTTTCCAGTGGGCTGGGATCTCAGGAGTGGAATGTGACAAATCAAAATCTATACATGTTTTTGCCAGGCGCAGTGGCACATGCCTGTAATCCCAGTGTCTCAGGAGGCTGAGGCAGAAGGATTGAGAGTTCAAAGCCAGCCTCAGAGGCTTAGGGAGGAACTTAGCAACTCAGAGAGACCCTGTCTCTAAATATAATTAAAAAAAAAAAAAGAGCTGAGGGTGTGCCTCGGTGGTTGAAAACCCCTGGGTTCAATCCTTAGTACCAAAAAAATAAAATCTATACATGTTTTTTAAAATTCAGTCAATGCAAACATACTCCTTTCCAAAAGGTTTTAAAACTACATCTTCATAAGCAGGGCACCAGAGTACCCTTCCCCACACCCCAGCTGGTAGAAAGATATAAGAGCCACCTTGAATCTTTGCTGGTGAGAAAGTACAAAGCAATAGTCTCTCATTGCTCCAATCCATATTTTCCCCACTACTGAAGCATTTGAACAACTTTTTGGTGATTGTTGCTCATTGGGTTTCATTTTTAAAGCTTTGTCTTCTAAGAACCTTTGTCCATTTAAAACATCAGGTGAGTTTTCCTTTTTAATTAATAGATGATAGAAATGAACATCTGTCATCTGTCTCACCAATGTTTTTGTGATAGATAGCTATTGTTCCAATATTGTTTGTGGCTACTTTTGCCATATTTAAAGTGTTATATTAGATATATTAAAAATAAATGACTACATTAGATTTCCTTATAAGATTTTATTTTATTTGCTTATACAAGTCTTTATCCCATCAAGAATATATTGTGGTCTTGGGGGTCAAATGATGCTGATTCTTATTTCCTTCCAGTTAGCCGATGGTGCTGATGCACATATTAAGTAATTGTATTTCTTCCAGTAAATTAAATTATCAGTGCTACTGTATGTTAGCTTCTCCAGGACGGGAAGCTGCCCGGTCTTCTGCAGAGCTGTCTGTCCTTTGCACGTCTTTGTGGACTGTCTACCTGGCCTCCTCGCAGCATCCGCCTTTGCTTAGACAGCTCTCCTCTGTCGTTGCCCTTTAGGATCTTGGCTTTTCTCGAAGAACTTTCATCTTCTCTAAAATTTCAAGACCCATCCATTTCATGAAAATCCCTGTAGGTCTACTAATTGCAATTAAGTTAAATTTATAATAATAGCATTAGAAATGTGATACTTTTGTGATATTAAGCCTTCCCATCTAAAGTTATAATATGCCTTTCCATTTATTCTTATCTTTTATGCTTTATGTCTTTTAATAAGACTTTACAATTTTCTTTGCTATTTATAGCTTTTGTTATTTTCATTTCTAGGAACATTGCTAACATAAAGAGCGATTATTGATAATTACATTTTTATCTCATATATGAAGTCTCATATTAATTCTAATAGTCTCTTGGGTTTTTTCATATACGATAACTTCAGCACAAAAATGTTCTTCTGTCACTTTTCTCAGTGTTTATGCCAATTATTTTACTTTATTTCATTACTCTATTTTTAGAACCTCTGAGAAATGTTAAATAAAAATGATAAAGCAGGCATTTCTGTCTAATTCTTGGTTTTAATTAAAATTGTGTAGATATTTTGCTACTTAAAATAATATTGCTGGTGGTTTTAATAGGCAGTGTTTGTTGTAGTTAAGCTGTTTTGTTTTGCTTTTTCTTACTATCCATTTGACTTTAAGTTTTTAGTAGAAATGCCAGATAAGTGTTATCATTGGATATATGGCTACTTATTTATCATATGGTTTTTCTCCTGTAATATATTGATATAATGAATTATGTATTTTGTTTTAGGTTGGGATTTTGTTTTGTTTTGTTTTTGGAGTGCTGTGAGCCTAAGGCTTTGCACACGCTAGGCAAGCACTCTACCACTGAGCCCCACTCCTAACTCGGAATTATGTATTCTTAGACATCTAGGTCCCTAACATTCTTGCTGAAATTTGTTGGTTAAATAACATGATAATATATAATGATTGTTATATAATATATAAGTAGATAAATAATCCTATTACTGTGATATAATATTGGTATCAAGATCATAAAATGAATTGGGAAAATGTCCCTCTTTCCCTATTGCCTGTTCAGAACAAGCTGAGAGGCCAAGACTTGGTCCTGGGCCTTGGTCAATCACAGTCCCATCTCCTATGCAAATTTGCAGATGCAGTTTTTCTTTCATTCTTTGTGCCTGGACCTCTCATCGCCCCCAGTTCTTTGCCCTCTCCCAGCTGTGGCCATTCCTGCACCTGCTCCAGGCACATCTGCCTTAGTGTTCTCCTTGAGATCTCACCTTTTGGAATGATTTGTCCTTCTTGTTCTCCACTTGATTAATTTCATATTTATATTAACTCCCATTCTCTGTTTATGAAGGCTTATTTTTTTCTGCAAAATTTGCAAAATGATTGTTTTCCATTTTATGGCTTTCACATAATAACTTTCCTATTAATCTCTTGCTGATCCAAGATACACAAATGTGTAACTTATTCCCAGCCATGTTGAATTTTTGTCACCACTTATGTCCAGCTTCCTTGGTTTATGAAGGTGGTCTGGCCACTTTAATTTTTAGAATATGTTAGGGTTTTCTTTCCTGCAAAATATTTGTTGGTTGGTTGGTACCAAATTTTGAACCCAACAGTACTTAACCACTGAGCCACAATTCCAGACTTTTTTTTTTTCCTGAGACAGAGTCTCACAAAAAACTATAAGTCTTCCTTAGACACATGGGGGATGTACATTGCCTTTCAACAGGCCTATGGCTCTTTATAGCTACTGCATGAAGTTTGCCGATGGCACTTTTCAAGTCCTGGATATCCTGACTATCTTTGCCACTAATGAAATCTAATTCTGAGAAAGGAGTATGGAAATTCTTAATCATGTCGAGGAGCTTTTGCTTATGTGTTTCTGCTCTGTTTTTTGCATACAGATGCATCGTGATGTTATTCCACCAATTCGGGTTTCCATCCACACACAATGTTGAGCACTTGCGTTTACACAGGTAGCACTTTTAAGCTCGAATTTGAATTTGGGATTGTTCACTGGATTCTAATGCTGTCACTTCTGCCCAAACGTCTTCCTGCCCAATCCTTTATCTCAACCTCCACCCCTCGGGTGTGCTTCTCGGGGTTTTCTGGCTAATCAGTGGTGCGGCCCTCCAGTAGTCCCTCCATGGAAATCCCCACCCCAGGAAGCGCCAGGCCCGATGTTCTGGGTCTCGCTGCTTCGGTCCTTGGTGCTGATTTGGACGGCTGTTCTCTCTTTTTCCTTCTCACTCCTTCTGCCTCGGCCGGGTGCCTTTCACCCAGGTTCTCCTTGTTGGCCTGGAGGGCCTGCTGGGTTCCCCCTCCCACTAATGGTCACTGCCATCTCTGCTGTCCCAGAGAGGTCAGGTGCTTGTCTTTCAGTGAGCAGCGTGTCACCTAGTCTCCACATGGTGGCTCTTTAGTTCTCCCCCTCCCTCTTGACTGTGGATTTTCAAGTGTCTTTCTTTATCCCCAAGAGGTTTTAAAAACATGTACCCACCCCGCCACTGTCAATCCTATTCGTAATTTTTGCCTCACTATTGTGTTCTTGGTGGACTTTCCCTTATAAGAACCCTTTGCACGCGTCCTCAACTAGCAGTTCCGTGACATATTTTCACACAGTCTGTTCATATATGTGGACCCTGAGCTCAGCCCACATGAGTCTCCGGAGAGTCCCCTTCTTCAGTGCTCCCAGCCAGGGGGCTCATGGCAGATTCTCCCTCAAACTGCCGCGCACTGCGGGGATCCCTTCACCCGACAGCTGTCCTAGGCCATAGGGCTGTGGACTTGTGGCCCCTTCTCTAGATGCTACCCCAACACCAGGCCGACAGTGCTGTCGTTTAGGGATCTGGGGTCAGTCTGATGTCCTTTCTGTCATCGGAATCTTTCTCTTTTGGCCTAGAAACTTGTAAATGTTTTTTGTCTTTCTTAGGGCTTATAGGGGGATGAATAATGCCCCCCCCCCAAAAGATAATCCAGGTCTCCAGCACCTGTTTGAAAATATTCTTTCAGATGTCATTACACTTTGGATCTCAAGATGAGACGGTTCTGGGTTTGGCTTGGACCCTAAACCCAATGATCGGTGTCTTCAAGAGAAAGGAGCAGGGACACAGCTGAGGGGCCTATGAGGACAGATAGATGGGCTGTCACTGCCAAGACACCAAGAACCACTAGATGCTGGAGGAGGCAAGGGAGAGCGCTCCCCTCGAGTCTCAGAGGGACTTTGTGTCCTGTGCTGGGAGAGAAATAGGAAAGGGCCATCCAGAATGAGTCTGCATTTGTCCTAGAACTTCCTCACAGCTCCCTGGCGCACACTCAGGCTGAGGGCCACGGATGACAGGAGCATCTTGTCCCTGTTCTAGCAGGTGGGCCTCGGGAACCAGCTGGAACAAGAATGGTGTGGAAAGGGGTGCTGGCCCAGGAGAGGGAGGCTGGACTACATGGGCCTCCCCCAAGGCCTGTGCCCCAAGGGTGGGGAGGCCTCCTGCCACAGGGACCAGCCCCATGCCACAGAGGCCAGAGTCCTCCCAGCTGACTCTGCCTCGCTGGATGGACCACACAGACGGACAGAGGTTCACCAAGAGGAGGGAAAACCAAGGGCAGCCACTGTTACCAGCCTACAAATGGCCTCCCTGAGCTTCCTGAGACCTCGTAGGTGTCCTTCGAGAACAAGTCAGCCCACAGATGCTTCTGGGAACAACCCTTCCCCCACTTTCCTGAAGCCAGCAGAGTCTGCCCTCAGCCTCCTCTGTTCCAGGCCAAAGCCACCGTAGGTCCATGAGAGGCCAAAGGCTCATCCTCAAGGAGCCAGAGCGCAAGGTCACACAGAACCAGAGGGTCATTTGAGAGGGAGCAGCAGTGAGCCCAGGACTGGCAGCCAGAGTGAAACTGGGGAGCAGGCCAAGCCCCCCTGGGGAGTAGACCCCAGGATGGATCTCCTGAACCTGCAGAGTGACGGTCTCCTGCTTCCCCCTCTCCTTGGGAAGCAGCCTGCTGGCCCCAGGGGCCTCCCGCTTACCCCTGCCCTGGCTGACCACGCATGGAGCCACTGTGGATCTGACCCCTTGGACTCCAGGCTTCTGTCCTCAGGTGGATGGAGTGTGAGGATTCCCTGGGAAGGAGACATCCCACCAGGACACGTCCCATGGCCAGGGGAGGGCAGGAGGGAGTCAGGACCTTGACCAGCTCCCTGAGCAGCCACACCCTGTCTGCCACCTCCTTGTCACTTGATGCGGGCTCTGGGTCTTGGCAAGCAGGCTGTCTAGACACTGGGGCTCTGGCCAAGAAGAGCCTTTTGGAGACTGTTTTGCCAAAAGAGATTGTGGCTTTCTTGGCAGAGGTGGAAAAGAAGGGCCTTTCCGCCGCCCAGCCTGGTAACGCTCTGAAGAGCAGCTGACATTAGGGCTCACGGCCAAGGGCTTTGCTCCAGCTAATGCTAGAGAACTGGCTTCCCTGGGAACCAACCTTGGCTCAGATAGTCCTGGATGCAGCAAATGGAGGAGGTGGGACCTAGCTGGGCTCCAGTCCCCTCGGTGATGTCGCCATGCGGGTAGGTGAGCATGTTCTCTGAGAACACGTCTTGTGCTCCCAGCCCACGGGGCTCAGACCAGCTCCTGGTGCACTTGGTGAGGAACCGGCCAGCTTCCTGCTTCTCCACAGGCTGTGCATGCGACAGTCAGCTCCGCTCCACCCTAGCTGCATGGGGCCCTGGGAACACTCATTTTTCCTCAGAATGTGGCCCTGCTTCAGAAGAAGTTAAGTGTCCATTGGCAAAGACTAGGGAAATGGACCCTGGACAGGTAAGCCTCAGGGTCTACCCCAAATGACAAGAAGACCCTTCAGAAGCCCAGTGACTCTGCAATAGAGGGGACAGGAATGCCAGGCTTCTGTGAGCTGAGGAGCAAACACACCCAGGAGGGGCGGGCTATGTCCTCAGGTGGCACAGGAAGGTGGGGATGAACACTCAGAGGTCAGATGAAGGACAATTATCTCTGAGGATGGTGAAGGGTGGCATCAGAGCTGGGTATTGGGAAGGAGCTGGGGGAGGCAGTTTGAGGGTGTAGAGGACGATAGAGGGGCTCCAAGAGCAGAGGGGCTGTGGAGCCCACACCCCAGGGAAGGGCAGGAGGCAGCTGCACCTCATGGGGGTGGTGGCTGGCGAAGGCCCGGGTTGCTGCCCACCAGCTTCCACTTCCTGCCTGAGGTTGGGGTGAATGTTTGAGGTCAGCCCAGAAACGAGACCTCCTCCCATTCTGTCCTCTCCAGTCACCGCTGAGCAGCCCAGCTCCAGCCCAGAGCCCGAGGCTGGGCGGGGAGGTGCCCCGCTGGACTGGAGAGTGGCAAGCACCTCGCCATCTCTGGGAGGAATTCAGTCAGGACTCAAGGCCCCCAGGCCAGACCAGCTCAGGCCCAGGTCTGAATCGCCAGCCTGGCACCTAGGGACTGACGGGGACCTCGGCTGGGCCCTTTGTCCACTCTGACTCAGGGATCGTCCACTCCCAGCCCTTGCCCTTCTCCTCCCCCAGACGTCCAGGCTCACAAAGAGGCAGGATCCTCTGTTTTCCAGGGCTGTGAGATGACTCCCCCATCGGCCCTGGTCCACCTGCCCCTCACCTGATCTGCTCTGTGGTGGGAACAGCCCTGGAGCCAGGGCCTGGTGGAGCAGGTGGGTGAAGTGAAGGCTGCCTCCCAGTTGGATTGTTGCTCCACCTGGCCACCTCCACCCTGCTGTGATTGCCCACAGTGTCCTCGTCCCTAATGCAGAGCTGGGAGCCTCTGACCTCCCAACAGGCTGGGAGGGGCTGATTGGAGGGAGCTGAGTCCCCTTCCGGTCAGTCTCCAGAAGCCTTCCAGGATTCCCCAGGGAGACCAAGCCCCTGCAGGCTCTGGGGCACCACAGGGATCACCTGCCAGTGCATCTCACAGGCACAGGAACAAGCATGGTGTGTCCTCACAGTGGATTGCAAGCAGCGGAGGGCCACCCAGATGGCTCTGCATGGGCCCGTGGCATGGTTTTGGCACCAGCGCAGGGTCCAGCATGTGGGTTCACTGGACACTCCCTGGACAAATGAAGCCTAAACTTCCTGAAGAGAGCCATGCAGAGCTGTGTGCCGCCCCGTGCATGTTCCCTGTGCCACATGCCATTCCAGGCACAGCTAGCTCAGTTGGCAGAAGCGGAGTCCCCCTTCTCTTAGAAGCCGCCCACGAGCCCTCGTGGAAAGTCCTCCTTGCCTGAGGACGCCCCTTTCCTTCTTGTGCACATGTTGAGTCCCAGGCCCTGCGGGACCCACAACTCCCAAGCCTCGAGAAGGAGGAAGCTCTACCTCCTGGGTCTTGGGACTCGCCCCTGGCCCAGCGGCCACGCTTTCGGGAAGCCATGAGGAGGGGCTCTGGCCCAGGGTCCCAGCTGACGTCAGTCCCCAGGTGTGAGTGAGGATGCCCCTGAGACCACTCTGTCCCATCACACCTGACTCAAGAGGACCCCTCTTAGGAACCCCCAGCAGAGCCCATGAACTCCCCAAAGGAGCAGGAGGAAGAGGCGGAGGGAATAACATGATTAAAAATAGTAATAAAATATTTTAAATAAAATAATTTAAAAATAAAATGATTAGTTTTGTTTTAAGTCGGTGAGGTGTGGGATGACTAGATATTCGGCAATAATAAGTGGAGCACATGGTAGACTAACAGGGGCTGTCAAAACCTCAATGACAATTCAACACCTGGACATCTTCAAATAAGCCTGCCCAGACATTCTACCTTAGGAGAAAGCGGTGCACCTCTTCTCAGAGAAACCACCGTATTCTTTTTTATTAAATCATTTTGAATCTCTTCTGAGAGATACTGCCATCCTTCATCATGTGCTAGAGCAGAAAGAAGGGAGGTCATTTAAAGGATCATTAAATTTTAAAATGTCCATTTGCAAAGCATGCCCTGAGGGCCACTCACTAATACCTGAGAAAGTCTATCCAGTTTGTTCATTAGCGTCATGTTTTCTGTCAGGTTCTTTCTTTGTTCAATGTAAAACTGTTTGCTCAAAGACCCAATATTTGAGCTTGAACAGGGTTGTTTTAATAATTGATCATTAAATAACTTCCACATAGAGTGTAAGTCAGAGTTAAATGGATGAATAAAAAATCAACTGGGTTAATAGTATCACTGAAAAAGACATCCAGATGTCAAGCAGGCTAATGTGCTCCCATGACAAGGAAAGTCAGTCACCTCAGAACTCCTTAAAGGGGTCAGACTGGGTCAGCCACAAGCAGAGAACAGGCCGGGGCCGGGCAGTTTTATGGGAAGGGAGTCCTTGGCGAGGGAGCAGAGATATCCTCAAACCATCCGGTGTTTGCAGAGCATGGTCTCCGGGCCTCAGCGATACCAGACCCTTGGGGATACAAGGCTCCCGTCTGTTTCCAGAAAGATAGAAAAAATCAAACCTGTTTCAGGGAAGTTTTTCACAGTTGCACAATGGCTCCATCCAGACTCTGAATCTAAGTTCAGGACTAGCGTGGAAGAAAAGGTGCACCAATTCGTGAGGATAATCAAGATTGTTGGAAAGACTTCATTGCAGTATATTTCAAGACTCTTAAATTTTTTCACAATATGCCCCTAGAATCAAGAGCAGCTGTTGATCTTGGAAGATGGATTTTGAAGTTGAGGCCAATCACAAACTTTATAAAAAGTGCATTTGCTCCTGAGATTCTTGGTAAGTGACAAGTCAACTAAGAAGAGGTTTCCATTCTCTTCTTCTTGCTTTTTTCTTTTTTTAGAGTGTGCTCGGATGAACATAACTAGGGTCAGCATAGTTTTTGATTCACCTTAAAACATCAGTAGGGCCCTTCACGTGTATCTGTTTGTCCATATCATTTATTGTGGTGACACCCTTAGCCTGCCACTCAACCCAAGGAGGAGAGCTCTGCAGATAACCACACCTGTGTGCCCTCTCCCCAGGCTCTTAATCTCTGTTCCCAGAGGCAACCATTATCTGGAATTTGGAGTTCATTATGCCTTTGCTTCTTTTTTAAGTATTAGACATACATATCTTTGTTCAAACATATTTTGTTTGTCTATGTATTTTAAACAATTTACATCCTTATCAGAACACCAAAGCAAGAAGAATCTCTTTTTGCAAATGATATCATCTCATTTGTAGAAAACCCTAAAAATCACACACCCATTCATGCAAAAACACTTAGAGCCAATATCCTTCACCACACCCCATCTCCTAAAGGTGCCACCACCTCCCCACAGTGCCCCAAGCTGGGGCCAAGCCGTTAGCACATGCGCCTTGGGGAGACATTCAAGAGCCATACTGTAGTACCAGGTCAAAAACATTTACTGTTAATCCTGGTTTAAAATAAAGCTTTTATTTTTTATTAGGAATGGGTAATTTTATCAGCTGCTTCTCTACATTTACTAAGATGATTTTCTCTTTCAAAGTGATGATCTTTTTTGGATTTTCTTATATTAAATTTTTGGGTTCCTAGACATCAATCATCCGTAGCCTCCTAAGCGATTCCCAAGTATCAATTATGACCATCTTTAACACTGTAGGGTACAGTTCGCTAATATTTTTTTTTTTAGGATCATTGAATCCATCTTCCCAAGGGAGACGGGCCTGAGTTTGACTTTCTTGTACTGATGTTATTTAGTTTTAGGTGTCCAGGTCAGACCTGGCTCATAAAGTGAGCCACCGACGGGAAACCTCAAATAATTTTTTCTGTTTTAGCCCATTGGTCCCACAAATTAATCTACCCATCCCAGTGAGCAAGATGGGAAGAAATTCAAAACAAGGCAAGAGGGCATCTTATAAATTATCAATCTATGAACCAGCATCTGCTTTATATGAGCCCAGGTTTCCTCAACTTCAGCTGAAAATCATTATCACTTGGGGAATTCTTTTAAAAAAATGCTTCTATGGCTGAGGATGTAGCTCAGTGGTAGCAAGCTTGCCCGGCATGCCTGAGGCCCTGGATTGGATTTCCTTCACCAAAAGAAAAAAAAAAAAAAAAGATTGCTCATGAGGGACCCACCTAGGCCAATTAAATCTGAGTCTCAGGGTAGAGGCCAGCCATTGCAGTTAGCCATGGCAGCCTGAGGAAATCCAATCTGCAATTAGGATTAGCAACAATGGCTCATAAAAATCCAGATTTTTCTTCCTCGTAGCACTCTCACAGATTTGCCATCTTATAATGAACCAGTCCATGGATTTATCAGTGAGCATTTGCCAACTCTGGAATATTTCTGGAAACACTTCAGGCTTGATAGTGCTCCTGGGATAGGGTCTCCACCTCCGAGTGCAGGCTCCCTGGGAGGGAAAGCCGCCTGAGCTTTAGAGAACAAGCCCTGAAAACTCACTGTTACAGGGAAGCTGGACACAGCACAGACTTCATGATCCCCTAGAATAAGTGAGGCTCATGCAGTCAATGAAATCTATACAGTCACAGAAAGTTACACCAAGATGTTCACGATCTGATGTTACTGCAGATTCCAAAACTCTGGGTGCCAATAGTCAAATAACATTTTGATACAGGAGACAAAGTTAAATGAATAAGAAACAAATAGTATGTTAATTGATTTGTGCTAAAAAAAAAAGTGATATACGGTGTCAGACAGAAAAATAAATTTTAGTGATCAATTGCACAGCATGGTGACAATAGTTAATAACAATCCATCGTGTATTTCAAAACTGCTAAAGAAAATATTTTAAATGTTCTCACCAAGAAGGAATGATAAATACGCAAGATAGATACACAAATCTGCTTGATTTAATCACTTCATAAGGCATACCCTGTCCTACGATCACATTGTATCACTTAAATATATGTAATTGTTACTTGTCAATTCAAGCAAAAAAAAAAATAAATAAATAACTGTTTTAAATTGTGTTCCTGTTTTTTCCTCTTTGCAATTGGACTTTGCATTAGAATTTCTTATGCAATGAGGAAAATAAATAAATGAAAAAAAATATAATGAGACAGTAATCTGGTAGTTGATTCTATTTAAGTAGAAAGTTGAGGGGAGGGATACGCAATCTCCACAGACATTCAGAACTAACTAGGGCCAAGTGCAGACCCAGGGACACTGAAATTCAGGGTGGCACCGTCTCTGGGCAACTCTGAGAGCCAACCCCTTCCTCTTTCTCCTCAGAAGTCATTTGCTCAAGATTGTGCTTTGCCATGAAGGGACAGACTTCAGCCAGGACAATGTGACCTTCCAAACCCAGTGCCCACCCTTTAGGCAAGTTGCAAAGTTCTGCAAGCCTTCCTTCGTCCTGTGTAAGTGGGCATGGAAGAGAAGGGCCTCGAATGCAGACACTTTCTGGACCATCCTCCTATCACTCCCTGGTTCTGCTGGCCTTCCAGGGACAGGGATGATGCAGGGTCTGCATGTACCCTGAAAAAAACGGCGATGAGGCTGGGCCTGAGTCCTCAATAAGCTCGGCTTATTGGCCTGGTGGCAAAGAAGAGTTCACTGCGAGAAGTCAAAGGATGAAAAGTGCATCCTTTCTGGTGGGCTCAGCCTGTTTTTAAGACCTGGGGAACCTCACTGATAAGACCCAGGCAATTGGAAGGGCCAGCAAGAGCCCCTCCATCTCCCTGGGAAGGGGCCCCTTGTGGTTTTCAATTAGGCTGTGCTTGCTGCTTGTAGTCAGGCTCCGGCTGCTGCCTGGTCGTGAAAGGCGTGAAACTGGGTCAAGAGAATGATTGCAGGCAGGCCCAGCAGTAATTTCCACTAACCAGCCTGCCTGTCTCTGGGTGCTATTGGTGCTTTGAGGATGAGCAATGGTTCCCCAAGGGTCACCTCTCAGGACCTCTAGAGACCTGCCCACCCAGCCCTATCATGATGGATTCTCTAGGTTGGGCCCGGGGTTTTCTCAAAGACATGTGGGTGATCCTAGCGGGCAGCCAGGGTGAGGAACAACTGGGTTGGATACTCATTTGGGGAACAGCTTCCAGTCAGATAAAACTTAGAATACAAGTTGACTTCTTTGAAGGAGTATTCAGTTTATTAAGCAAGAAGGGCAGCCCTGCAGGGAGGGGAAATGTGTGTTGAAAAGAAATTGACTGAGTGCAACTGGGCAGGGAATGGCCTCTTTCTGGACCTGCGGACTCATCTGATGGGCACTTACTAAGTGCTTCTAAGTGCAGGCCGCTTGACCTGCAGCCCATTGTGCACCAGATCGACAGGGGTCCTGCCTCTGGGAGCCTTCAGTCTCCTAGAAATGTGCATGATGTGCCCTTTAAGATGCTAAAAGCCTGGGTTTCTTTTTAACTGGAGCATAACAGGATTCAGCTGTCCTGCCTGGCACTTTGTTTCAGGTGAGAAAATCACATCAAGGTTGTTAAGTCAAAACACGTGTTGTGCTCCTTTCTCCTGGAACTTATGAATGGAATGCTAGAGGTGCTTGGGGTGACAGGGGACATCTTTATGGACATATCAGGATTATATCAAGCTGCGCCCGTTGGGTGACAGCTACATGACCCATGAGGTTCATTATACCATTCCCCCAACTTTCGTAGGTTTGAAGTTTTCCATAATAAAAAAGTAAAAAAATTTTTTTATTAAATCAATGAGTAAAGAGACAAAAATTTTTAAAAAAAGTCTTTAAAAGGTTAAAGGTCGATTAAAAGAAAAATGCCAAGAATTCAAAGTGAAGCAGAGGAGTGTGGCTGCACAGAGCTCTCTGCAGTGGGACTTCGTGTGTCACGCTTGGACCCGAGGGTGAAGCGGGGAAAACAGGTGGCCATGAAAGTCCTGTGGCAGGCTGGAGGCTGCACCCTGCCTGGTGCTGCCAGGACCTGGCTCACGGCACAGGGAAGGCCACTTTCAGTGTGTTCCTCCCGCTTAGTCGGGTGCTCATGGGGCTCAGCACGGGACCCCACATGCCCCCACCACTCAGCAGGCAGCACAGAGAAGTGCTGGTGCCAGTCACAGAAGTGACGTGAGCATTCATTTCTTCTGCTAAGTCCTCTCAGGCTCTTGTGGAAAATGCTTTTAATTTGGGGATCCACATTTTGAGAGGTCGTAAGCACACTGGAGGGGGTCCAGAGAGAGAGGCCTCAGCCACAGGGAAGACTTACAGCAAGAGCACAGGCCTGTGGCCGGTTCCCCACAGAGCACCCAGCAGGGCAGAGAGGGGTTTGTCTTCTCAGAGATGCTCCCTGTGAGTGGTGGGTGCTCCAGGCGGGGTGGCACCTCTCTGCTCCAGCCCCCCCCCCCAAGCTAGTCACAGTAGTCACAGGGCAGGCGGGGCACAGAGGGCACATGGAGGGAGAAAAGAGGGAACGGAAGTTGTCGAACTTCTGAAGAAGATAAAAAGCCTTTTCGGCTGGGTGCAGTTGGCACCCGCCTGGAATCCCAGCAGCTCTGACGACCAAGGCAGGAGGATCCTATGTTCAAAGCCAGCCTCAGGAACTCGGTGAGACCCTGCCTCAAAATTAAGAACAAATAAAATAAATGGGTTGGGGATGTGGCTCAGTGGTTAAGTAACCCTGGGTTTGATCCCTGGTGCAAAAAAAGAAAAAGAAAGAAAGAAAGCCTTTTGGGATTCGGCCCACTGAACTACAATACTAAAAATGCAGGACTCAAATCCGTCCAGGAAGACCGATTCTAGAAAGAGGTTGGAGGCCTGCAGCACACCCTGATGCACAAACCCAGTGGCAGTTCCCGGCACCAGGAAGCAGGCGTCTCAGCACCTATGTCACACCTCTCCACAGTGGGGACCTCAGAGCCCTGGGTGAGAGCAGGGCTTCTTGATGACAGACTAGGCAGGCTGAACTACATGTCCCTGACCCTCTCCCTGGGCCTTGTGGGGTGGACAGCGAGGGCTATTGTCCTTGAGGCCTGGAGGAAACTGGAGGCAGAAGTTCTGTGACCTGCCTGGCTGGCCAGTCTGGCCACTCACCTGGTGGCCCAAGCAGTGGCAGGGGTTGCCATGGTCTGACCCGCAGCCCCACCGTCCACCTCCACTCCTTCACCCCGGCCAGGCCAGGCGTGTTGACTCTGGGACATGCCCGCCGCTGCAGCACAGCTGGCCACTGATGGAGCCAATGCGGTCATTCCTGGGGGCCAGGAGGGAAGAGCTGAGCATCCCCCACTGGCTGCCCTCCCCAGGGTCTACCTGTCAGTCGAGCTGCCCCGCGGGCTCCAGTGAAACCATTGCCATCTGTTGTGCTGCCCATGGCTCCTGCTCCCAGGGCCCTCAGAGGCCACCCTCTGCCCTTCCTCCTCCTCTGACCCGGCTCCTCAGCGCGAGCTGACTCCCCATGAAGGCCTTGCTTGGCAGCCAGCCACAGAGGTCAGAAGTGACCCACAACATCTGTCACTGCTCAGCCTCCCTCATTGGCTGCCCTCTCACCTCTGCCCCGGGGGTGTCCCCACAAGGCCCTACCTGTCTTCCCACGCTCTCTGGCTCATCTTGTCCCTGGCACCCTTGCCACACACCTATGGCCCTGCTGGGCTCACGCTCTAGAAGCTTGGGGACTGCCTGCTTCATCCACCGTCATGGTCCCCGTCCTGGGATACACAGGTGTTCGAGGGCAGGCGTTGAACTAGTGAGGGAACAAATAGGGGGGCATGTTCCTCCGGGTGCCCCCAGGGCTTTGAGCGGATTTGAACACTCTGTGGGGCTGCTCTGAGCGTGGCAGGATGTTTAGGGCCGTCTTGGCCTTACCTATAGGCAATACCAGCAGCGTCCCCTCCACAGAGAGTGCAGTGCCTCTGGGTGCTACCACACGTCCGAGGGCAAAACCACACAGAGGGGAGCTGTTGCCCTAAATGTGCCCTAGACAAGACAGCTCCCTGGCTTAGCAGGCTCAGCAGTTCCCTCTGGGGTGCTAAGTGATCTGTTCATCCTCTCCCGAGCCCACAGTGAGGATGCAGAGACGCCATCAGGGAACAGGACGGCATTCCCCAGGTGCACACCGCATAGGGACGGCGGCACGTCTGCCCACTGTGCCGGGCCCGCTCCTCCTCTGAGGGACTCCTTCTGACCAGCCTGGCTCCGTGCCTCCTGCTCTGTCCTCGTCCGCACCCCGCACCGCGCCAGTCTCATCAGTTGACACCACTAGCCCCAGGGCCCTTGGGGTTGTCTCTGAACTGATTCCTCCTTGGACCCAGAGACACAGAAGATTTACAACCTGCTGCAGGAAGCAAGCCAGGGCTCCAGGTGGCTCTCTCCAGGCACAGACCAGGGCGCTAGACAACAAATGGCCTCAGACGGCTGGGACTTGATGAGTAACTGACAGTTTCTCTGTGTTGTGTTCCCACTTCCAACTCAGGACCCACGAGACCCATGCCTTCAGACACCCTGCTTCCAGGTGGACGGCATGCAGCTCCCCACTCCACCCGCCCACACCTGGAGCTGTGCCTTCCCCCACCTCGGCCTGCCTTTGAGTCTCTGCCAGGGCCGTGACAGGGCTGAACCCCTTGTGCTAGCAAGCTCTGGGTAAACAGCCTGTGCTTGTCTCCTGTGGTTAATCTCCACTTCTTTTTACAACCCTTGCCCCAGACTCTCCTCCCACTGGGCACACCGTGTGGCCAGCCCTGGCCTCTGGCTTCTCCTTGGCTGCCTCTCCACAGGCTGCACTGTCCTTTGATGGTCTGCCCCACAGAGATCCTGAGCCCTGAAGATCCTGAGCATGCACCCCTCTTCCCACTCTCCCTCGTTCTGTTCTTCCTGCTCTGACTGGTCCCAAGGTTAGGATCACCAGAGAGAACACAGTATGAGAGTTAAATCTGAATGTCAGATAAGCAACAGACACATTTCTAGTGTAAGGATAGCCCAAATATTTCATGGTACATACTTATGCTTACCAGATCTATCTGCACAGCAAGTGTATCCCAGCACCACTTCTCCCTGGGGCTAAATAAATCTCTGTTCCTCGAGTGCTCATTAAGTCAACGGGACCGTCCCGCCACTTCACTCATCGCTGAGTAAAACGAATCTTCAAAGCATCATTGACACATACTTAACTAAATCCTTCTCTGAGATCTGCATTTTGAAAAATTCAAATGATACTTGGGCCCCATGATGGCATATGTCTTAGTCTGTTTTCTGTTGCTATTACAAAATACCTGAATCTGGGTGATCTCATAAAGAAAAGAGGTTTAGGAAGTTCACATGTAGAGGCCGAAAGTCCAAAATTGGGTGGGCTCCTTGGTTTGATCTCTGGTGAAAGCCTTACAGATGCATGACAACATGGCGGACAGCGTCATGGCAGGAGCATGTACAGAAGGTGAGATCACATGGTATACCAGGAAGCAAGAGATTCAGGGCCTAGGCTTGTTCTTTATACAACTCACTCTCAAGGGAACCAAGGGGGTCCCATGAGAACCGTCAACCCCTTCCTTCTGAGAATGCTGCCCCCAAAGACCTAATCACCTCCCCCAGGCCCAGCCACACTGCCATGCTGGGGATCCGGCTCCTGCCACGTGGACACTTGGGGGCACACTCAAGCCACATCCAAAGCAGAGCAGCAGGCCTGTGCTCACAGGTGTTGAGCACACTGAAAATCAAGTCATGCTTAGAAAGCAAAAAATTAATTAATCAATCAAAAATGAAAAAAAAAAAAAACCTGCATTTTTAATACAGGTCTCACATTAGGATTCATCGATAGTCTAATATTTGTCTTGTCTTCAAATACCCACATTCTTTAAAGAGAGAAAAAAGAAAGCTCACCATGGCCTGGAGCAAGTGGCAGAAGAGCCCTGCAGCTGCCTCTGACGGAAGGTTGTCCACTGAATTTGGTGCCGCTGCCCCATGTCACCACGGGGCTAGTCAGACTGTGTTTCACACCTCACTCTCTGCTGCTGAGAGCAGACCGGCCAGTTCCATATCTACAACCCGGAGTCGGAGCTCATCCAGGGAGCAATCGTTGCAGAACGTCCTCTCAGGGAAGCCAACCAGAATGGCAGGGAAGCAGCCCACAGGAGGGTCTCCGGCTCAGGACACCTGGGCCCAGTGGACAGGCAGCTCTAAGACCAGGCATGGGGAGAGTCCATTTCAAACTTCCAGAAGCAAAGTCCTGTTGTCCCTCAAAATTATTATCAAAACCAAAAGCCAACAATGCTCCAGGAAGCCCTGGTTCTTGCAGGCCTTGGCCATCGCATAGTACAAGGAATGTTTCCTGGGGCAGCCTCTCCGTTTCTTCTGCCCAGCTCTGGAGGGCCAGTTACCCAGACATCACTCTTGTTCTCTCCACTCACTTCTTCCTCGAGCAAATTTGTTATGATTCATAGCAATAAGAAAAAAAAAAGCCATTTCCCCTTCCCATATGTGACATAGAGTGGCAAAACATGTAAGAAATAAACAGCATGTGCCTTGAATTACACATGAAAACCAAGGCACCCGTGTGGCCCATGATGGCCCAAGGCTCCATCAGGGACACAGAGGCCAAACCCAGTAGCGTACACAGCCAGGCGCCATGTCATGACCTGTCTATCAACAAAGGGCCCCATGTCGTGCCATGTGGGCCCCATAGATTATAATGGAGCTAAAAAGCTCCTGTCACCCAAGGACATTGTAGGACCACAGTGTCATGGTGCGACGCATCATTCACGTGTGAGTGGTGATGCTGGTGCTAACTGCCCTCCTGCATGGACAGTCATATAAAAACAGCATAGCTGGGCACACACCTGTGTTCCCAGCCACTCAGGAGGCTAAAGCAAGAGGATTGTAAGTTTGAGGCCAGCCTCAGCAACTTAGCAAGACCCTATCTCAAAATAAAAAATAAAAAGGGCAAAGGGTGTAGATCCATGGTAAAGTGCCATGGGTTGAATCCCCAGCACCAAAAAATCTAAAAAAATTAAAGTACAGCACATATGATTATGTACTTTTCATCATACTTGATAATGATAATAAATGACTACGATGCTGACACTACACTTTACCTTCATCTTTATTTTTGGGTTTTCCTTCTACTTATTAGGGAAAGGTCCACTGGGAAGTGTCTGCTGGAAACCAGCAGCAGCCTCCCCACCCAGGTCCCCTGCGGCTCTTGATAGCATCATTTCTCTTGGGCTTGGTTGAATCTCTTCTTGTTGGGGTCCTCCTGGCCTCAGAGAAGACAGAATCACTGCTGTGCTGGCAGCAGGGGCCACAGTGAGCGAGTGCGCAGAGAAGACATCACAGGGTCAATGAGAGAGGCTAGTCGGTGGTGGTCACTGTCCACCATTCCACCATAGCATTGTCCAGCTCCACCTCAGCTAGGGCAAGAACAAAGGGTGAAAGCAGCTGAAGATGTGCTTCACCGACACCAGAGAGAATAACAGAAATTCAACAAGGATTGACATCCGGCATGGAGAAGCATCTTCCCAGGGGCCCTGAAGCATTTCCCACTCTGCACTGTGACCACCAGTGCAGTGGTGAACAGGAGGTCACTAAAATGACCACCAGCTCTGAGTAAACAACTGGAAAATCGTTCTTCATTACGAGACGTGGCAGCGAGCAGAAAGCCTGCAAGCTGGTGAGAGAGCAGTTGAAGAATTGAACAGGACAGCCGGGTATGAGGGCACACGCCTTAATCCCAGTGGCTTGGGAGGCTGAGGCAGGAGGATCATTCAAAGCCAGCCTCAGCAACGGCAAGGCACTAAACAACTCAGAGAGACCTTGTCCCTAAATAAAATGCAAAATAGGGCTGGGGATGTGGTCCAGTGGTCGAGCGCCTGAGTTCACTCCTCAGTACCCCAACCCAAAAAATTGAACAAGGATTATCCAAGAAATTCCCCAACTTCTCCCAGCTCAAAATCTTTCTACTGCCAGAATCATCAATCAAGTGTTTGCATTTTTTAGAGCAAGCCATAGATTTCAGACCAGCTGCGATGCTCAAGGACGGTCTTTCCACGCGCAGCAGGCACTGGTGTGTACGTGGGGCCTGCTGCTGTCTGCCTGCTCGACACTCCCTGAGGAACAGGAACCGCACAGAAACTTCTGTCTGAGAAGAGGAAGACCTGCCCGTGTGCTGCCCAGCAGCCCCCAAATCTGTGCCAGGACAAATGCCCTCTGGGTCAAGAGCCAAGGCCTCACCTCTGAAGCCAGGAGGGAGGGCTGGCGGGTGAGCACAGACGCTCCTGCTGGAGTTTTGTTTGGTGGCTTTGGTTTGGTTTCAGCCATGATTTGTTTGATGTCACATCCTTGGAATTTCAGGGGCCCTCATCATTTATACCATCTCTATCCCCATGGTTCCTGGGGGACGTGCTGGCTGCTCTCCAAGGCAGTTTCTAGAAATGCACCGCTGCAAAGTGCCTGCAGGGCTTGTCCCTCATCCGTCCCTGTCAGCTGGAGAGAGCTTTTGCTAAGTCAGGAGGATCCATCTGAGAGTCCTCTGCCATCCCAGGCTCCTTACGATAATGCTCCAAAGGTGCAGAGGAATGGAAGGGTTGGAGGGAAAAGGCCCTGAGGTTACGCCATCTCAGAGTCACCTCCGTGTCACAGGGATGCCATGGTGGAAGTTTGCAAGCACTTCTCCAAACCACACTTAATTCCAAAGCAGTCAGTCCTTCAGGAAGCTCGCAAGGGTCTTGGAAGTTGTTGGAACATCAGCAAGTTGCAGCAAAACACAGTTATCTTGGGCCAAATAGAGGAAAGTCTCTGGTCCATGGCACACACTGGTCCTGGTGTGTGTAGGACCTAGGACAAGAGCTGGTGGCCATCACCACAGGGGTTGTGTGGGCATTGCTGGTTAGGACTGAACCAGACTGTGAAAGGTCAGAGGTCAGAGGTCTGGATCTGACCACTCTTGCCTCCATCATACCTTTCCATCCCAGGCTGCTGCCAACCTGCCAGTGTGTGGGAGCCACAGGTGAGTCCTGATACCTGTGGGTGCCAGGTAGCCCTGTCCAGGGCAGGCCCAGGTGGCCAGGGCATCACTCCTGAGGCCAGCTTGGTGAGGTCCAAGCAGCATTGGAAACACATGACACAAATGTGCCATATACATTCATTGTCCCTCTAAAAACCATGAGCGCCAGCTCACCAAAGGCCAGTCCAGCCACCCTGCCGCTGGGAGCAAGCAGCAGGCAGCACTGTGGGCCGGGCAGGAGAGGCAGGGCTGCGCTTATCACGGACAGTCCTCGCTCCCATCTGGAGCTTGAGCCGCTTTTCCTTACCCCCAGTCCTCTTCTTCCTCCAGGGCTCAAGGAAGGCGTGGTCTGTCCAATGCTAGTATAAAAGCTCCCTCAAGACCCCTTCATTTTGGCCACATGAAATGTGTTGTTATTTTTAACAGTAATACATGGGCATGGAACAAGATTTAAAAGGAAACAATGTGTTCTGGATTCCAGTGCACCAGACGCCAGCCTCTTTCCAGACCAGCTGCGTACACACCCTCCAGCATGGGGTCGGGGCCGATGCTGAGGCTCCCAGTGCTGCCCAGCACCTTGCTGGCTTGCACTTACTTACTAATCCGTATAGAGAAGCACATCGGGAAACAGGGCCGCCCCTCTTGGCAACTGCACAGTGCCGTTTTCGTGCTGTGGATGCGTGAGGATGGATTCAGGCAGCTGCCTATTAGCATTCCTTCCTTTGCTCTTTCAACACTGCGGTGATTAGCTCTGCACATCTGCCCTCTCACATTTACCAACATGGATGCTGGGAAAGTTCCTAGAAGGATAATTCCTAAATCAAAGGGTATGAGCACGTTAAACTTGACAGGTATTGTCGAACTGCCACCAGAGAGTTTTGTCAACGCGCACCCCCATCGCCAGTACTCCAGGTTCCCAGTCAATACAGTGTGACAGGGACAAAAGCCAATTGTTTAAATTTGCATTCTCTAATGAGATTGAGCGCATTTCCACATGGTTACGGGCTGATAATATTTATACATTTTGTCTGTTTCTCTGTTTGGTGACCTTTTTCTGTTTGATTGGGAGGCAGTCTTTACTTATTAAAGAAATTAGCCCTTTGATATAGCATGCTTTTCAATTTGTCTTTTGTCTTGACAATTTTATGGGCCATTTTCCAAACAGGAAATTATGATGTAGTTGAATTTATTAATCTTTTCTTTCATGTTTCTGGGTTTGGGGTCATATTTTAACAATCTTCACCACTCCAAGATTGTAAAAATCAGTCGACTTTAAATCCCCGGCTCCCTACCTACCCCACATGAATAAAATGTAAGTACTGCAGTGAAGTTGCTTAGTCCCACCCACAGAATTGCTGACCTTCTGAGCTGGAAAGGGTATGGAAGGTCAATAAGTCCCCCCGCCCCCTGATTTAGCAGTTAGAGACCCCATGAGGTGATTGTTGTTTCTAGAGGCCACCCAGGGAGTGACCCCAGCAGCAAGGCTATGGGGCTCCACCGGGTGTCTTCTCCAAGTTTGCACAGCCTTACAGCCCTTCCTTGATGCCCTGGGGAGCCCAGGAGACCCAGGGAGCAGCCCTGCTGGGTAATATTCACATACTAGTTGAAATTCAGTTGCTTTTAAAATGACTCAGTGCCTTAGATCCTGACTTTGGCAAGAATTCCTAGATACTGGTAATGTTCTGGAGCAAAGGGGGGATAGATGGTTCCTGTCAATCTTTTCAGGGACTAGAAGAGAGTGTCCTTGGGAAGACTGGCCCTGGCCTGGCTCTCCCTGAGAGAGCGACACATGCAACAGACAGCATGGGGCCAGGAGCTCAGGAGCAGGCCCACACTGCGCCACGCATGGATCCCAGCCCAAGGTGTCTGGGTGCCTGACAGCCATCGGGGGGGTGGTGGCACAGGGGAAGATGGCCCTTAAGGCTGATGGTTGCAGCTCAGTGGTGGCCATTCTTCAGATCTCCTAACTGTGGTCTGAGAGGAGCCCCCAGACTGGAGGTGGAAGGTCACCACATTGCTGGTTTGCTTTCCTTTGCTCCTCTATAAGGCAGAGCCATCCATTACCACCACCACCACCACCACCACCACCACACACACACACACACACACACACACACACACACATGGGTGGTTTCTATGTGGCTCCACTGGCCAAAAGATTTTGATAAGCTTAATGTTCTGCAGCATATATTATTATTTTAAAAAGTTTTTACTTTCATCTTGTGAATGCCGAATTTATTTTCCTTATGCTGAATAAGCATGTTTGTAAAACTACATGCCCTAAGACCAAGAAATCTCCTCTGAGAAAGAAGACCCTCCCACAACACTTGCTCCCCACCCATTCCCGAAGCCCTCGGAGGCAGGGAATTAGGGGATTGCCTCCCAGGACATCACTCGATTTCGTCATCACCACACACAGTTTCATACGCCATACACGATACGTTGACTTTATAATCAGTTTGGCCGCCCAATGCGCCACTTTCGGGGAGGGCCGCCTTTACTGATGGTGCCAGTGTTCAGGAGAGTTTGCCACGCTGGGCTGTGGAGGCAGGAGGGGAAGGAAGGAGGGAGGGAGAGAGGAAAACAAGGAGAGGAGCCTTTCCTAAACAGTGAGTGGACCAGGCTGTGCCCGAGTCACCCCCGGCCAGTGGGCCCCAGATACGACCCTCCCCTCCAGACCAGACCAAAGGTGTCTCGGTCTCAAAGATGATGTGGCCCAGCACCTGGCCTGTGGCGATGGGGACAATCCTTATTTGTGTCATCAGGATCAGGGATT
Source organism: Callospermophilus lateralis (assembly GCF_048772815.1). Lineage (NCBI taxonomy): Eukaryota > Metazoa > Chordata > Mammalia > Rodentia > Sciuridae > Callospermophilus > Callospermophilus lateralis. Next base: position 160,437,333 of record NC_135309.1, on the reverse strand, counting down.
TCTGCTCTAGGATGATGCCCCCAAAGAGGAAAGAATCTGAAGGGAGGAGACTGAGTGGCTGGGAACCCAGCAGAGGGATTCTGGGGTGCAGGATGGGGTGGGGGAGGCTGTCTAGGCACAGAACTGCGAAGTTCTTGGCTCAGAGGCAGAGGCCCCAGAATAGCTGAATCAGGGATGGGACACCAGGAGAGTGGGTGGGCCCGCAGTGGTGGGGGTGCACAGGACAGCTGTGGTGAGGTGGTGGCCTTTGTGGCCACAGCGAGGAGTTTTGACATGCTTGGAATGTCTTCATTACCACCTCTGCTTCAACTGTCTTCTAATGGCTTCTTCATTTGGGTAGAAAACCTGAGCCCAAGAATCAGGATTCAGACCCCCCTTAAATCTGCCCTACAGTCATCGGTTTCCTCCTGGAAGCCAGAGGCATCTCACAGGACTTGTGTGAAAATAAAAGTAAACACTGCGTGTGAAAAGCCCTCTGGAAGGTTCTGCCGTCCAAGGAGAGTGAGGGGCCAAGCCCATCCCGGGCGGTCTCCCTGCATGTGTGGTCCCTGAGAAGCCCAGAGGCCAGGTCCCCTCCCCTCCCTCTGCTTCCTGCTCACCCTTGACGGGCCAGGAAGTGATGCTGCGTGGGCCTAGGTGTTTGTGTCCCTCACATGCCCACACGGAAGCTTGGCCAACAAGGTGGAATGACCAGGTGGGGCTTCGAGGGTCATGTCATGAGGTGTCGTTTAGTCCTCATGGATCAGGTTTGGTCATGCAGAGAAGAGACCCAGAGCTGCTGTGGCCCTTCCGCCACTGAGTCCTCAGGAAGAAGTCACCACCTGTCACACAGGATGTGGTCCTCACCAGAGCAGAATCCGATGGTGTCTTCATCTCTGACTTCCAGCCTCCAAGAACCGTGAGAAATGATTGTTGTATATAAGACCCCAGTTTATGGTGTTTTGTTAAAACAACCAGAATGGACTCAGAAATTTGTCTTTGTCGGAGCAAATTTCCATGTTGAAACGAGACACTAACACTAAGCTCTAATGAGATACTAAGCAGATGTTCGGGGAAATTCAAGAGGGGAACTCCCCCTCCCCGCAATCCCATAGAAGACGCGGTTGAGGAGCACCGCCTGCGTCAGAGCCGACTCCTCTGACAACATTCCTACTGCGCTTTTCTCTTGTTGGAGTAGAAGCATGTTTACCTGGGCATTTTTACTTCCCCCACACCTTCAAATCCACTGGTGTGAAAGTAGACTTAGTATGTTCTTGCAAGCTTAAGTTTCCAATAATGGAATGGACCTTCTCTCTCTTACTGAGAAGTTACCAAAGACGTGATCTTGTCTTGGGCACAATGCCTTTGTTTTCATGTGGTGCTAAGGAACGAACCCAGTGCCTCACATGTGCCAGCAAATGCTTTACCATTGAGTTACAACCCAAGCAAAGGCTTGATCATGTTATTGGTCTTTTATAAGAATGAGCTTTTGAATTATTAATAACCCTTACTGAGCATGTATTCTATTTCATGTCTTGGTGTTTGCTGAAGCTTGCCAATTGGTACCCAAATTCCTACATTCTGATTTATTTGTTATTTCCTGATAGATGCTATTGTTAAAGTTTTTAGTATCACTGGGTTTGTAATTTTCTTCTTGTATTGTTAACATCACTTTTCTCCATATGTCATTGCAAAGCGTTTTAAGGTTAAAGGCAGTTACATGTTTTTGCTGGGTTATTCCTTTTATAAATATAAAATACATAGCATTTCCCTGTTTTCCCCATTTACCGTGTCTTGCCATAAATTCTATTTTATATTAGCACCCAATACCTATCATAATTTAAAATATACATACTCCCGTTTATTCCAACCTCCACGTGTGCTATGTTTGAAATGAGAGATACAGTGTCACTCCCTGCAGGCTTTTGGAGAAATAACCAAAGCCTGGAAACAACCTCAATGTGCTCTCATGGGGGTCTGGTTAGGTGGGGTAGCCTCTGTCACTCTGAGAATGAAGCTCCTCTGTACTTGACAGGAAATGATCCTGGAGATCTCTTATTGAATAATAATAATAAAAAGTCTAGAACAGAACATTCTGCATACATGTCAACAGTGGTAGAAAAGGGGGACATTGTACCTAGCCATCTCTATCTGCCCATTCTATCTATGGAAGGCCAGGCAGGAAATTGCTGACGGGGGTCGGGGGAAGGCACAGAAGGGAGGCGGTGATTGACTGGAACCTCGGGTAGTGAACTGTGTGAATGTTTAGCCATTCAAACATAATTAAAAATACCATACCCACATCTGCATCTTGCATTAGCAAATTCGAGCTGTTTTGCATTTTTATAGTTTTCTTGCATTTCTACCATTTTCCCCTTGTTCCTTCCTTAGACTGATGCAATTTGGCTACTTTTTCTTCAATGGTTTGGAAATTATGCTTCCTGTTTCTAATTACCATCTCATAAGTGAGTGGACGCGGTGGTGTTGGAGCGTAAAGCTGTCCCCGTCAAGCTGCAGGTATTCAGGAGCCCGTGGTTGTCACTCTGGGGGTGTTGCCCTAAGAAGAAGGGTCTCCTTTTCTCAGGGCAGCTCCCACCTCAGGACTGGCTTGATGGTGAGATAATGAAGGCCCAGATCCCAACTCTGCAAAGCCACACCAGCTCCCCATGTGACCCACTAGAGCTTTGTCAAGTTGTGACGGCCTCTCCCCCTGAACCCATCTGCTCCAACTCTGTTGCATTCCAAGTCCCAGGTTTGGATCCAAACTTCCTCTATGCAAACTCCCAGCAGAGTCTGGTTTCTGAGGAGCCTGACTTCTCCAAAGATTGATTTGCCCAACAAATTCTAACACAGGCAAATGGTACAATGCTGGTCATGGGAGGTGCCCAGTCATGAACAGGAACATGCATCTATTGGTTCTGGTATAGCCTCGGTAACACACTTGGAGAGCTTCCTATAGCTTTATAGTTGTTGCTATTTAAAAACTGTTTGGGGGCTGGGGTTGTAGCTCAGAGGCAGAGCACTTGCCTAGCACATGTGAGGCACTGGGTTTATTCTCAGCACCACATATAAACAAATAAAAGGTTCATTGACAACTAAAAAAAAGTATTAAAGACAAAAGACTGGTTGGGTATGTAGAGATCTGTTATTGGAATATGCTTTGTTGTAACCAAAATCCACCCAGAAAAAAAACCACAGGTATTTGTTTCTATTATTAAAAGTGGTCCTTCTCCTGACATCAACAATTTTATAAATAACCAAAATGAAACATGAATTAATTTGCATCATGGTAGTTTCAACAGAGGACCAATGGTTTCTAGTTTTTATTAGTTTTTCTTTATGCTTAGAAAAATCGATAATATGGAGGTTTAGCTTTAAGGATGGGAGAGGTAGGTGGTAGAAATCCATGTTTGAAATGCAGGGTGTCTGTTATGTAATTTCATAGTCCCTGCTGTGTCCAGCTCCTGATTTTCTGCCACTGGCAGCTCAGGAAGTGTCACGAAACATCCCCTCCCCAGCAGATAAAAAGAAATTAGATTCTAAGGGCTTTGATTCAATCACTACCTCAGTCACTGCCAGTATTGGAAATTTCGTAGTGGCAGAATGTGAGCAAAAAATGACAATTTAAGCTCTATACATTTCTCCTAATCAAAAGGTTTTGTTCACTAGCAAAAGAGAAGCCAGTGATTATCAAAGTGCACTGTCTCAGCAAATCCTCTCCCACAAATCGGCTTCCACTTCAGAACACTCAGAGGCGCTGGCCTCTTTGCTGCCTGTGTCTGCTAACCAGGCCACATCAGGGGACTAGCACTACACCTCCTTCACAGATGAGGAAATGGAGGCCTAGAAACTTGCCTGAGGCCACTCAGTAGGAAGTGGGCAACTGTATCTGTTAGCTATGGTGTCTCAGTGAATGACCTCAGAATTTAGTGGCGTGAAACGGTACGGCTATGTAGGTAGGAGAACCTGCAGGACTTGAGGGTCTGCTTTGAGGTCCCTTGGGGGTGTACCATCCCATGGCTCACCTAGGCCAGGATACGCTTCCAACAGCTGTACAGGGGAAGCCAGCAGGACTCAGCACCAATGGCGTCCTTGGGCTGAGGACCTCAGTTCCTTTCTAACAGGGTATCTTGCTGTCACCTGGGGACCTGGATTTCAGGAGTGCTCCCACCACAAGCCATTTAGGCACCTTATGCCGAACACCTGCTTTTCTCCTCTGGGTCTGGAATTTTGGATGTGCCATGTAGAAGGAGCCCATGATCCTAGCAGAATCCCTGGCAGGGACTCTACTGAGCCTCCCCAGTAGACGTTTCACACAGTAGACGTTGTCACAACTTCCCTGGGAGGACTCCAGGATGCCCTCCCACCCCCGGGTCTGCCCTGCACACCACCATCTTTCCCTTTTGCCACAGCTGCAAGGATACCTAGGCCGAGTCCTCCATGTCCCCCTGGAGCAGCAGCATGAAGGGGTGGTCTTAGAGACCCCGACAAGGAAGGAGCATGCTGTCAGCAAGATGGGAATCAGTCTTGTGTGACCTCGTCTTCACAGAAGCACCCACCACTGCTATCATCCTTGCACTAGAAGCAAGTCACAGGTTCAGCCCACACGTGGGAAGGCACAAAGGCATGAGCCCCAGAGCTGGGGATCATAGAGGGGCCACTGTTGAGGCACACAAGCCACAGTGGCAGCACCAGGAGTCAATGCCTCCCCACACCAGCTACTTGGCATTACCCAAAGTGAGCAAGAACAGATGACAGCCCAGAGTTCCATTTACTAAAATGAAATATTATGTTCCAGAAGCCGCGGACGCCACTAAAAATTCTGTCCTCTGGACTCTCATGTGTGCACCACACATTCATCATTCACTTATTCATTTATCAAACAGGCTGAAGACAGCCTTGGTTCAGCTTTCCTCCACCTGGTCTTGGCCCATGCAGACCCCCTCCTGGGAGGCCAACCAGCACTGTCAGCTTCTGTGTCCTTCAGCTGTTTTACACAAATTCTAAAGGACATCATGTGCTCCTGAGTTCAAGACTTCTTCCCCCACACAAAGGGCGGCACCCTGCCTTCTCAGCAGTCACCACTCTAGAACAGCGGGCAGCTGCAGTGCTCCACGCAGTGACCAGGACGGACTGGACACCAGGGGTCTTCCTGGTTTTCTGTTGTTATAAAGATGTTACATCAAATGACTTTGCTGACACATCATTTTGCTCATTTGCTGATCTGGGAAGTGGTTAGGGCTATGCATATTTGCCATTCTTTTATTCATCTTCTCAGTATCATCTGTAGTTCAATGGGAACAAGAGGCTGTAAGTAAAGTGTGTCTCCCTCAGTCCCCACCCACCAGGTTCCTTTGGTGACACCCCCAGCCTGTGTGACACCAGAAACCCTCACCAAAACGTTAACTCAAATGAGAAGAAAACCTCCTCTTTGTAGGTGTTAAGAATATCATTTTTTTTTAGCTGCCCTAAATGTCCCGGCAGCCAAGAGAAACATGGCCCAAGAGGAGGACAGTCACTGACTCCCCACACCTCTGTGGCCCCAGGCCTTCCACCTCACCAGCAGATGCATCTTAAAAACCAGAGTCCTTGACTCTTAGGTTTGAAAGTATTTCAAAGGAGATATTCAGAAGATGCATCAGTCGAGTGAGATGTGTGGCTGGTTTAAACTTCCATAAGAGACTGGGGTCAAACGGCCAAGTTATTGGCACTGAAGAGTGGTCCTCTCTTGGTGTGAGGTTACCTCTATGGGAGGAGGACAGTGAAGTGAGACAGGGACAGATGCTGATAAAGGAAGACTGCTGGCAACTGCTGAGGCAGGTGACAAGTCTTTCTGCTGAGTCTTGTTAAGTTAAGTTAAGTTAAGTCTCCCACCCCCAGCACCCATCAGCAAGTGCAGCCATTTCAAACAGGCTCCTGTCCACCCAGCATCAGTGACAGGTTCCCTGTAAGGCCCTCCTGGGGCCTCGCCCTCATGACCCTGGCTTCTTGCTGAGCTGGAACAGTGAGGAGTAAAGCCATGGCAAGGTGGCTCAGAAGACACTGACAACTTCACAACAGTCTGCACCTGAACATTTCTTTCACCGGGTAAGACGAGAGGGTTTTGAGTCCAACATTTCCGTTAGCCAAAAATAAGTTTTTCTGCCCAGAAGGGCAAAAATCGAGTCACCCGCATATATGCATCATCATTAATAGCTCTTTATTTAAACATCTCAAGGGTTCCCAACCTCATTTAAAATAAAAAAAGACCCCAACCCCATTTAGAAATAAAAACTGAATAAAAGCACGTAAAGGCCCCATAATTAGTATCCCAGTTCACAACAGAGTACTTACTCTGAAAAGTTATATTCACCTTTTATTACAAAGGCACAGAAGTCATCTGAGTCCAGATAACAACCCCACTGCACATCCTCTCCACATTGCCCATGTGCAACTCAACACTGCTAGGAAGCCAAGGGACGTTCCCAAGACTTTATAAGGAGCTATAAATTCTTCCTATAAATAACTTAAGAGACTGGACCTTAAGACCAATATAGGTCTAAGAAAAGGGACCAGAACATCCTATAGGGGCAACTTTCTTGAGAGGAGGATGGCTTAAAGGTGAAAGCATGTCACCATGACAGACAAGCGACTAGGAGGGGAGCTAACACACTTTCTCACGGGCTCCACCCAGAAGCAGTACCAATCCTCCCAGACTGCTCCATCGATCTTCCCATCAGTTTTCAGTTTTTAAAAATATATACTTTACAGCTCAGAAGACATTCTTAATTTAGTTTGTCACCAAGGGCCAACGGAGACCGGCCCTTGATGATATATGCATCATCATTAATAGCTCATTGCGGTGGATCGGGCGCTGTGGGGTGTCCTCATCGGGGTGGATCAGGCGCTGTGGGGTCACAGCCCGGGGTGGCATCCGGAAGGCCTGCCTCCTCTGCTCCCAACTCCTCACCCAGCCCATCCTCCGGCAGTTCAGTGGTGGCTGTGCTGTCTTCGGTGAGAGCAACCCCCTCTTTCTTCTTTTCTCCAGACACCTCCAGCCCCATCATCCTGAGGTAATGGAGTCGTTCATTCTTGGGCACGAAAGTTCGAATGGAGGCCTTTCCCCGCCAGCCACACAGCACAATGGGGCACTGCAGGGCATCTGGATTCCTACAGAAGAAGACAGCTGCATGTAACATCAGCTGTGTTCATAACTGCATCCAAAGAGACATTAGCATGCACACTACACCCTCAAGGTGCTGGAAGGACATTGTGTCTGGTACTACGGCAGGTCTTCTTGAAGAAGGATCAGGAAATCACTTCCTCCTCCTCATCCTGAAGCAGCTCACCTAAGCAGGCAATGGGATGGCCCCACCTCTGCAGGCTGCATGCTAACTCTGTGCTGGAGATCTACACCCCTCCCCTGCCTTGAACACGCTCCCCCTGGGCCAGCACACTGCGGTGAGGAAGAGGCCTCTCCCCTGGAGCCCTCCTGCCCACCTCATGGTGGAGTCAGTGAACAAGCTTTGGGCCTCAGAGGCTGGGTGACTCAGGAGTGGCAGAACCCAGCCAGGGACCAGGGTGCATGTTCTTTCCCACTCCAGGCTTCACGTGACGTGGTCTCTGGTGAGCACATCATGACCTGAGCCCCATGGCACACTGCACAGTTCTGTTGTGTTACCACCTCCCCAGGCCTGCTAGTCCCACCTCGCAGTCCCCACTCTTGCTACTGGGCACCTTGCCCCCTCCCTCCTTGACCCAGACAACTGCCCCCCAGCCAGGGTTGTAGGCATCCACGGGGTAGGCTCCCGAAGGCCATGTTTAAACACAGGCTGAGGAGGAGATGCAGAGGGCTTTGACTGAATTTTTAAAACAAATAGGTGAGGAGAAGGACCCAAACAGGAAGCAGGAAACCACTAAAAAGAGTTAAGAACCACATCAACCCCTTCCCATTTTTCCTGGTATAAAGCACAGACAGTAAGTTGACAACAACCAAGAAAAATGCAAAAAGTTCCCCAACCCCCGTCTTCTTAACCACAAAAACAGCAAACAAACAAAACCTAATAATTTCTGAAGCTGTCATTTACCTGTGTGGAAACTAGTATTTATGTGTGGAAAGTCTTAGAATACCTCAATGTTTTCCAACCAGGGCCAGATGTCACCGCTATTTTTAAAAAAACACATTTCTGGGTCTTGATTCAAACTGTAAGAAAACTGCCTCATTCAAAACATGCTGGTGGGCCGTGCTCTGTTTCCCAGGCTTGCCTATGAGCACACCTAACAGTCCTCCTTTTTACATCTTCTCCCGAGTCCACAAAACCCTTCCCATTACACACAGCAGACCACTAGCTGCCCACATCAGCGCTGCACTCCTCTGCCCCTTCCCCAACTGTCCGTGGCACCCATCCACCTAGTGCCATCAGGTATCACAGACCACCTTGGCAAATTGCAGGGATACCCGATGTGACTCTGGCACCTACAATGTCCTCACTTGTGGCTTTGCTCCTGCCTCCCTGACTACTCCCATCTTTACTGACTACTCTCCTAAAAACCCAGCTCCTCTAAAGCCTAAGTTATCTCAACAAGTGCCAGGACTTGGAAGAGGGCTGTACGCTCATGAGACCTGGAGCCTTCTTTCCCCTTAATTCTAAAACCTCTACCTAGGAGCCTATCCTAAAGTCCATTTCCATGTCCATTCAAGCACCTCAAAATGAGTCTTGTGTTAAGTGCACCCCTTGTTTCCAGTCCTGGAGATAAGAAATGCTCAGCTGTGATCTCCACGTGCTCCTGCCCTTTCACTGCCCATACTCTACCCACCTCACATCAGGCAGGGCCACCTGCAGTGCTCCTGGCATCTAATCCCTAGTCACCTGCCTCTGCCACCCAGCTCATCTGTTTTTCACCCACGCTACAGTCTTCCCTTTTACTCCTTAACTCCCACATCAAGACCTCCTTTTCCCTACAGAGCACACCTCAGACAGCAGTCAGTCTGAAACCTGGGAACACACGACACCTCAGGCCCTGCAAGGGGCTCAGGTCTTAGCTGTATATCCATCCTCTCCCCCTCCCTCCTTGTGGCTGAGCCCCACCCACACAGCTCTCCAGTCTGCTCCTGCCTCACATCTGGGCTGCAAAGGTTTCTCCTTGCCCCTCAGAACTCACAGAAAACTACACAATGGCTCTTCACAGCCACTCCCCAAATCAACTCAGCCCTGGGCCCCACCGTATTCCTTCTCTTGGAAGTGGTCCTCTATTTTACAAAGAAGCAGTGCTAGAAGTGAGGCTGAGATGCTACCACTTAGGAGGAAGCCACCTAACTCTTCACCCCAGTTTCCTCATCTGGCAGCTGCCGCCGATACTGGGACCTATACCTCCAGGGATCCCCGTGAGGCTCCAGGATGAGCAGGTACAAGCACTGGACAACCTAGAAGTGAGCAACAGCAGGCTCAGCCTGTCTTAACTAGCCTTGGAACCACACCTAAGTGTGATGGGGACCACACCCCAGCTGAACCAACAACCTGATCTCACTGTGCAACACTGTGCAACACTCCAGTTTTCCAGTTTGATTTCAGAAGTCAAATCAATTCCTAATGCCTGGAAAGTGTTACGTATTTTGTTCTCCACAAACATGAACATATCACACCTGCCTCCCAGCCGACTGTCCTACAAAGAAGTATCCTCATGGTAATCTACAAAGACAGTATTTCAGTTCTGAGGTTTTCATAGTCTTACCTTCGGAGTAACATTCTTAAAAGGCTTTCAAGGGCCCCGAGGTTCCCACCACCCCTCAAGGTTTCCCTCGCCTGAGAGAACGCAGCACAACCAATGGCAATGGGGTGCGCTGACTTACGCAGAATCCGGCTCATACTTCAGCACGACACTTCCTTTTGCTGGAAGAGAAAGAGACCTAAGTTTGCCAAGTGCCCGAGTCAGTGGACACAACTGATTGTGCTTCTACATTACGCTGTTTTGAGGAAATAGCAAAAAATCCTCTCTTGACTAAGAATCTAGATGGAGTGGATGGGGCTGGGGCTCAATGGTAGCGCACTTGCCTGGCATGTGTGAGGCACTGGGTTTGATTCTCAGTACCACATAAAAAATAAAGGTCTATCAACAATCAAAACAAACAAAAAAGAATCTAAATGGGATCCTATGTGCATGTATAATTACATGGCCAATGTAATTCTAATTCATGTCCAACCAGAAGAATGAGAAGTTATACTCCATATAGTATAATGTCAAAATGCATTCTACTATCAAGTATGACTAATTAAAGCAAAATATTTATAATCTTTAAAAAAAGGAATCTGGATGGAGAAGCCCTTCTGAATATAATACAGCTGCGTTGAGAACACAGCAAGGACAAGGGGACAGAGGCCCAATGAAAACAAAGGAAAACAGAATTAGAAGACCTTGCCAAAATTATTTTTATGCCTTGGAGAAAATGCCCCAAAGAAGGACCTGAAGTGGAAGTTTATGAAATATAAGAGGAAAATGTAACCAAAAACCTATCCTGGTGGGTTAGCAGAGCAATGGCCTGCTAGCCAGACGGCAGTATTTCGCTTTAACAAGGTTGGCAAAGATACCAGGTGAACCAGATACCCCATTAGCTGGTCCTATGTGCCTTACAACACAGGGGAACTCAAGGACCAGAGCCTGTCCCCATGGCTACCTGCTGATGAGTGCTGGTTGGTGGTATGGTCTAGGACTCCTGAGCTCAGCAAGCTGCCCCGAGGGCTTGCTCCAGAGGCCAGCCCCCATGCCCACAGACTCCTGTGGGTTCTGGGCTGTACCAGGGGCTTGACCAGGGACAGGTGAACAGAACAGCACTCCTAAAGATGCCTTTGATCTTTAACATTTGGAGATGCCAGATTTCTCCAAAGCCCTCCGGAAACTGACATAGTCAGTAGAGAGTACTGTGATGCACAGTCCTCTAGTCTATGCTGATGATGGGTTCTAGGACCCCAGCAGGGACCAGAATGCCAGGACACTAAGGCCTCCATAAAAAATGGCTCATAATCTGCACAGAAACCACACACATCCTCCTACATCCTTAAAGCGAGCTCCAAATTACCTAGAACTCTTAACCACTAAGTCAAAAACTTTTTGTTGTTTTGATACCAGGGATTGAACCCAGAGGCATTTAACCACTAAGTCACATTCCCAGTCTTTTTTTTAATGTTTTACTTAGAGACAGGGTCTTACTAAGTTGCTTAGGGCCTTGCTAAGTTTCTAAGGCTGGCTTTGAACTCCTGATCTTCACATATGACAAGTGAAAAGGTTTTGTGTTTATCCACAACTGGATAAATCTGAGGGTATAATAAAGCAGATATGGAAGCGTACCCTGAAATATGTGGTTGAGAAATATGCCAAAAAAAGAAGAAACACCTGTATATATACATTTTTTTCATTCTTATAGAGACAACCCAAGTTGTGCCTCTATGTCATCCAAATCACTTACTCAGGTCCTTGGCTTGACTGTATGTCTCATTGCTGAGTTTTCTAAAAAATGGATTTTCTTGGGTCAACAACGTCTTCACATCTTCCATTGATATCGTAATAATTCTTGAATTAATAAATGGATACAATGTATATATTCCCTGTGGGAAGACAGATCACCATGATGCAATCCATGACATCATCACCTGCTCACAGACCTGTGTATGGTGTGCCCCACAGGAGGAAGCCCAAGCCCTAGAGGAGCTTGACAACCACCAAGGTCCAACAACAGGTGGTAAACGCAAGTCATTCAGACCCTGTTACCTGGCCAGCACCCAACCTCATCCCCAAATGCTTTGCCTAGAATTACCTCCTGTGCCAACCGGAAGGCACAATCAAATTCTTCACCACTGTTATTTCGACACCAGACTTTTATCCCTGTGTTAATAACCTGTAAGAAAAAAATATGTATTCATGAAACACACAAACAAAAATCAGGATAATCAAAACATTCCCCTCTACTATGAGGTGGTGAGCTGTATGTGAGCAGCTCCAGGGAGGGGAATGGGCCTCACCACAATGGGTTTTCAAGAACCCACCAACAGATGCAAATGGCCTGTGTCATTGGCTCATGACAAATAATTAGAGATTAAAACTGGGTATTTTGGAAACGCAAGAATAGGTTAGCATGCATTCTGATGGCCATTTAAAGCAAGGAACTGTCACAGCACGTAGTCTTTGACAACCTAGCAGAACCACCTGGAGAGGAGCATGCACAAGGCAGATCAGGTCTTAACACTGCTATAAAAAATGTGTGACCTGTGAGACTCAAAAGCAGGAAAGGAAATGACAGAAGGTCTACAAATGGCCAATATAAAGAAAATGTTCAACAGGACAAAGTACAAGGGCCCGCCTGAGCACAGCCAGAGCTTCCATGCCCTCACCCACCCACCCAGAGGACCAGCTCCAGGAGGATACAGTAGGGATCCAGACTTGTGCCTGCCACCAGCTCAGAAATCACAGGCCAAGTGCAGGGGCCTCAGCCACTCTGCACATGGGCAGAGCAAGTGCCAAGATCTTGCACACCCTGAATCACAGTCACAAGCCTGCGCGGTTTTTACCTTCATCCTTTCGCTGTTGTTCAGCAGCACATTCCTCAGCTCCTTAGAGACCATGTAGAGTTGCCTTTTCTTCCCTTCTGTAGTTCGAGTTAGCAAATTCATTCTTGGAAATGATGGATCCAAAGCATAAAATTTCCTTTAACAAAAATAAAATCGTTACATCTTACTCTCCCCAACAGCGTTCAGCTTCCACAACTGGAGTGTGGGTTAAGAGCATCCAAGCTCTGCTCCGGACTTCTACTGCTAAACTTATCTACCTTCACCTAGAACTGCCAGACAGTACTTGAGGCACATGGTCAGGGTCCTAAATTAACAAGGGTAGCTTCTCTCCTTCAAGTGCTACTCCAGTGACAGGGACATGAGACACCTGCACTACACAGGAGCCTCTCAAGAGATTTTTACAGATATGCAAAGGACCAGTTTTCCAAAAGGCAGTGGAGTGACCATCTAGTGAATGCTGCTGTGCTGAGTGCACACGTGAGCAGGGGTGCATTTATCACATGAAGCAAAAGAAGAATTAAACAGGCTGAATTAATCCTTACTCAATAGGTGGAAACAATGGGTCATCTTCAGGAATGAACACAAATGGATCCTCTTTAAATCCAAATAACTTCATTTTCTTTGACGGAGGAGGACTAAGAAGAAAATAAGGATGAGATAAATGAATGGGTACCCCGCACAGTAACCAAAAGCACAGAGTTCCTTAGATGAAGGCTGAAGGCAGAGGTGGAAGGCTTCTAGCTGCCCAATGGATCCCAGGAATCATGGTGCATGCCCACTAAACTAAGGCCTCTGTGTGCAATGTTCTTACACCCCACCTGTACAAAGTCCCCACAGGAAAGGCCCTGGGCCCAACAACTCCTTAGAAGACTGTAAAGGCACCAAATGATCAGGATCACAGAATAACTCACCCACACACGCCATCTTTCTTATTTTCATTATTCTCTAAATTCTCGGGTGTTGTTATCTCTGAGTCACCAGTTCCAGTGACCAGCTGACTTTCTGGCTCTAAGGCATCCACAGGTTTCCCCTCTGTGGGAGTTGCAGTGCTCAACTGTGTGGCTTCTCTGGTCTCTACAGATTTACCCTGTACCTGTTGTAGGGAATAAATTTGTTTTTATATAAAGATATGTAAACTTTTCACTGCTTCAAGAAAATAAAAGTTGTCAAGTTCACAAAATCAATCTGCTGTAATTTTAACAGCACTGTTAAAAAAAAAGTTTCTCTAAAGCTTTTGACCTGTCTGCTGTTATAAATGGAATTCAGAGGCAATATGCCCTCAGGGTTTAAGCTGGTCTCCTAAGGAGCACACACTTCCTGATCCTCGGTAGGGCCTGCCAGGCCTGAAGAACTAGTTCCTTCTCAATTATAAATGCTTCCTGTGCATCAGCTCATGCAAGGCACAGTGAAGCACAAGATGAGTCAAACACAATTCCTGAACTACTAGGCAGGCACAAAAAGATAAGCACATAAAGAAGGGAAGCAAGAGAGAGAGGTGAAGAGTTTCCAGGGCATCTGGAATTAGGTAGAGCACACACCTTAGGGTCTAGGAGACACCTGATAAGAAACACATTGCCGATTTAAGGCAATAGTATAATTTAAATTTGGTTGAGTATCAACAAAACGTTTCACTTATACTAAACTCTTCTAGGGCTTGGGCATAGCTCAATGGGAGAGCACTTGCCTAGCAGGCACAGGGCCCTGGTTCAATGCTCAGCACTCAGGGGAAAAAAAAAAAAAAAGATTTAAAAAATATGTATCCTTTTGATCCTTGTGAAGTAAGTTTACAAATTAGGATACTTTTAGGCAGACTAGTTTTATTTCCCCAGGGTCACAAAGCTATTAAGCAGAGGAGCCAAGACTCGACTCAGGCCTGAGTCCAAGCTTTTAAAACAGCTCGGCACTGCCTCTCAGAGCACCTTCCATTTCAGCATGAAAAGCATGAAACCAACCCCATGCCCTGGACAGAGCTGTCTGTCCAAATCTTGAAAAGTGCCTTCTGTCTCTTGGCCCATTTCAGATGGCCTGTCTCCACAGTGCTTCCTCTGTTCCACAACCTTCCACCGCCCTAGAAATACAGATAGCTGGTATGAATTCCAGGAGGTGACTCCAACTAGATTCTAAGACCCCACCTCATCACCAGACAGCACACACTATGCTGGCCAGCAAAACTACTGCTGAATTGAGTAAGGAACAGATGAAACGGCAGAAATGGAAGAGCAGTGTTAACATTTACCTGAGCCAGTAACACTGAGATGTTCTAAAATGCAAGACAGTAATCATGTCAGGCTAAATAAAGTCAAAGTCAAAACCCAAGTACGTGACAAAGACATGAAGGCAGCCCTTAACGCAAGTAAATCTAAACCATGAACTCAAGCAGGCTCCGAGCCTCAGCTGGGAAGTTTGAAAGCCACTAGCCAGTTGAGAATATACTGACCACGTAAAATATACTAGTGCAAGTCACATGAATCATTACGCCTAAAACATGCTACCAGGGCTGGCATGTAACTCAGTGGTAGAGCATGTACTTAGCGTGAGTCCTGGGTTTAATCCTATCAACAAACAAGCAAATAACAAAATATGTGTTATTGTTAAAACATAGTATGGAAGACTGAAAAGTTTTCTCAATAATAATTTCCTATACTGGTTACTCAAAATTAACATTTTAAATATACAGGGACAAATAAAATACATTAGTAAAATTAACTTTGACTTTTTAAAATGTGGCTATTAGAAAATAGATTACACATGTGACTGGTACATTTCTATTAGAAGCACAGCTCTAAACATGCAGGGGCTCTACCTCGGAAATGGGAGTTGGGACACCCCAGCATTAAGATCCCAGACGAGGCTGAATCAGAAAAGGTGCCCTGGAACACGTGCCCAGGAATATGGGGGCCCCTAGAGAAAACACTTCCTGCTTCTCCAAAGGCTAAGCATTGTCTGTCCTAATTTTCAAGCATGGGTCTTAAAGAAACACTCATTTTTACCCTGATTCCAGGCCTTGTTCTATACATGGAAAGCTGACTTACGAGATAACTTGTAAAACAAAGATAGGAACAGCATATGTCAAATGGCACCACGGGTGGAGATGAGGGGGGGTCGCCTTCTAACCCCACCTGCCTCCCGGCCTCCTTGTTAAGGGTACCAGAAGGCAATGAGGACTCTTACAAACAGGCTAGGCTGTGTCTCCAGGGCGGGATGAAGCCTCCACAATTCCTCACAGTCAGTGAGACGCCTTGTGGTGAAACAAGTGCCACAGACAGGCAGTGGGCTGGGGTGCTAGAGCAGAACCCAGGGGCTTCAGGTTTGGGACCATAAGGCAGCCTTCATGTTTTGTCTTTTCAACTGTTATTAAATACATTCATTTAGGATGTAGAAGCAATGTGTTCCCCCCAAATAGCCTTTTCCACTATCTATCTCCAGGGAGAAACATCTGCTTTTTGGAAAACTCAAAATTGAAATGAATTCTCCTTGTGCAGGTTCAGACCCTCTTAACTCCAATGCCCCTGCCTCCCCCTAACTTCCCCTTTGCCTCTACACTTCTGGCACTGGACTCCTGTTACTTTTTGTCCTAAATGTACAAAAAGATCAAATGTCCTATCATGCTTTTTGGAAAAAAGCCCTTACCTTTGGTTGACGTTTATTCCATGGCATGGAAGATTTTTTCACTAATACTGCCACAAAGAACCCTCCAGTATTTTGATGATGTGGTAATATTCTAAGGCTAAAAAAACACAGAAAATTCAAGTTTTATGATTGATTCAAAATTCGTTCTCTTTAGTATTAAAATAAAGATGATATAACAGAAAATTCATGTCTTAACTGCAAACACTCACAGCCCATCCTCGTAATGGCCAAAATGCAATCTTTAAGAGCACAGGAAGTTTCCAAGGGAAAACTTAACACTGCAGTTCAATCAATGCTGCTATTTATAAATGCTCCATACCACAGCCAAGAGACACTAGGAACACCTTGCTTGCTAGAAAGTTCCTATGTGAGGATGGCCACACTGTAGCCAGGCCTCACAGCAACATCACCGGCTTGCCTCCAACCCTCCTGCCAACCTCACGGCTCTCCAGGAAAGCACACCCCTCTTCTCCAAGACCTGGAGCCCACACACCTACCACCGCTCCAAGTGCATCGCCTCTAACTTCTCCGGTTCCTTTGGTGGGAACATGGTAGGTCGAATCTGGGTATGCCTGCTGTGGGGAACATCGGCCCAATCCGCAAACCACTGCCCATCCCTGGTCATAACCTGCAAGAGAGGGCAGCTTTCTAGACTAAAAGCACAACCAATGCTAAGAAAACCCCAGGTGCAGGGAAATGCCCACCCCCCCCCCCCGGCCCAAAGCAACTCAGTCTGTCCAAAGACTGGACGTTTGCAAAGCCAGAAACAAAACCACCACCACAAAAGAACCATTTTCCACACAGGTTTCTTTTTATTTTTAAAACAAGCCTGAATGTTTCTGACCTAAAACTGTAAAGTGAAATTATTTCACATTGAAAACAAAGCTTGAATTCCAGACCATCAAATAAAAGCAAAGCTGTACTTATGGGGATGATGACAAAGGTTTCTGTATAATAAATAAAGGCAAGAAAACTTTTGCACTGCCAGAGAAAGAAACACAGATAATACCATTTGTCATTAAATGATTAACTGATACTAAACCACATAACGAGATGTAGGATTCTTCACATTACCCAAACATGGTCCTTGTAGCAGGATTACCTTCCACTGTGTAACGCCCGGCATCCACTTCAGCCCTGGCAACTCAGCAGACACATCAGCGAGTTCAAGAGCACCTTCACAGAAAGAAAAAAGTTTCCAAAAATGCAAGGCACATTATGCCCAGTGAAAGAAGCCAGACACAAAAGATCATATGCCATTATGACTCCATTTATAGGTAATGTCCAGGAAAAGAAAATTCACTGACAAAGTAGATTAGCAGCAGCTATGGGCTGAGGTGGAGCAGGGAATGCATGTTAATGAGCATAAGGAACCTTTTGTGATAGCAAAGAGGGTCTAAAACTGGTGAGGGGTACTCAACTTGGTAAGCTTGCTGAAAATCATTTAATTGAACACTTAAAACAGATGCATACAGCGCAACAAAGTTGTGTATATGAAAGCAAGGCTAACCCCTCTGAGCAGCAACCAGTACCCAAAGGAGCTAAAATTCATTATTCCCTCTTCTTACAGCTACACACCAGTCAGATGACCGGGGTCTTCATGTTGTTATATCTAAAACATACCCCAGAGCCAAAGAGAAACTCTTAAATGAACTGTGGAAATTTTTTTAAACAGTTTTAGATCAAAGTAAATTTTCTAAAATTGCCAATCAGGACACAGTCACCCCAATGTTAACAATAAAGGGACAACTGTGAACATACACTCTGGCATTAAGTGTTTATAAGAGTGACATTACAAGAATCTGTAATGTGGGCCCTTTTGGGAAACGATTTAAACCAGTTAGTAGGCACAGATCACCAGTGTAGATTTTCCAGCTTCAAAGAAGAGAAAAACCCAATAAAGTAAAAGAATTCCCAAGGTGGATGTGTGTCAATGAGAAATGTTATGTAAGTACCTTACTGACTTCCTTCATTTCTGAACATTCTTCCGTTAAAGTTTAAAACTCTCAATAATCACACAGGCACTAAAAAACCGCTTTCCTGAACTGAATCCTGTCCTGAGGCCCCATGATGGACCTCAGGGTGACCTCCAGCCAGCAAGAAGGTTAGGAGCTGCCAACACTGACCCACTATTTGTAGTCTACATAGTCCTGGCTGCCTTCTTCCAGCAAAAGCTTTGAGCACTGTCGGCTGGGGAACAGACACCTCCAGTCAAGACACCAGTGACCACTAAGAT